>NC_141138.1:43476434-43786903 GCF_053477565.2 Lygodium microphyllum
TTTTGAGGAAGTCATTCAGATGGTTGTGTTGTGTATTAGTGTTTGTGTTGTGAGTTCATTTATGTCAAACGAACGTGGTGGTTTCCTATTGGATTTTGTGTACGAGCTATGTTTTGGAGATTTGTAGAGTTGGGGTCGTGATTCGAGAGTTGAAGCTGATGCTGAAGAAGAAGAAGCAAACTCTTATATCCTTTACAAATTTGTTGTGATTTTTAGTTTGATAAGAGGTGTTAATTTCAAAAGAGTTTTCCTTTCTTTGTATTTTTATATCAGAAACAGGTTATAAGTTGGGGTCGTGGTGGATGGATTCTTTTTGAAAAGATATTGAAGATAAAAGTGAAGCTTTTCAATGAACTTGTATTCCCTTTTTCCTGGGTCGCGAGGACGCTTCCTTATTAAGTGTGGGGATATGTTGAGTGTTGAAATGACTTGTTTTTTGGCTGATTTTTGTTGTTTTTGAGAGCTGAATGGTTGATTTTATGGGATGATTGGTTGATTTGGAAGTGGTTTGAGAATGTTTTGGATGATAATGATTGTGTTTTGGAAGATCATGATGTTTGTTGGTGGTTCTGTGATGTTCTGATAGGTTCTGAATGGTTCTGTATACCTTCTGTTTTGTTCTGTTTTGGTCTGTTTTGTTTTGATTGTCTTCTGTAAGGAGGGAAGGAGTATTGATTAATGAAGAATGAGATATTGTGAAAGTTTATTGAATGGTTTGTGAGAGTTTGGAATGATTTGAGAGTGAGTGATGAGGTTTTGATAACCTTCTGTAGGTCTTCTGTAGAGCTTCTGCTTCTGTTCTGTTTCTATTCTGTTCTGTACTGTAGCTGTTCTGGTACTGTTCTGTAGACTGTTCTGTATGCTTCTGTATGTG
Organism: Lygodium microphyllum; assembly: GCF_053477565.2. NCBI lineage: Eukaryota > Viridiplantae > Streptophyta > Polypodiopsida > Schizaeales > Lygodiaceae > Lygodium > Lygodium microphyllum. The sequence continues at coordinate 43,477,309 of NC_141138.1, forward strand.
TTCTGGTGGATGAGAGTGTAGTTTGGGAAAGTTTTCTAGTCTTGGAAAGAGGTGAATACAAGTGCAAAAGAGCTGAAGGAAGTGGAAGAAGTAGCTGTTGAAGATTCAAGTGAAGACTAGAGTGAAGTGACAGTAGTGAGCTATGAAGAGACACTGTAGTGGCTCTGGTGACCCTTCATATCAGACATACCTCTTGGGAGGGGTATCCACGACCTAAGAAGGATTATTGAGAGTAATTTTTGGGAGATTGTAGTGAGGACATGATGTATGATTGATGGAGTGAGATAGAGAGAGTCAGAGATAGCCAATTCTACTCAAACAGAGTGATTGTATATGAGAGATTGAGAGAGAAGACTATGAAGATATTGAAGATGAATACTATGTGATGTATTTCCATTCAAAGATGGTGTATTTCTTTGATTTCTTTGTTCTATTGATGGATTTTATGAAGATGTTGAAGAATATGGTTGATTCTATCAAAACCGTGGGAGATCTACATGATGCTGCATGAAGATTTTTTGTGCATGGTGTTCTTTTCTTCATTGTGATCATATGAAACATGATAAACAAGCTTGTTGATGTTACAAGATAGATTTTCTTGCAAGAGAATTCCCTTTTCCTTGGTGTTCCTCTCGGGGCTCCATCAATGCTAGCTATCGTTCTAGGAATTTGACCACTAGGGAAAACCCTGATTCAGGTCGGTCCTAAATGGGAACAGGTGAAATGCTTCGTCTTTGTGGCAAACTCGGGAAGACCTAGATCGCAAACCCCGTGACATTCCATGGGAGTGCCAGGCGGCGCTTTCTGGACTCCCTTCCCGATGGGCTGCTAAGACGTGTCCTACGAGCGAACAGGTGGACACGTTACACATATGTAGTGAACATTTATTGGATGCTTGGCTGCAATATGTTCAAGGGTTGTGTGTCATAAAATTCAGAACGGATGTTTGAAATCACGAGTTATTAATTTTTGAAAACCTGAAAAGTATGTTTTTAAAGGATAAATAATGTTTCCATTATTTCGGGCAATCAAATCTTATTCATGTAGGATAAAATTAAATGTCAGAGTATGGATTAATTTTTTGACCCAAAAAAATTAGAAAAAAAATAAATAATAAGAATATTTATAAAAAAAATCAAGAAAATTAAAAAATAGGTTTTATGCATGAAAATTTACAAAAAATTATGAATATATCCATGAGTCTATGGTGGGGCTAGGGCATGAGGTTTAGTCTTAGTTTACCCCATTCTTTATGTTATAGTGCGTATTTATCACTTCTTATATAACTAAAACTAGATATAATATACTCTTTACACCTACCATCAAATGCAAAATCATAAATGGTAGGGAGAAAGGGATTGTGGGAGTTAAATATCATTGGAATATTTATTTTGTGCATATATTGACATATAGGATTCATTTATTCTAAGTCTTTAAAGAAAGGGTAGTAGCACAAATTGTTTTGGTGGTGCCTTAGCAACAATGAACTGAGTTAAGGTAAAATCACAAAAAGAGTTGGTTGCGCACATCCACGCTTATTGATTTATTATTTTCTTGTTTGTGCATTCTATAGCATTCACTTTGCATCCGCATTTCATACCTGGTATCATGAGAATGATCTTCTAGATGCATAGCACTTGATTTTGAAAATTTGACCCATGTTGAGTATGAGGTTTACTAAGCAACATAGGTTTAGATTATCATTTCCTTACGTGTGTTGACTGCTAATGAAATGACTTGATTTTTTTGTTGATTTTTGTTGTTTTTATGCACTGAATGGTTGATTTTTTATTGATTGTGTATGATGATTGGTTGTTTTGGAGAGTATTTTGGATAGGGTTGATTATGTTTGAGAAGCTCATGATAGTTTTTAGAGCAGATATGATGTTCTAATATGTTCTGTTGATGTCCTAATAGTGTGTGATAGGTTTTGATTGGTTTCGTTTAGCTTCTATTTTGTTCTATTTTCCTTCTGTATGAGAGGTTGGAATGATGATTGATGGAGTTTGAGAGTGTTTGGAAGATTAGTAAATGATTCTTGATGGTTTTGAATGGTTTCAAATACTTTCTAATGACTTTTTGTAACCCTTTATTGAGCTTCTGTAGAGCCTCTAACTTTGTTCTGTTTATGTTCTATATGTCTTTTTAAGTGTTCTATGGGGTGAACATGTAGCTTGGGTAAGTTTTCAAACCTCGAAAAGAGATGAATACAAGCTCACAATAGCTTAAATAAGTCAAAAGAGTAGCTGTTGAAGATTTAAGTAAAGACTGAAGTGACAGAGACACTGTTGAGCTACGAAAGAACACTATAGTGGCTCTAGTAACCTTTCATATCAGACATACTTCTTGGGAGGGGTATCCATGACCAAAGAGGGGTTATGGATGTTTATTCTTCATGATTTAAATGTACTATTGAGATGTATGAGAGAGATAGAGAGTGAGAGATAGCCAATTTTTGACGAAAAACAATTTATCTATGAGTGAGAGATTATGAGACAGACTATGAAGCTTGTGAAGCTATTGAAGATGAATATTATGTGCTGATTTCCATTCAAAGTAGAGTATTCCTTTGTGTTCTCTTATTATTTTGATGAAGAATGTGAAGAATTTGTTGAAGTTTAATTGTGATAAATCCTTGGGAGCATTGTTATACAATGTTTGTGAAGATTGGTGTTGTTTTTCTAGTTGTGGTTGATTAAAATATGAAGAACATGCTTTTTGGTGATACGATATAGATTTTCCTATAGTACATTTTCCATTTTCTTGGTATTTCTCTTGGGGCTCCATGTTTTTGGTGTGTAGTAAGGGAATGCTACCATCAACAAGCATTACAAAAAGGGGCTAAAAAATGAAGGAAATGGCATTGCTCAGAGAAGAAGAATTCAATGGATTCTTCCAAAGTTCCTTCTACCACTGAAGAATTGGAAATTCTCATTGTGAAAGCCACTTTCCACAATAAAATTTTCCCACAGTGGTAGAAACATATTACCATCTTGATGCAAGCTCTATGTGGTGGACTATTTCCTCTCTCTACTAAAGCAATAGAGATATGTATCTTGGTGGCAAGTTGTTTAGGAGCACGCTAAAGAGTAGAAACACAGAGAATGACCGTCCATGGGAGATTTGGCTTTCATTGAAGAGTTTTCAGACATCATCAACAAGTGGAAGATTTTTCAGAAGCTTCAAGAGTCGTGGTCATTGGAAGTTCACAAGAACAAGAAGGAAAAGAGTTGGAATCTTTTTGTGGATGCTCAACTGCAAGATATGTGGGATGCTTGGTACACTGACGACCTTTTGTTTGTCCAATTAGCAACCCACTGGAAGCTAGTAGACTGAGTGTTCTTCACAACATATACTCTTGAAATCATCAGAAGGTGGCATTACTATGATGATGGCACTACAATGATGCTAAGAAGAATGAGTTTTGATACCTTTAGAGCTAAATATCTTCCCATCTATAGTGGAATGAAAGCTGAATTTAGAGACACTGAAAAGAATGAAGTAGAAGAAATATTTGCAAGAGAGTCCTCTAGAGACTAAAGCCCCTTTGATTCTATTCTCTAGAGTATAAATCAATTGGGTGGAGCTAACTCCTTGATGCACACAATCAAGAGACAAACACTATAATGAGTCCAAAGGTACGTGAGAACAGATAAGGCAAGAATCAAAGTTGAGAACAAGATAGCAGCAGAAGCCTCCTTTGATGCCCTAGGGGTAGTACTCTTTACAGAAGTCCTCATGGAAACTCAAGGTCCCCTTCCTAGTCAGATCCCTCTTCAAAATATTGATGACAAGCTAGCAAATGTAGTCATGTTGCCCATCCTTAAGGGAGAGTACAATGAAGACGCTGATCTTGACGTAGCTAAGTTCATGGTAGTGTGTGTAGCCAATAATGCTAGAACCTTCAGCATTGATTGGTGATATTCTCCATCAGTTTCAAAGGCGTAGCATTTCAGTGGTATGAGAGACAAGCAGTATGAATTTTCGGCACATGGAAGGCCTTCCTCACTAAATCTAGGTGTGCAGGTTTTGAAGAGCAGATGCCAGAGGAGTTCATGAACTTAAGTCATCCTCTGGAAAATGGGCGGAAGCATATGTCTCTAGAATGGAATCCATACTGAAGAGATGGACCAAGCATCACTTAGATGAAGGTATCCAAAAGGGAGCAAAGTTTTTCTTAGAGGCCTACAACAAGAAGTTCATAAGTTTGTGGAATTAAGAAGACCAATCAATCTGCAAGTTGTAGTGGAAGGTGCAATATTGTATGATGAAGTTGAAGCAAGGTTGTCAATGACCTCAGGGAGAGGAGTCTTATCTCCTCCCATGCAAGGAATGGTATACCCACTAACTTGAGTAAGTTTCTCATGAATATATGTGTGCATCACGTGGGTTCAAAAAAAGATATTTTTAAAATACCATTTTTATACATTTTTAACATACAGAAGGATGTAATTGAGAGCAGAGTTTTGATGCCGAAAAGTGCTTACAAATAGCTAAAAATTACGAATATCAAGGGAAAAATATTCAACGTCGAAGGCGGTGGCTCTAGCTAGGACGAATTTAAGTGTCAAGTGCTTTAAAGGCGCTCGAGCGACACTTGTTGATTTTTGATAATTTTTCAGACTGCCATGTGGATTTTCAGGAGTTTCCGACCAATGCGGGATATCAAGCCGGACGTGGAAAAATTTATAGCACTCGATTTGGATACCGGACATGGAAATGGCCCGGGGAAATGGCCAACAAATGAGCAAGATGCGAAGGGGTGGACAAAATTTGGGCAAAATGGGCAAGTGACCTTTGGGGAGCCCAAACTTTAAATGTCATATGAAAAAAAATTCATAGCATGCATCAAAACGTGGAGGGAGGAGGCGCCAGTTTGCGCCCCAAAAATGCGCCTTCTCCTTCCTCATCATGGCATGGAGGTTGCATACAACCTACCAAGCAGATCATGGCCCTTGCCTACCCTCTGTATGCTGACTCTATCGCCGCCCTTCTTTCCTCAAATGATGGCCTGGATGAAGACCTCTGTTTCTAGTCTTTCTCTCTCCTCGCTCTCTCTCCCTTAAGGGGTTTTTCTTGTGTGGAAGAAGACAATGAAGAATGGTGGAGGAAAGCTTGTCCGGATGAGACCGGATTGCTTCCGGATGGATGAAGACATGAAGAGTGCTATTCTTGAAGATGCTAAGCATTAAATGCATGCTGGAAATCAGTCCCATAATCAAGACCAAGAAATCGAGACCTAAAAATAAGCGGTAACGCTATTTTTATGAAGCAAAACGATCTTTTTATGCTATTTGCTTTATGAAACCTTGTTCATATGGGATGAAAGTTCTTTATGAAATTTTTTGCTATGAATTTGATCAATTTATGCTCTAAAAATCAGAAAATATAAGGCTACATGGCCGGAATTAGTGTTAAAATACATGAAAAACACGCATTTTAAGGGTAAAATTGGGATTTTTGCTATATAAATGAGAAATATGATATGCCACACCAAATAAATCTAAGTTTTTGCTGTCAATGAACCTAACGGCCACAACCCACAATCAACTTTCATTTTCAGTCATTATTTATTAAAGAAAAATAGGAAAAAATACCCAAAAATGGGAAAAAATGGGTTTAAAATTAGGAAAAAATAGGAAATGGGCTAAGGAAAATTAGGAAAAATTATATCTATGTTTGTGCAATGTATAATGATGGCAAAGCACGAGGTTGGCCTCGGTTTGTCCCTGTTTCTATGTTTTGTGCGTATTTATTATTTTTTAAAAGGGAAAAATGCATAGAAACCCTATCTAACAGATCAATGATGCAAAATGCTAAGAATTGGATAAAAAGGAGCTGAAAAATTGAAAGATAAAGAAAACATTTGATTTATGCATTACACTTGGCATATAGGAAACGGTTTAAATAAAGAGGATGATAGCATGAGCATATGGCTCCGTGCCTTCTTTCAACGCAGCACGCGCTAGTGAAATTCATGGAAGGAATGCTTTATGCACGATACACAATGCTGATTCTTTTTTGTTTGTGCACTAAACCATTCACATTATGCACTATGCATGGTTTATGGTATCAAAGGAAAATCTCCTGGACTGCATAGCAATTGTTTTCTTAGGACTTTGACCCACGATTGAGAGTGTGAGGTTATCCCTTGCCGTAGGATAGAGGGTCAGTTTCCTAAGGGACTGTTAAGTGAGGAAGCATGGTATATCTCCTGGAAATATGAGAAATATAAAAGAGAGAAGGTTGTGCTCGTATGTGTTATATGTCTAGCAGCGCATCAAAGGGCCAATCCCTGAGATGTAGGAGAGCTGCAGTGGGGCTCCGACTATTAGTCGGTGGAGTGCCTCCATATGTGTGATAGTGGCATTGCCAATGTGCAAGGATTCTCCCTCTGAGGAGTTTAAGGGAAACATTGGACTATAAACTATAAACGCAGGAATTAAGCTTTAGGGCAGTTTGTCCTTCAGCATTAGATTGACACTCCTGGTCCGCGAGGCCGTAAGGGTGTTTGTGTGTCATGAGCATGAGGTCCGACTAGTGCCATAGCCAGTGCCGGCCCATTTCAGGTCCCATCAGTGGTGCGTTTTCCGGGAGCCGCCTATAAGTGGTGGTTTTTGGATCTAGGGTTTCTAGGGACCAAAAGAAAGTTTGTTTATGTCCTCTGACAAGGACCGTCAAGCCAAAATCCAAAAAACAGAACGTGCTGAGAGGGCTAGACGGCGGTTAGAGATAGTAAGTCGTTATTCTCCTCAAAGGAGTAGCCCGGTACGTGGAAGAGGCAGCGGTCTTAGTAACCCAACTGCTCCACATAGTCTGTTAGGTGCAAGAGGAAGCGTAAGTTCTTCCTCTCCTCCACCAAGTCTACCCACTTCAAGTGGGGGGGGGGTGAGTTCACCCGTTCAAGCTCCTATTGCTAATCCGATTGTCGCCATGGCACAACCTATTGCGATTCCTGCAGGGACACCGGATTTACCAGCCTTAGGAGTTCCCTTGCCCATTTTTAATGGGTTAGCGGAAGAGGATGCAGAATTTCACATTTGTGAATTTCAAAGATTGATGTTCAATTATCGCATCCAAGACAAGGGACATCTTATGATGTTCTTCAATATGACGCTAAAAGGAAGGGCTGCGGTATGGTATCACAGCATAGAGTCTGGAACCATAACCACCATTGATCAATTCTATGCAGCTTTTGGAGCGGAATATGTCCCTGAAAGAGGTGGTCAATATTGGTTGTGGGTCTTGAATAAAACACGCCAAGATCCTCATGAGAATGTGAAAGCATATGCCAAGAAGTTGAAGGAAGTATTTCGTAAGTTGCCAACTTACATTCCCATTCCGTCGGGTTCCCAATTGCAATACTTTTTGCATGGTTTGGACTTTAATATCCAAGTACAATTGAGTAGTGTGGCCTTGGCAGACATAGACACCGCTATTACGCGGGCAGAGGATGTAGAAGCACGATTACAAACGGCCTACTCCTCTCGAATGAATGTTAATGGAGGTTTAGTACCTGGCGGCAATCCATCATTGACGAATGGAAGTCAAGGGATGCTTATGACTAACCCTAATGGGAGAGGGAGTGTGGTTTCGAATGTACCTTTACTATCGGCTCCTCCCAGTGTGGCTATGCCTATGGCAAGTCAGTTGGCTCCATCAAATGTTGGAGGCCAAGTTTCGAATTTTAACGTTGTTCCTGTGGGTCAACAGCCAATGCCAAATCAGATTGTTAGGCCAATGGAACGACGTGTCAACGATCGAGGCTATGAGTCGAGTGCATCTAATGTCCTTGGCGAAGTTAAGGACATGATGAAGCATTACACTGACATGATTTTCGAACAATATCGACAAATAGCTGTCAACATTAATTTCTTAAAGAAGCAACAAAATTTGATAGGGAGTCGACACCCTTAAGAGGGTGGACCCTCTAGATTCAGTTGTAAATGGTGTGGTGGATAGCACTTCCCCAGAAACTGTCCAAATGTGAAATGTGACATTTGTGGGAAGTCGGGCCATTTAGCCGCTACCTGTTGGAGTAAGATTAGTTCCCTCCAATAAGGGAGTAAACAGCTGGGCCTTGTGAATCACAGAGCGAAAGGAAATAACTTGCAACAGAGTGATGCATCAAGGCAAATATTGCAGAGGGGAAAAACAACTATAGAAGAGTTGCCACAAGGCAACGGAGTCAGCCTTATTGAGGCTGTATGAGTCAATGATGCTGAAACCTCTAACTTAAGAGCCGTGACAAGAGGCCAGAAGGCTAAAGAGGTTGACAAAGATAATGCAAAACCGGTTGAGGGAAACCCTAAACAAGGGAATAAGGGGACACAAGTCCAGAATCCTAGCATAGAAGGGGGACCGCTAAAGCTGGTTGACAGAAAAGGTGACCCTAAAAAAGATAAGGAAGTGCCAAGAAAGAAGGCAAGAGCCAAGAAAGAAGCACCAAAACCAGTCCAAAGACCAAAAGAGAGGATGGTTTGGTGAGAAAAGAGAGCTTTGGCTACTTATCATGATTTTGATTTAACAAGTTCTCTTTGCGAAGTTAAACCAGATGTGAACCTCTTGCAATTGATCAAATTATCTCCAGGAGTACACAAGGAATTTAAGAAGATCCTGCGTATTGGGTATATTGTAGAACCTTTGGGCATAGCATGAGTAGGGGAAGATTGGTTTGATCATACTGAAAAGAACTGTCCTAAGGTTCCAACTTATGTGGATGGAATATTAGTGGAACATGCCATTGTAGATACTGAATCCTCCGTCAATATCATGATTTCAGAGTTGATGGAGAGGTTGGGTCTAGGCATCCAGAAGGACATCTCCACCCTTTTGATAATGGCGGATGATAGTCTAAGACAACCAGAAGGTTGCATTACTAGAGTCCATGTTACAGTTGCAAGTCTAGAATGCTTCTTGGACTTTAGGGTGATAAGATTTGCAGGACGTCCTAGCTATCGAGTTTTGCTAGGTAGGCCTTGGATCTTACGAACAGACTGTCAAGTTGATATACCCACCGATCGAGTGGTTCTAGGTAGAGGTGCTAATCGAGTAATAGTCGATGCTTACCCTGAGTCTCCTCAGAGTGAGAGAGCTCCTTTATCTTTTACTGAATTAGAAACAGCAGACGATCCATCTAGTAGTGAGACATCATCTAGTGATGAATCTAAAGAGGGGTCCACTACAGAGGATATCTATCAGATAACTCTAAATGAGCCGATAGAGCCGCAAGATTGGATAAGAGATGCGGATGTGATTGAGTTAGACCTTGGCATGCCAAATGATTCGCGTCTAATCAATTAGCGGGTAGGGAAATATATTCGTTCATGGATTGCTTTCCAGGATACAACCAGATGGCAATTGCAGAAGAGGATAAGTTGAAAACAACTTTTATTATGGTCTTTGGTACTTTTGCGTACCATGTGATGGCCTTTGGTTTATGCAATGCACCTGGATCATGGCAGCGAACATCAGAAAAGACCTTTGGTGACATCTCCCCAGATGAGTTGAAAGTGTTTATCGATGACCTGGGGGTAGCCACTGTAAGAGAAAGGATGTTGGTTATTTTAAGAAAATGGATATTGAGGAAATGTTTAAAATTGATACAGCTTCTATCCCATCTTGGTATGCTGCTATTACGCATTATCTATCAACAGGAGAGACGGGAGCTGGTCTATCAAAAGCTAAAAAGAGGAAAATCAAACAACAGGCTTTGACGTTTTCCTTGATCGCAGAGACACTATATTGGCAGGGTGTTGATGATATCTATCGCCGATGTGTGATGCTTGATGAGGTTCCTTTTATCTTGGAGGAGTGTCATGACTCTGCATGTGGAGGACACTTCGCTGGACGGTTGATGGTGCAGAAAGCTTTACGAGCTAGATATTGGTGGCCATCTATCTTCCAAGATTCCTTTGAGTAAATTAAGCGATGTGATACCTGTTAAAGACATGACAATAGAGAGAATAGGAAACATCCACTTACACCTATCATGGCTATCCTTCCATTTGAGAAGTGGGGCGTTGATTTTGTGGGTCCTATTACCCCGTCGTCTACTACTCAGAAGAGGTACATTATAGTAGCCACTAATTATTTTACAAAATGGTCAGAAGCGTGGGCAACGAGGCACGACAATGCAAAAGAGACTGCAAGTTTCCTTTTAGAGCAGATTATCTGCAGTTTCGGTTCCCCGAAAGAACTAGTGTCGGACCTTGGAACGCATTTTTTGAACAAAGTGATCAAAAGCTTGACAGAAGCTTGGCAAATCAAGCACAATAAAACGACTCCTTATAATCCGCAAGAAAATGGGCAAGTTGAAAGTACTAATAAACAGCTTGTGGGGATCTTGTCTAAGATAGTCTCTAAGAAGAAACGAGACTGGGACAGGAAGTTGTATGTGGTAGTATGGGCGTATAATACCACGTTCAAGCGAGCTACCGGCCATACTCCATTTAAATTGGTTTATGGGGAAGAGTGTGTATTACCCCTTGAAATTGAGTTGCCAACCATACGGTTTACAAGTAACCATTCTTTGGGAGATGAGGATTCCCTTTTTGAACGTTTCACGACTATAGCCCATCTGGATGAGCTGAAGTTGCAGAGCTTATTACACCAGGAGGTGGCTAAACGTCGGATGAAGCAGTTGCATGACCTTAAAGTGAAGAAATATATCTTTAAAAAAGGGCAATTAGTCCTCTATTACGATGCGTGTAGGGAGTTCCAGGGAACCTGGAACCTAAATGGGATGGTCCCTACAAGATTGTGAGGCTCGGGAAAAATAGGTCTACGGCTCTATTAGCTGATTTACAGGGAGTAGAGTTTAAAAATAAGGTTAATCTTAATAAGATTAAACCATATTATTACTAAGTATGCTAATATAGAGAAATGGATTGCAGGTCCACGCTGGGGATGATTTGAGACCTGCAAAAGAGCTTAAAACTGGTTGATGGGTTTGTTAATTCCTTATTTGGAGCACCCATATCTGGAGCAGAGATACCATCAAGGGAAACTCATCTGGTGGAGCAAAGGATACAAAGTGATTCTCATTGTCTATAAATATGTATACCAAGCATTTTTGGCCTTTTTAGCAAATTGTCCAACTTAGCTAGTTTTCAGCTCCTCTTACTATTCTCGGTGCAATCTTATCAATTGTGTAAATCACAATACGAAATCGAGGATTGGTAGTTGTCAATCGATGGCATTTGTTTTTGTGCTGTGTTAGAACTCAATGATATGGAGTGAGAAGTGTTTTTCCATCTGGTCAGCTCTGTCTATTCGCACAGTATTATACACCCTATGATACGAAGCAAGTAGGCATTCTGCTTGTGATTAGGTTCATCTTTTCGTGCCGTATCGTGCATCCTACAATACAAAGCGAGCATGCATTCGTCGTGTGGTCATGTGCGTCTTTTGTGCTATACTGTGCATCCTTCCATGTTTGAACCAAAAGATACGATTGTTGACGAGTATCCCTGTTGAGTTCAATGAAGAAGACGGAACCTTTGTGTGGGAGATCAAAGTCTTTTGCCATCACTATTTACGACTGTTGATGAGTATCCCTGTTGAGTTCAATGAAGAAGGTGGGATGGAGCCATCAAATCATCCTCTCAACATGCTAAACTTTGATTACCATAATTACGAATAGAGAAGTTCGTGATGGCCAGCTGTGTAAACCCATTATGGACGTACACATTATATTTTGATGGAGCGTCCAGGGGCCCTAATAAAAAAGGGAGTGTTGGAGTAGTAATCCGAGATTCCCAACGTAGAGTTATGATGAAGTTAGCTGCTTATCTCGGGGTAGGATTCACTAACAATATGGCGGAGTATAAAGCCTTGATTATGGGACTGCATATTGCCAAACAAGGTGGTATTCGTCGGTTTTTAGTAAAAGGGGATTCCCAGTTGATCCTGAATCAGCTAGATGGGACATACACAGTGTGGAATCCGATTCTTTGTATGTATCATCGGACTGCTATAACCCTACTTGAAGAGTTTGAGAGAGTGTCTTTTTAGCTGATTCCACGTTACTGGAATCAGTTTGCGGATTCACTGGCAAATCTTGCTTATGAGGAAGACCTCTTCTTCAATTGTGGTCCTAGTTTGGATATTGTGATCAATGATGAAACAGGACCCAGTCGCTTGTGGGGTATGTTATAAGAGCATGCAATATATGGTAGACGATGGTTGATATGGGTGATGCAAAGAGTAGCCGAGACCAATCTACCGTTATTATCCTAGACCCATAGGTTGATTAGACAACATGTTATGCATACGCCTCTTGCTATATATGCAGGAGGGATGGGTCATAACCTTATGCATTTAGTCTAGGACTGGAAGCCCTGGTTTTTCCTCCTTGGAAAGGAGCTTATTATTGTATATCTGTACTCCTTCTGGGAGGGATGTGTAGGCACTATTCTATTTTATCTCGTTAGGCCAAGAGAGCCCGTTTTGTGAGGTTTTGAATGTTTTATTTCGTTAGGCGAAGAGGGCCGATTAAGTTTTGTGGTGAAGTGCTTTATTTCATTAGGCCAAGAGGGCTAGTTGTTTGTTTAGTGCAGGTGCGGTTAATGGTTTCTTGTTTTAGTTTTGTGCTAGACAGGTTCGAAGAAGAGCTTGGAAGGAGCCTTTTGTTGCGTGGAAGCTTCTCATGGCCCTATCCAGGTGATATCTCTCCTTTATGAGTACTGTGGTTGTTGTGCTATATGTGTTGGTGTGCTTGTAAGGAATTTTTCTTTTCTTGTTGGGGACCGGAGTCCAAGGCATGAAGTCCCAAGTTTAGGTTAAGTATGTCTGAGAGAGGTTTGAGTAGTCATTGCCTCCTGTAAAGACATTGCCAGGCATCGAAAGACCTATTTTAGAAGGGAGTTCTAGTGACCCTGTTCTGCTAGCCCGCTAGGTGGCCGTTCTAGGAGTTCTTGCTCAGTTGTGAGGTAGTTAGAGAAGCTTGTAGAGGAAAAATGATGATGATAAAGAGAAAAGAAACCTTGAATATCTCAAAGACAATAAAAATATACAAAGGTGTGTAAAAAGGGGTTCTAACCCCTATGCAAGAAAAGAAACGAAAGGAAAATTTCTGAGCAGTCGATCATCACCTTGTGAGGGCCTGGTAGGTTCCTGGGGACGAGTCAGACCTGGGGCCGATGCCTTGTCTTCCTAGGGGTGGCATCTTGCTGGAAAAGAAGAAATTAAGGAAGGTTGGAGCAAAAATAAATGTGAGCATTAGAAAAGGATTAAGTGTCGCCTTGCGAGGGCTTGGTAGGTTCTTGGGTACCGAGACAGGACCTGAGGCCGATGCCCTATTCTCCTTGGGTCACTACGCTCAGCTCCCTCCTTTTTACATACCTGATTATGAAACATAAAAACCCTAAAAGAAGAAATGTGCCAAAAGAAAATACTTCTTGATCAGGCTATAGGAGTCCTCGCCTAATAGGAGCTCCCAGTTGTGTTGTCCTTAGTTAGGTGGGTAGTTCAGACCACCACTTAGGGCAATCTCTTTGATAGTTCTTTTTAGTTTGGCCGTGTTGGAGTGGTTGGTTAGTGACTAGCTTCGGATCTTCTATCAGATTATGCTAGGCCTACTCCTTGTGGATATCATGCCTTGGTTCTGTCACGGGGTAGGGTGCGCATTGTGCTGTGTTTAGTATGTATCTATTTTGTATCAGCTTGATGCTTCCTTCGGTTGTTTTGTGCAGATCTACTGTGGGATTCGACCGGCTGAGTCGCCCTATTCCATGGTCACCAATGAGAGCGGAGTTTTGATGCCGAGAAGTGCTTAAAAATAGCTAAAAATTACGAATATCAGGGGAAAAATATTCAATGTCGAAGGCGGTGGCTCCACCTAGGATGATTTTAAGCGGCAAGTGCTTTAAAGGCACCCGAGCGACACTTGTTGATTTTTGATAATTTTTCAGACTACCGTGCAGGTTTTCAGGAGTTTCCGACCAATGTGAGATGTCAAGCCAGACGCACAGAAATTTACAGCACTTGATTTGGACACTGGACGGGGAAATGGCCAACAAATGAGCAAGATGCGAAGGGGTGGACAAAATTTGGGCAAAATGGGCAAGTGACCTTTGGGGAGCCCAAAATTTAAATGTCATATGAAAAAAAATGCATAGCATGCATCAAAACGTGGAGGGAGGAGGCGCCAGTTTGCGCCCGAAAAATGCGCTTTCTCCTTCCTCATCATGGCATGGAGGTTGCATACAACCTACCAAGCAGATCATGGCCCTTGTCTACCCTCTGTATGCTGACTCTATCACTGCCCTTCACTCCTCAAATGATGGCCTGGATGAAGATCTCTGTTTCTAGTCTTTCTCTCTCCTCCCTCTCTCTCCCTTAAGGGGCTATTCTTGTGTGGAAGAAGACAATGAAGAATGGTGGAGGAAAGCTGGTCTGGATGAGACCGGATTGCTTCCAAATGGATGAAGACATGAAGAGTGCTGTTCTTGAAGATGCTGAGCATTAAATGCATGCTGGAAATCAGTCCCGTAATCAAGACCAAGAAATCGAGACCTAAAGATAAGCGATAATGCTATTTTTATGAAGCAAATTGATCTTTTTATGCTATTTGCTTTATGAAACCTTGTTCATATGGGATGAAAGCTCTTTATGACATTGTTTGCCATGAGTTTGATCAGTTTATGCTTTGAAAATCAGAAAATATAAGGCTACATGGCCGGAATTAGTGTTAAAATACATGAAAAACACGCGTTTTAAGGGTAAAATTGGGGTTTTTGCTATATAAATGAGAAATATGATATGTCACACCAATTAAATCTGAGTTTTCACTATCAATGAGCCTAAGGGCCACAACCCACAATCAACTTTCATTTTCAATCATTATTTATTAAAGAAAAACATGGAAAAATACCCAAAAATGGAAAAAAATGGGTTTACAATTAGGGAAAAATAGGAAATGGGCTGAGAAAAATTAGGGAAAATTATATCTATGTTTTTGCAATGTATAACGATGGCAAAGCACGAGGTTGGCCTCGGTTTGTCCCCATTTCTATGTTTTGTGCGTATTTATTGTTCTTTTAAAAGGGAAAAATGCATAGAAACCCTATCTAACTGATCAATGATGCAAAATGCTAAGAGTTGGATGAAAAGGGGCTGAAACATTGAAAGATAAAGAAAACATTTGATTTATGCATTGCACTTGGCATATAGGAAACGGTTTAAATAAAGAGGATGGTAGCATGAGCATATGGCTCGGTGCCTCCTTTCAACGCAGCACGCGCTAGTGAAATTGATGGAAGGAATGCTTTATGCACGATACACAGTGCTGATTTTTTTTGTTTGTGCACTAAACCATTCACATTATGCACTATGCATGGTTCATGGTATCAAAGGAAAATCTCCTGGACTGCATAGCAATTGTTTTCTTCGGACTTTGACCCACGATTGAGAGTATGAGGTTATCCCTTGCCGTAGGATAGAGGGTC
This sequence comes from Lygodium microphyllum, assembly GCF_053477565.2. Classification (NCBI taxonomy): domain Eukaryota; kingdom Viridiplantae; phylum Streptophyta; class Polypodiopsida; order Schizaeales; family Lygodiaceae; genus Lygodium; species Lygodium microphyllum. Next base: position 43,492,758 of record NC_141138.1, read on the forward strand.
GGTTTCCTAAGGGACTGTTAAGTGAGGAAGCATGGTATATCTCCTGGAAATACGAGAAATATAAAAGAGAGGAGGTTGTGCTCGTATGTGTCATATGTCTAGCAGCGCATCAAAGGGCCAATCCCTGCGATGTAGGAGAGCTGCAGTGGGGCTTCGATTATTAGTCAGTGGAGTGCCTCCATATGTGTGATCGTGGCATTGCCAATGTGTAAGGATTCTCCCTCTGAGGAGTTTAAGGGAAACATTGGACTATAAAATATAAACGCAAGAATTAAGCTTTAGGGCAGTTTGTCCTTCAGTATTAGATTGACGCTCCTGGTCCGCGAGGCCATGAGGGTGTTTGTGTATCATGAGCATGAGGTCCGGCTAGTGCCATAGCCAGTGCCGGCCCATTTCATGTCCCATCAGTAATATAAAGGGGTTATTTACATATTGAATAGAAAATGGTTATTTTTTATTCATAAAAATTTCACAGATAAGGATATTTATAAATAGGCCTTGAACGCATGTGATGTAGAGGATATACATATAGTAACTTCCCCGAGCCCACCAAATGTAGTCCTAGGGGGACTGTTCCCTACCGTTACCCTCAGATGCAAATAGTATCACAGTACAACACATTGAATCTACAATGGCCACAAAAAATAGTACCTCAAATGATGGTTCAACCACTTTAATAGTGACCTCAAAAAGTTCCCCCAATGGCGACCCAACACATCAGCAGAACCATAGATGATTTTAAGATCCAATGTATACTTTCATGTTATAGAATATGTGGAGAAACGTGTATTTTAGACTTTTGAAAGTGTGGCAATTTGTTCTCTAAACCAGAAATATCCTATAATCGGTTGGTGAATATTTTTTATGAAAATAATAAAGTAATAAAAGGTTTAAAGTGTTATTTTTGAACTCAAGATGGTAAAGTTTTATTAATAAAAACATAGAAAAAACATTGAATGAAAGTTAATTCAACAAATGACCGTGTTATTGCAAAGAAAATAGTACAACTAAATCAAGGTAAATGAAGTCAATACACATTGATTAAAGCTCAACTTTCCTATGAGCAACATTCACTTGGCTTGTCTATACAAAAGCTTCACCATTCAGGTTGATTACATAAAGAGCAACTTGATTATCTTAGGCTTGCCATCCATCAATACTAGGAACTTCATCATTTTCATGTAGTTTTGTTGATGATGATGATGGTACTGATGTCTATCTTATTATCCAATTGATTTTTCCAAGTATTGACTAATATCCAATATGCCAAAGCTTGGTCATAGGAAACGTTCTCTACTAACTACTGATAGGAAACATACAATCTCATAGTTTGTACTTAACTTGTTGCGCACCTTGTCTTTTAAAAATGCCATAACACTAAACATTATTTCATCCTCCATGGATCCTAAAATCATTGTTTGAGCCAAGTCAACAAGTCAAAAATGTTCAAGCATATGATCTTGGAGAACTTGACTCATGCTCAACCTATTCCATATTCGAGTAATCGCACTTGATTTTGTAGGCTCTACAGGTTTTGTAAATTGATGTTGCATGGTCTTCAAAGCATTGTGATTGTTCCAAAAGTGCATCTCCATCTATCACGGAGAAGGTTGCATCAAACCCTTGCAATTGTAACATTTTTCCAAAGTGATGTTTAAGAACATGAACTATTTTCTTGAAATCTGCTTGAAGAGCACACATGGCTTGCTGATGGTTCCAAAATTGTGGATAAATTATTGACATTTCCTCCAATAGTTCATCTCTTAAAAACCGTTCTCTTATTTCTTGTGACACAAATTGTGCAACTTGTGCTAATGTGATTTTGACACTCTCCACTACATTATTAAAAGTTTCCATGTTTACATGCTGTCTTCTAATAAGCCGTCCTTGAACTTGCTTCCTAGAGACATAAAGATGTGCCAACCTTGAATGTACTTTGATGCATACTATACCATTTTCGTTTATCTTTAAAAATCTCTTGCTAGGTTCTGATTGAAAGTTCATGATCTCATGCCATCTGACTGGCCAAAGACCAAGCCACTTTTACCCAGGTTAACAAGCCAACTCCTAAGAGTTGTTGCACTAAACAAGTGATTATTTTCACTAATTGTTTTAATTTGACTCAACTTAGCCTTCCCTAAAATCTACAACGTTGTTTGTAGTAATCCCACTGCAAAGATTCTAAACTTCAGTAAATTATACTAGGCACTAAATTGCTAAACCTAAGATAACTATGGTTTCTCCTCATCTCTCAGAGGTAGCTCCTCATAATGTTCTCCTGCCATGCTAGTGGCGGTTTATCCAGGAAATGTTTTTAATGTTTGACTTTGGAAAGGTTGTTTCAAGGATATAGATCTCTTAGATCTATTTGTATATCTCCGTTTAAAATTCCTTTTTATGTTTTTCTCCACCTGATTAAAATTAATTTTTTTAATTTGTTTAATTTTAAACAAACATTCAAATCAAATTTTCTGACATATCATAAACCCCTAAATTTTAATCTCCCTTGGTAGACATTTCCCACTTCGTATATAAATTTCGTCGTTGCTTATTAGTTTTTAAATACTTAATTCATTTTGCAAATATAACGTCCTTTCCTTCTTTTCTATTATTAAACATCAACCAGAATAAAACAAGTTCTTCCATACTCTTATGGTTCACATACAACGTTCATTTTAAATCCCGTATTTCCCCTTAGTTTTCTTTAAATTATCCTAGTGGCCCTCCACTCCATATATTTAAGAAATTGGTTGTAAAATGAATAACATGTAAAAATTTAACATAGATGCTGAGGCTTTTCCTCATGCCATCCAATCATCAAATTGTTTGATTTTATTTTGGTTTTAATTTAAACTAGATTTTATAACTGCAACCTAACATTATTAATCATTATAAAGTGTTGTCAAACTTTTTATTCGTAATTTCCAATGTTTCCTAAATGTTCACACCGTATATAATCTCTCCTTTCAAAACCAAACACCATATCTTTATACAAGCATTTCTTAAGTAAAATATTATTAAATCATTATTTCTTTTCTTTAACCCTTACAACAAAAATGCACTAACAAATCAAAGATTTTGTTTCCAATACTTCACTAAGAATCCATAGTTTATATCAATAAATAACACATTTTACGTAAAGGAAAACTATGTTTTTTCCCTAAATATAACTCTTTTTAATTTTTAAATATAACAAACTAGTTTTAAAAAATTTGATAAAAATTCAGTAAATTTCCTAAGTCATAACCCTTATAGAAAAAAAATGTCACAACTTATAGACTGCCAATCAGCCATTTTATAAAAATTTATTTAAGTCGTTTTTAAGTCATCCTTAAGCATTTTCTACTATTTTCTACTTTCAATAAATAGAGACCAATTCACATAAATGCAAACAACCATTCAACATAGAAAAACAAGTTTCAAAGCATTTTCTAAAAATATTAAGCTGAACGTTTACTTATAATATATAATTCATTTTAAATAAATAGGGTAGGCATGTACTTGTAAATCCCGCTAACCGTTGTGTTGTCTTTGAAGATCGTGTCCTCTTTTCATCTGGCCACTATCTAGTCATTGTGCACTGCAAGCTCATCATTTCTTGTCTCCATGCAACTTTGTTGTTGGAATGAACACCATCTCCATTGTTATCCAAAGTATGAGCTCATTGATAATCCCATGAATTAGTAACATCCAAAGCACTTATTCCATCAAACAAGCTTTGAGTAATCACTTTCAAATAGCCAAATTCACTATCACCATTAGAGGCATTAAAAAAATCCATCTCCAAGATGATGAAGACCTTTGGCTCGCCTTTTCAGTACATTACCAACATCTTGTTTGCTGCATATAAACTTGGACAACCCTTTTGGATATTGAGAGCATCATCATGTCCGAGGAAGAGCCGTCATGTCAGTCAATATGAACAACATGGTGCTCGTTTTGGATAGGGATTTCTCCAAATTGGGAATCGCTTGAACATGTGAAAGAACCTTGGCCAGTCTACAGGTTGAACAGTTTTGCGACTTTTTCACCTCTTTCTGCATGGGGCGGAGGTGTATCATCTTCGTGACTCAGTCAGAGAGGGCCTTCGCCAGGGTCGTCTTGCCCTTTTTCTTCTCCTTTGTTATTGGTCCAGAGGCATGGATGATGGGTCGCGATTCATGAATCGCAATCCATACTCTTCTGCTTCTACATGGATGGCACAATTATAGTTTGTTACATTCTCCGATCGTGTCCATTCATCACATCGTGACACACATTCAGTCGTCATGACAAGACTTTAGGTGATTGATACGGCAAGCCAGCTTTGCCATTCATGATCGATGCCATGCTTTTTATTACCATGCAGATTTGGCTATCGAGAGAGATGGCGGTATGCAGGTTAGATGCCTCGCGTCAGACTCTCTCTCTCTCTCTCTCTACCCCAAGAGTATCCTTTCGCTGACGATCAGAGACTCACGACGACCATCGTCAACCTCAGATCAAATCATCGTGCTCATCATCGTGCTCATCTATCAGACCCGTTATCAAGTTTCTGTAAGCCACTTCAGCACGATCATCCCGTCTCTCTCTCCCTCATTTTCTGAAATTTTCACCCTCTCTTCCCCTTCTCTTCTTGGCGCCCCCTCCATTCTCTACGACATGTCCGCAACGGTCCTCCCTCCCATGACATTCATTTTGTTTTTGTTTTTTTTAAAAAAAGTTCCTTCCATTAAAGTTTTTTACCTATTAAGGTTTTTTTTACTCTCCCCCAACACACAACCCCCTAAGGCAAAGTCCCAATTTCAATTGTAGCTGTTCCAATTGCAAGATAACTGCATCAAGGGAAGGTCTTTGAAGTGGATCTCGCACAAGTACAAAATGGAGAAATCCCATTATAGGCTTGAAGTGATTCACCTTTGCTGCATTCTCATCGGGTATAAGATCCTGTGTTTGTAATGATTTCATGTTGGCATTGGATTCATTATAGCTAATTGGAACTTTCAGCTCTCTATTGCATTTTCTTATGCACTACTCCTTGATTGCATTGATGCAGTGGCATTCATCTTCAGTTGAAATAAACTGTGTTTGTAATCATTCGATGTTGGCATTGTGAGTCGTTATAACTGCCCTCCATGACCTAAACCATAACCTAAAACTACATAATCTGCCATGAATAACACGATTTCTAGTGACTCTAAGAATATGGATTGCATAAGCTCAAAGGACTTCATTTCTGCAATGTCCTACAGTCCCTAAGTCTTGGTCTCCATAGCCTATGCCTTGCAAATGAGATATAAGAGTTTCTTGTGGTTGTACACAGACCAAAAGATTGAATTTTGTACCGACATTTCTTGGCCAGACTGCAAGGACACGGTCTCCAAAGACAGCAACAACGAACACCGCATCTGCATTGAATTCATGTAAAAATTTAGTAATAAAGTGTCAATTGTGTACAATTTTGCCAAATTTTGCCAAAAAATTGTTGCAATAAATGGCATGTTTTTAGGTGTTGTCACCATCTTTTGAATCTCTCCTCATGCAAAGGATGATTCATATCTACATAAAAAGAATCTCGAGCATCTCTAGTTTCTTTTTTTTCTTTTTGTAATAGGTACAAAAGCTTATAAGCATCCCAAGTGAACAAAAGTCTACAAGAAGGCATCTTCCTTTTAGATAGGAATGGCTTCTTCTTTTGTCCTATCCATCTTTTCTTATGTAAGTGACCTCTTTATTTTGTAAGATGGAAGTCTAGTGAAGAGTGTCAAGTAAGTCACAAGCCAAATGAACAACAGAGCTTTGTTGCACTAGGACCCTCCTCATGATACGCCATCAAGCATAGTTCCCAAAAGTTTCAAAAATGGGAAAATGGAAACACGTTTTGGAGTCAAGTTGGAGTTTCAGCCTTGGTCCGAAACAAGGGAATGGGAATCATTTTTCTATGATTATATATTGTTACTTTAAACAGAATTACACATGTCAAACACAACTTGTGCAAATTCCTGAACTTTCCTTCAAACAGTGCCAAGATAAATCACGTACGAATGACCAAATGCATTATCATTGATCAACATGCTAGAGACTCAACTTTCATGATAGTCTATTAAGATCAATCCAAGACATCACATGCAACCTTGTGAACAAGTGAATTCTCTTAAGAGTATGATCTTGCCCTTATTTTTCAAGGGCCTAAGGCCCACTTCATGAACACTCCACAAATCAACCCTCAAGCAAGTGCCATAATGTATCATGTTGTGGATTAGTGGTTGGGAGAAGTGGCAAACAACATACATAGCCTCCTAAGGAATCCAAAGGGGCTACAAGTGGTTTCATCCTATTAAAGGGGCTAGAATGATACCCACCACCAAGACCACAACTTGCAAGAAATATAAGTGAAGAAAAGGTGCCCACAAACTTTGAAGAGCCTTCAACCCACAAACCACAACCCAACATGGTCAAAATCTAAGTAAGACATCATAAAATTGATCATTCACTCATTGAATTCTTTTTGTTACTCAAGTTTTACTTAAATTTGATATCAAACCCAAACCACAATCCAACTTGCATATAGATCATTTAAGGCATTCAAGATCCCACCCGAACCACAATCCAACTATGCACAACTTATCCATTGCTTCCCACCCATTGATCACTACCGTTGCTAAGGTTAAGCCATTTAGTTGATCAATCAAGTAATCAACCATAACTCGTCCAATGAACCCTTCATACTAATCAATGCTTTTCTATATTCCATCTAAGTGATAAGTCTCTTGTCCAAAAAGAAATCCATCCATAATCCATTGATAAAATTGTTAGGAAACCTATGGTAGTTTGGTACATGCCATGGTTTCTAGAAATTTAATTAGCCTTTAATTGAGCACCTTTTAGAGAAACAGGCAGCTCTTTAGGGGTTAGTCCAATGCAAATAGGGAGACTAGAGCCACTCTTGTTGTCATCATTATGCTCGTACCTAGTGATATTTTATTGTACATCGTATGCTTCATTTTACGGATTTTGTTTCCCATTCATTTGAGTGACTCATGCTTTTTCTTCCTCATTTCCAATCATGGATGCATTCTCACACAGTATCAAACAACCACTGTTGCTGATTTTCTAGCCTTTTTGCTCTCACTAACTGATTTCAAGGTTCAAACCTTTGTGTTTTCTACTATTAGAGCTCTATAACCTTGCATTTTTGCTCACTGACCCTTCCTCTCCACATGGTGACTTGCACAACAGCTCGGCAACCTCTTTCTTGCAGCAGCTGGCAACTTGTTTTCCTGCTATAAAAAAGGCTATACTCTGCAATTTCTACTATTGGACTTTCTGTTGGGGTAAAGGCGCCTCCGCCGTGTCGCCCCGTGTATTACTACACTGACTGTACCCGTCACTGCACACTGCAGGTGGCGGGCGCCCATCACGTCACTTTATTCTTTACATTCATTTTAGTGACTAGTAAATAAAGGAAGGCCCGGTCACACATTGTGACCGTTGGAGTCCCCATTTCTTGTCTCTCTCTTTCTTGCTCTTGCTCTCTTGCCATAGATCACGTGCAAGCTTCGATCCTTCTCACCTTTCAACTGGTATCAGAACTTGACTTCCTCTTGCTCGAGCTCGACTCGGTGCTTCTCTACCTTCACATCGACTCCCTTCACGCATTGGATCTCCATCCCGACAGACATATCTGATCTCCTCAAGCTCCCGTCACTCCCCAGCTTCGCGAGCACCTTCCCGGCCTATTGAGGCACCTTCAAGGCATTGGTATTGAGGCATTTGATCATTCTTTCAGGGTTTTATTTCAATCTACAGGTTGCAAACAGCAAGGGCAGCCATGGCTTCAAACCCTTGAAGCTTATTCCCCTCATATTGTGCCTTACACCTATCAAGGCTCAAAGAGGCTTGTCATAGGCCTTTGATAGGCCCTTCTTGAGCCCCCCATTACCCCCTTTCAGCCCATGTGGAGCAGCAAAAAGTTCAGCACCAACAGGGCACATTGCGCCATTTTTTTTCAGGTTGTTAGCACTTGTCTACTTCAGCTCCACACTTGGCCATTGCTTCTTGCTCTCTACCTTGATCAAGAGGGCTATTAGACTTCATGTTTGATGTCATTCAAGCTTTGGGCATTGGTCTTGATCATTTGGGGCTGATTTCTTCAGATTTGGGACTGTCATAAACTGTCATTATAGGCTGAAAACAGGGCAACAACATTGGCATTAGCATTTGTTGCTTACACTCCATTCCGGTTGTGCTATTTGATGCCCGTATGCGGTCTACTTGATGCCCGAATGTCTTGGGAATGTATCCACATGATTATGCCATGATTTTGGCCTAAAATATTGGCTGATTTGGGACTTTCATTTACTGTTATAGAGTGCTGGAAATAGGGCAGCCACACTTGGCATTGGCATTTGATGCTTATACTCTACTCCGGTTACCTTGTTTGATGCCTGTATGCGGCCTACATGATGCCTAGTGCCTTGGGAATGTATGCACATGATTATGCCGTGATTTTGGCCTGAAATATTGGCTGAAATTTCTCAATTTTGACAGTCAAACTTGGCTGTAATAACACTGGCCTGAAGGTACTTTGGATGCTTTGTCCCTTACCTATTGGTACCGGATGTATGCTTTGGGATTTTCCATCATGTATCTGACATTTGGGACGACTTTGAGCTCATGTTTGAATCTATGGAATGTATTTGAGCTACGCATAAGCTCCATCTTGGTTGGTATTCACTGGCATTTGGACCGACTTGGCATGCTCTTGGACCGCTTATGCCTCATGTCTATGCTTGACAGTTAGGCTTCATACATTACATGCTTTGGTTCGTGATATATGCCGCTTGGTTCGTCTATGCTTTACCGACATTGGGAGCTTTGCCTTGGATGTATTTGAGCATTTTCGACTCAGTTTGATCATTTACTTGGTTGCTATCGGATGTCATTGAGTTGACAGAGATCTTATTTTGGGATTATGTATTGCTCGTTGGTTGCTTCCATCAATTGCTTCATGTATGTCATGCTCTTGGGATGCGTATGACGCATTGACTTGGTCATTTGTCACTAGTACTTTGTCTTGGGTTGCTTGAGCCCTTAACTCGTTTGTATGCCTTTTGTGCCAGTGGGAGCATCTTGCATGCTTACTTGACCTTGACCAGGGATTACATGCTATTGGAGCAGTTACATGTATTGGAGCAGTCTATGTCATTGAGCAGTTACAGATGTATTGAGACTTTGGGATTATAGTCCGACAATTGGATGTTCACAGGATGCTTATGAGCTGAGTCTCAGTTTTGGATCCACTTTCTTTTGAGTAGACACCTATTTGTGTCAGGTTTTGGCAGTTACAGGTACATTTTGCCTAGATTGTCTGGGGGTGTGCCTCTTACTGGCAGATGCTATTTGACATCTCTCCGTGTTATGCTCATGTATTTTCACTGTCATTTGTCTTTGCTTTGTCCTCTTTATGCCAGCTTTGGACCTAGCATTGTTTAGTTGACATTAGATCCAGTTTTGGGACAGTTTGCTCTCATTATTGCAGTTCTGAAATTTATTACATCAAGCATTTATTGGTGGGATGAGCAGTATTTTTTATGCTGAAATATCTTGATTTGGTGTACCGCACCTAGTACTAAGTGGGCAGCATTTTTTGGCACACTTTTCTCGCCATTTGGAGCTCATTTCAATGGATTTTGGGCACTTTCTGCAGTAAAACAGCAAGCAGTTTTAGACTATCTGTGCATTTCCAGCCTGCATTATGGCGTCCTCTTCGACTGATAATGCCATATTTAACATCACAAAGTTGGATGGTACCAATTACTCTTATTGGAAGAGTCAAATTTGGCAGGTCTTGGTGCGGAAATCTCAGATTAAGCCACTTCGGTTTAGCGGGGAGCAACCTGAAACTATGAACAATGACGACTGGCTTGAACTTGATGAGCTATGCAAGTTCACGATTGTATTGTCTCTCACTGAACATGTACATTATAATGTATTTGAGGAAACACCGAGTGCATGGGATCTATGGAATAAGATCAAGAATCTTTATGATAAGAAAAGTCCGGCGAGTCAGATGTATTGGTTGAAGCAGCTTATGGATCTGCGCATGAAGGATAATGCGACTATGTCTGCTCACTTGAGCCAGTTCCATGCTATACTGAAGAACCTGACTTCGCAGGATATCACCTTTGGAGAGGAAGTAACTCCTCTTTTCTTGCTTGGGACTCTGAATGAGTCATGGGATGTATTCCGCACTGCCCTATGTGCCTCTAGTGCTACTCTGAAACTGAATGATGTTGAGAGTGCTCTTCTATAGGAAGAGGTTAATCGCAAAAACTTGGATGCCTCTCGTGTTTCACATGCTTTGACAGTTAGAGGCAGGAATGACAGGAATGATCGTGGTCATGGCCGTGGCCGTGACTCGCAGAAGGGTCGGTCTAAATCTCGTGGAAAGTCACGTAGTAAGTCGCGTGGGCGCAACGCTAATGTCACTTGTCATCATTGTGGGAAAAAGGGCCATATCAGACCACAGTGTCATGAGTTGCGCAATGAGAAGCACAAGGATAAGGGGAAAGAGAAAGTGTAGGAGAAGTCCTCTGATCGCAGTAGAGTACCTGCGAAGTCCAGTGTCAAGATTGAAGAAATTAATGTCACGCTGACCGAGGATTCCGATGGTAGTGATGAGTTCATACTTGCAGCTAGTTCTTCTGATGCCTCACACTTGACTGAGACACCTAGTATGTATGCACAGTGCTAGTTATTGGATTCAGGTGTGTCCTTCCATGTGACGCCTTACCGTGAGTGGTTTCACTCTTACCGTACTGTATCTGGATCAGTCAGACTTGGAGATGACAGGTCTCTTGATATTGTGGGCTGTGGAGATATTCAGTTGTAGTTTTCCACTGGCAGTTCCTTTTTGCTCAGGGATGTACGTCATGTACCTGCGCTTATGCGCAATCTTATGTCTGTAGGACAGTTGGATGATGCAGGGTTTCATGTCTATTTTGGGGATTCTGCCTGGAAGATTACAAGAGGCAGACTTGTGCTTGTTAGAGGAGCCAAGGCTGGCAGCCTCTATCCTCTTGTTGTATCTGGGTCTTCTGTAGACCATGTTTTGGCAGTGGGCTCTATCCCACATGTATCACTTTGGCATGCCTGTTTGGGGCATATGTCTTTGAAAGGAATGAAAATGTTATCTGGTTTGCAGTATCTTCCGCCTTTGGACTATGCACATTTTGACTCGTGTGATCATTGTCTTTATGGTAAGCAGAATAGGTCTACACAAAAGAAATCGGGTAGGCCATGCATGAGTGAGCCCTTGTCTTTGGTGCATTCAGATGTTTGTGGGCCCATGCCCTGTATGTCTATGGGTGGCACGAAGTACTTTGTTACCTTCATTGATGATTTTTCTAGGAAAGTGTGGGCTTATCCCATAAAGCAAAAGTCCGATGTCTTGGCAGTCTTTTAGCATTGGCTTGCTCTTGTTGAGAACCAGACTGGGTATAGGCTGAAATGCCTTAGGACTGACAATGGGGGAGAATATGTCTCACGTGCTTTTGAGCAGTTTTGTGATGACAGGGGTATTAAGCGTCAGTTGACCGCCCCTTACACCCCTGCCCAGAATGGTTTGGCTGAGCGCATGAACATGACTATTCCGGAGCGTGTCCGCTCTATGCTTAGCCATGCACGCCTACCACAGAGCTTTTGGGCTGAGGCAATTAGTACGGCAGTGCATGTCATAAACCAATCACCTTCTAGTGGATTGGATTTTCAGGTTGTAGAGGAAGTTTGGGCTGGTAAGACACCCTCTTATGCGCATCTCCGTGTCTTTGGATGTGAGGCATTCTACCATGTGCCCAAGGACAAGAAGAGTTAGTTGGATCCAAAGAGCATTAAATGCATCTTTCTTGGTTATGGTGATTCAGGAGAGATGGGCTATCGCCTATGAGATCCGCAGGCATGGAAAATAGTACGCAGCCATGATGTAGTCTTCCATGAAGACAAGATGCACAGGCAGCCTAAGAAGGTGGTTGAGATCTGTAGAGTGATCTTTCAGGAGGAGCCTAGAGCTCCTGCACAACCAGTTGGACAGCCTACAGCTGTAGTAGTGCTCATAGTGAGGGTGTTGGACAGGCAGCTGGGCAGGCAGCAGAGCCTGCACTGAGACGATCTGCTAGAGACAGACGATCTTCTAGATTTCAGCCCTCAGTGCATTATGTTCTGGTTATAGATGCGGGAGAGCCTTTCACTTATGATGAGGCTATGTGCAGGGGTGACAGTCACTCCTAGGAGAGGGCTATGCAGTCTAAGATCGACTCCTTGCATATCCTACGTTTAGCTACCTCCTAGTGTAACAAACTTTGCAATTTGAGCTCATCCAAGTGGGCTATAGTCATAAACCGCTCAAATAGGGCATCCTCATCACCCAAAGAATGATTGATTGTGAATATAATGGTCGGCAACTCAATTTCTAAGGGCATGACACACTCCTCCCCATAAACTAAAATAAATGGGGTGTGGCCACTGGCTCGTTTAAACTTCGTATTATATGCCCAAATTGCCACATATAATTTTGTATCCCAGTCTCGCTTCTTTTCGGAGACTATCTTGGATAGGATACCCACAAGCGGTTTATTGGTACTTTCGACTTGTCCATTTGCTTGCGGATTATCGGGGGTCGTCTTGTTATGCTTGATTTGCCAAGCTTCAGTCGGACTTTTAATTACCTTGTAATACTTCTATTGGAAAACATTACTAGCTGCGTGAGACTCATGCAAATGACAATGCTGGCATTGAGGATACGGACGATGCGATCTTTATGTTGTACATGATGTATCATGACCCTCCACTGGCAAAAATCGGGACCAAGGAAAAAAAACCCGCATAACCACAGGTGAACTCCCTCTTGGGAGGAGGTGAAGAGGATAATTGATAGACTTATCGCAAAATTTTTAAATTACCTTCCCCTAGCTGAAGCGTGGTTGAGGGAAGGGGATGGGTTGAATTGGGAAGCTATGGAGGTGGAAGGGGGGATAGCCATGCAAGGCAACATGTGGAAGGGAGTCCTCACCCCCCCTTCCTATAAATACCCCCTCTAAGGGGTGAAGAAGGAGGGAAGATGAGGAGGGTCGTGAGGCTGATAGTCGTGAGAAGAGGGAGGAAGGATGACTGTGGAAGACCACGCATCAAGGAGGAAGAAGCTGCCAAATCGTTGCGATGTGAGGAGAGAGTGGTCGAGGTCGTGCTGCGCTGCACCAATTGCCGCCAGAATGCCACCGCCTGGCCTCGTTGGCCGCCGTCATCAAACTCCCATCTCCATGCCACGTGCTGTACTCAGAAGCCTTAGAAGATTCTTAGAAGCTTCTAAGAGGGCTCTTTAAGCCCCCTTTCCCCCCTTGCATTCCACAAAGCCATTTTCAACCCCCTTCCTGTGGATTCACACTAGTCGGTTTTAAACCCCCTTTCTTCCCACTGAATCTCCTTAAGTCCACTTTACCCCTCAATTTTCTTTAAAACCCTTTTCCATTGCTATTCCCACAAGTACATTTTACCCCCAGGTTTCCCTTAAACCCCTTCCCATTGCGACTCCCATAAGTTCCTTTAGACTCTCAATAAGCCATCCAGGTTTTGAAGCAAAGGAGAAGTTTATAAATCCCCATTTCGGCAAAGCTATACAACCCTTCCTAGCTGAAATTTCAAGAGAAGAATCTCCCAAGCCTTCGTATCCACAAGGCTTTTGCAAGAACCCACTCACGAATCCCTCTTTTCCGCAAGAAAGAAGGCCCAAGCTCCGAACCCTAAGGCCATCCAAAGCCCAATTCCGCAAGACGGCGCTTCGGTCAAGGAAGCCGTACCGCAAAGGGAATTTCGCATACGAGGGAGACTAGCCAAGATCATAAGACTGCAGCCAAGGCAAGAAGTTCGAATTCATGATGGCCCCTAAAAAGGCACAAGGCGCAACCGTAGGAGGATCATCTCCTAACATTCATGTGGATATTTCACTGAACCCACAAGTACAGGTTTTCTTCCTAATTTTGGTTTACGTCGAACTATTGCAATTGTGCATGGATAATTTATGGAATTAGGATGCACTTTTATGATTGAAATACATTGGCTATTTTAAAGGAAATAACTCACAAATGAAGATTGGTCAATTGTATTTTTTTAAAAGGGAATGAAGGAAAGATGTTTATGCATTTTTAGCAAGTGGCTTCTGTGCATTGCAAAGTAATGAATCTAGATCAACTAATGACCATCATTACAAAGTCAAAATTATTGTAGTACACTTTGATTATGCACGGAAAGATTAAATCACATGTCACATTATTAGACATCTCTTTCTTCACAATAATTCATTAAAGAAGGTTGCTAACAACCGTAGGAATTTGCAAGGCATGGAAATGATTCTAGGGCTACATGAAGTAGATTAAACTCTAGTCAATTGGCATAAATCTCAATCAACTACGTAAGTAGTTATGAAAGGTTGTGTAATTCTCATTCAGCGTACGAATAATTCATTCAGAAATGAAGTTAGGAAAAGGCTGCATGGTTCATTTTAACATAAATCCTAAAATCTTAGCAGCATGAATCATGAATGCATCAATGGAAATTATGCCATAACTTAACATACGCTTTGATCTTAACCAGAAAAGTTAGGGATTGTAAATCTAATCATACGTAGGCAGTGAATCGTTTGCTTACGAGAATGGTATCGTAATGCAACTAGTTCTTCCCCTCTTTGATCAAGACAATATCTTCATGAATAGACAAGTAAATTGGTTTACCCTAAACACCTAAACCACAAAGGAATCGCTTAGGAATGGTTAAATTGATGCAACATATCCCAAGTGCTAACTAGGGTTTAGCACATTGAGGACATGACCTAGTCGTACTTATTGCCAAGTTGAAACTCTCATACCCTAAAGACTTTCCCACATTCACGAAATGTAGGGACAATAGGACATACTTGCAAGAAATGATCTAGGGTTTCTACCCTAAGGATCGCTCGCTAAAAAGATGAAACTAGGATTGAGTGGAACCCTAGGACCGACGATGTCGGCCTAGTGCAATCGGAAGTGGATTGGATATGAAGACACCCTAACCCTATTTCTTATCTAATCATGATTCCGTGGTTAGAAGACGATGTTCGATGGGTAAAATAGTCTCATGGATAGATGCGGCACTTTTGCAACAAGTTGCAGAGTCGCATGATCTTGTGGTTTGATCACAAGGGAATGGCCAATTCCTCAGAATGAGACTGGCAGATTCTTGCGCAAGTTTATCTTGCAAGAGGATAAGTAGTCATCCTGATATATCACCTTTCTTGGGAAAAGTGACCAAGATAAGGGGATTAGATATTTGCTTGAAAGTAAAAGACCAATCAATAATTTAGAATAACATATTTACTGCTAATAGAACTTAAGGTATTCGTTAAGTTGGGTTAATAGGGTACAGCCCTAACCCAAGGACATAAGGGTTAACAAACAAACCCTTGGGGATCTTGCCGAGTCACAATTGATCTCGGATCGAATGCTGGATGCATTTGAAGAGAAGGATTCACTCCTTAGCAGTTGGCCAAATAAACAACCACTGGAATTGATTGTGCTTGTAACAGTTTAGAAAGCACTATTTGCATTGTTTGCTCAATGAACTAAAGGATTGGGAAAGATATTTAATGCTTCAGGTTGAAGGCCTAAAGGGAGAGACAGCTTCAGTTACCCCCGACTGTCTGCCTGACCCTAACCAAGCGGGTTATTAGCCGTGCCAAGAAGGTGGACCGAACCCACTGCGTGAGGTCTCTCCGTTGAGTGCTACTTGGAGCAGGAGGATGCTTGGGTGCTAGGGGGCTCTGGCCGTAAATCCCTTGCCTTCCGGGCCCTGCACGAGAGGCCAACATGACTCGGGATTGGATCTCAAGGCTTGCATACTAGTCTACGTGCGGAATCTTGGATTAGTAATCCCTGTGGATTGCTGGATAGCCTTCGAGCAGATTATGGATAAGCCTACGGGCTTGACTTTATAAATGTATTCCAAGGATAAATATGATAACCTGTTGAAAAGGAACTTGTTTGACACTGCTTTTCTATGTCAAGTTCTAAGATTACATGAAGGAACCGGTGCCTAACAGGCTAATTAAGAAAGCTGCTTGATGCATGTCCAACTAAATGTGGTAGGTAATTAGACAACTAAAACAAGCTGAGGAAAGTGCGGTGGATGTGGCCATGGGTCTGTCTGGATGGATAAACCCGGTTGGCGGGGAACTTTTCTCAATCATAATGGACAGCAAGGAGATCGTTTCAAAGGAAATGAGTAGCAAGGGCGCTGACCTAGAGTCTAGGTGATAATAATCCTAGATTTATGCTGTTTTAGGGGAACGGAATGTGACTATGCCTTATGGCCGAGAGGTCAAGCCTTGCATCCCTCTCGTTTTCCATTCTCCTTGAACCAAGTTCAGCGTGAATCCACTTCGTCCCTGGTGTTTCTGCATAAAGTAGTTCGCTAGAATTTCGATGCTAGTTGCCATTTAGAAAATGATCATTAGGAAACACCCTGATTCAGGCCGGTCCTAAGTGGGAACGGCCAGAATATTTCTGCTACGTGGCAGACGCGGAAAGTCCTAGATCGAAAACCCCGTGACATTCCATAGGAGTGCTAGGCAGAGCTTTCTAGACCTCCTTTCCGGTGTACTGCTATGACGTATCCTAAAGGGGAAGGTGGACACGTTACAGTTGGTATCAGAGCAAACCAACAAAGGATTTGTTTTTAAGAAATCTTAATAAGAAGAAGTAAAGCAAATGTTGCTGTTCAGAACATTTCCTTACTTTCGATGCTATCTTGGAGAATTATGAAGCATGGAACACGTTCTTAGTCATATTTATGATCGCAATGCATTCCCCGGAGTATCGACAAAGGGTTGATATGATGAGCATCCTAGATCGTATTTATAATCCATCGCCTTTGTACGTGGAATGGAGATGGACGTGTGACTCAAGAATCTACTATATAGCTGCCCACCAGTTTACATACCTTCAAACCAACCTAAAGAGGATCAAGTGGTTGGAAGACCTGAAGATTGTGAAGCTGTTCATTTTTGTGGAGGCTCACGTAAACTCAACTTTACATATTTGAGGTCAGAGGGTTGAGATGAACTTATATGTATATGAGGAAGTGACCCGTGTAATCCCCGCCGACAGGATCAAGGTGTTTGGGCACTATGAGAAGAATGGGTTCCAAAGGAAAGAATACCCTAATCTTCCAATGACTTACCAATTCCTGAAGATCCATGACCCGAAACCATACTATTATCCAGTTCCCGTAGATAAATGTAATACAACATTATTCTCCCCGAACTAAATGTAACAATTGCTTTGCCATCCCAAGAAAAATTGTACTCTGAAAGGGCTAGACCCATATAAATGGAACAAGACTTCTTTTTATCAATGTCTATTTTGTCTATGAGAATTGATAAAAAGTTAAGTGGCTAGGATTCTTGGTTGATAGCTGAATTGGGTATGAAATATAAATCACAACGATTAGCGAGTTATAACGTTAAGATTCCTTTATCCAGGCATAACCCTAGGTATAGATTCCCAGTTCGCCTTCTACATCAAGTACGGCCGTGATCCAGGAGAAGAAGTTTCTTCTCAAGCAGATTAAGCTGCCTAAATTTGACAAGAAAGGTAGGACTATCCAAGCGGATGTTGAGATTTGGATAGAATCCATGGAGGATTACTTTGAAGCAGCTGGTACTACAACCGCCAACCAGGCTATGCTCGCCAATCTGAAGCTCACCGGCAAAGCTAGGCTTTGGTGGAAGCAATGGTGCAGAGATCAAGGGATCGCAAAAGGATCCGTTACCTGGGAAAAGCTGAAGAAAGCTGTGCAAGGAAGATACTTACCACCTCCATATCACACATAGAAAATGAATGAGTTCTATGAGCTGAAACAGCTGGGACTCACTCTTGACACATATTACTCAAAATTCGTCTTACTTCTTAGGTATGCGCCACAGATGGACATGACACAGCAGGTGTCAAAATTTTGTGTTGGTTTAAACTCACCAGTGAATACCCGTCTCGAATCTATGCGCCCATCAGATCTTCAAGACGCACTCATTTGGGCTGCACCTATAATTTAGGAGGTGCAGGCTAGACTAAGAAGTAACAAAACTTGGTCTTATAATGACCAGAACAGAGGAGCATATAGGCCTCAAATGAAGAGAGTTCAAGGTCAGAATCGGAGACAAAGAAAGTAAGCAAGGAATAATAATGCCAACATCTTTGTCCCTACCCAAAGCAATGGCCGGAACCTCCATTGTTTCCACTACAACGAGCCCGATCATTTCAGGAGGCAATGTCCCAAGCTTGGAGGAGGACATCTCCAAGCACCTTTCCAAGGAACTGACCGTGGCCAGGGAGCCGCTACCCGAGGTAGAGGAAGAACCGCCTGCATTGCCAACAGGAAAATGTGCAAAGAAGAAGATCCGACCATGGAAGCAGAGTTTGAAAGGGCGACAGTCCATGCCGCTCTTCACAAGAAAGGCCCGAATCACTAGTTTTTGGTGATTCAGACACCATCGGACTATCAAGGTAAAGGTTTCAAGACCTTGATTGATTGTGGCAGTACACATTCCTTTATCTTACCAACTTATGAAAGAAGATTAGGAATAGCCATAATAGAAGCATCTACCTTGCTTGTGGAATTAGCAAATGGTCGTGAGGTCACTTGTACCAGGCAAACTGCTAAGGTGGAATTCTTTCTGGGAGAGGAAAGACAACTTTGGTCAAATTCAGAGTCATGAACCTAGGTATTCATGAGTGTCTACTCGGAATGAATTGGCTTAAACCTAATGACACCCACATTCATTGTGGAAAAGGCCAAATTTCATTTCGAAACTCTGAAGGGGAATTGGTCACAACTCAAGGTGAGGCTAGAAAGCCGAAAATTCAATTGGCCAAAGCATCTCGAATTATAAAGGGAGTTAGAAAGGGACTACCTGTCTACTTGATTAAGCTCAATAAGTTAGATCAGAAGCAGGAGTCTAGTGAAGAACCTTCATGGCTAAAGGAGTACGCGGACGTATTTCTTGAAGAGTTGACAGAACTCCCGCCTCAAAGAGAAGTGGATCATGAGATCAAGCTAGTGCCAGAAGCTGCGCCAATTGCAAAGAGACCTTATAGAATGTCCATCCCGAAAGCAATTGAGCTGAAGGAACAACTCAAGCAATTGCTAGATCAGGGCTACATCCGTCCTAGCAGTTCACCATGGGGAGCTCCAGTACTATTCCAGAAAAAGAAAGATGGAATGCTTTGACTATGTATTGATTACAGAGGGTTGAATCAATGAACTGTTAAGAACAAGTACCCTATTCCTAGAATAGATGAGCTTCTTGATCGTCTTCAAGGTGCAAAGATCTTCTCCAAAATTGATCTCAGGTCTGGTTACTATTAGATAAGGATCAAGGAAGAAGATATCCCAAAGACGGCCTTCAACACAAGATATGGACACTTTGAGTTCCTAGTTATGTCATTCGGACACACGAATGCGTCTGCCACATTCAACAGGTTAATGCAAGATATTTTTAGGCCATATCTTGATGACTTCGTAATCGTCTTCTTCGATGATACTTTAGTCTATTCCAAACAGGAAGAAGATCATGAACCCCAACTTCGGATTGTCCTTGAGACAATGAGAGCACATAAGCTCTATGCTAAGATGAAGAAGTGTGAAATCTTCAAGCGTCAGATTGAATATCTAGGATTCATCGTATCAATGGAAGGAATCTCAGTGGATCCGACCAAAGTCAGAGATGTTCTAGAATGGCCAATATCAACAAAGAAATACACAGTTTTCTTGGATTGACAGGATGGTATAGGGTCTTCATCAAAAGCTATGCTTTGATAGCAGCACCTCTGATGGATCTACAAAAGAAGCAAACATCCATTGCATGGTCAACTGCCAAACAAACCAGCTTTGATAGATTGAAGCAAAGTTTGGTATCAGCACCTATCCTAAAACTTTTGGACCTCAGTAAAGGAGTTTGAAGTTGTAACTAATGCTAGCACGCTTGCCTTAGGATATGTTCTCATGCAAGAAGGTCACCCTGTAGCCTACTCTTCAAGGAAACTGAAGAGCCATGAGAAGAATTATGCTACCCATGATCTAGAATTCTTAGCTGTCATCCACGCTCTAAATCTTTGGAGACACTACGTGTTGGGTAATAAGTTTACTCTAGTGACTGATCATAAAAGTCTCAAGTGGATCTTTACGCAGAACGAGCTCAACATGAGGCAACGTCGGTGGATTGAAGTGCTAGAGGAGCATGATTTTGAAATCAAGTACCGACCTGGAAAGGAGAATGCAGTTGCCGATGCACTCAATCTCGCAAGGCATTCCTTAATTCTCTAATCTTGCAAAATCCATCAACAGCTAGATCTCTAGCCACAAAGGTGTCCATGCCAAACAACCCAATACTTGAGCTAGCTAGAGAGGAAGCATGCCATGATCCATCCTATCAGAAGATGCTAAGGGAGATTTCTATCAAGGACCAGGACCAAAAGCTACAGGCTAAGTATCATGAATTCTCTATCAATAGTGGACTTGTCTACTATAGAATGAGATTATGTATACCCGCAAGCCAGTCACTTATGCAGAAGATACTGTGGGAAGCTCATGATTCCCCTTTCTCAGGACATCCTGGCTATGCCAAGACTCTCAATGCAGTTAGAAAGAGCTACTATTGGGAGAGGCTTAAAGGTGATGCTCTCAAATATGTCACTGAGTGTTTGTCTTGTCAACATATCAAAGCCGAACATGTCAAAATGCCAGAAAAGTTGTAACCACTTGAAATTCCCCAAATGAAATGGGAATTCATCAGTATGGACTTTGTTCTTGGCCTACCCCAAGTTCAGGGACGATACAACTCCATCCTAGTTGTGGTCGACATGCTTACTAAGGTTGCACACCTTATTCCAGTAAAGACAAACTATAAAGCCTCAGACATTGCAAGGTTATTTATCAAGGAGATATTCAAGTTACATGGGTTACACAGAAGAATCATTAGTGATTGTGATTCTCTCTTCACATCACACTTCTGGAGAGCTATCTTTGAAGCCATTGGGACTCAACTCTGTTTTAGTATAGCTTACTATTCCCAAATTGATGGCCAAATGGAGCAAGTCAATCAAGTCATCGAGGATATGCTAAGGGCACACTGCTATCGTGAACCAAAAAGGTGGATTCAATACTTGCCTTTGGTTGAGTTTGGCTATAATGCTTGTTACCAACAAAGCATTCAGATGACGCCTTTTCAAGCATTGTATGGTCATGACTGTCGAAGTCCCCTAAACTTCTCAAATCCAACCTTGAGGGTTGAAGCTTCAAGGCAGATGTTGGAAGAGATGGATGACCAAGTAAAGTCAATAAGATAGGACATCCAAGCTGCCAAGGATAGACAGAAGGCATACGCCGATTTGAAGCATCAAGATAGAACCTTCCAGGAAGGAGACATGGTCTTCATTTGCATACGGCCAAAGAAGAGTTCCCTATCCTTAGGGGATTGCAAGAAGCTAAGTCCAAGGTATTATGGACCATAAAAGATTCTCAAGTGCCTAGGACCTCATGCTTATATATTGCAAATCCCTGAGAACCTAAAGGTTTATAATGTATTCCATATCAGCCTATTGAAGAAGTATGTACCTAATCCTAGCCATGTGCTTGATGACCAACAAGTTGTAATGCCTAGTCAGGGAGTCCTTGAGCTATAGTCTGACAGGTTCTGAGATGTTAGGGAGAGACAACTGAGATCTAGAACCTTGAGAGAATGCCTCGTCTAGTGGAAAGATTATCCTGAGGAGGATGCCACTT
Source organism: Lygodium microphyllum (assembly GCF_053477565.2). Classification (NCBI taxonomy): domain Eukaryota; kingdom Viridiplantae; phylum Streptophyta; class Polypodiopsida; order Schizaeales; family Lygodiaceae; genus Lygodium; species Lygodium microphyllum. The sequence goes on from NC_141138.1 coordinate 43,514,601, forward strand.
GGATAGATGAAAGCACTCTCAACCATCAATATCCCTAGTTTATCTCGAGATGAGGACATCTCGATTCCTCCAAGGGGGAGAGAATGTAATATTTCTATTGGAAAATATTACTAGCTGTATCAAACTCATGCAAATGACAATGCCGGCATTGAAGATACAGACGGTGCGATCTTTATGTTGTACACGACATATCATGACCCTCCACTGGCAAAAATTGGGACCAAGGAAAAAAAACCCGCATAACCATAGGTGAACTCCCTCTTGGGAGGAGGTCAAGAGGATAATTGATAGATTTATGGCAAAAAAATTTAATTACCTTCTCCCAGCCGAAGCGTGCCTGAGAGAAGGGGATGGGCTGAATTGGGAAGCTATGGAGGTGGAAGGGGGGATAGCCATGCAAGGCAACACGTGGAAGGGAGCCCTCACCCCCCCTCTTCCTATAAATACCCCCTCTAAGGGGTGAAGAAGGAGGGAAGGTGAGGAGGGTCGTGAGGCTGATAGTCGTGAGAAGAGGGAGGAAGGACGACTCTGGAAGACCAAGCGTCGAGGAGGAAGAAGTTGTTGAATCGTTGGGATGTGAGGAGAGAGTTGTCGAGGTCGTGTTGCGCTGCGCTAGCTTCCGCCAGAATGCCGCCGCCTTGCCTCATTGGCCGCCTTCATCAAACTCCCATCTCCATGCCACATGCTGGTCAGAAGCCTTAAGGGGGCTCTTTAAGCCCCCTTGCATTCCAAAAAGCCATTTTAAACCCCCTTCCCGTGGATTCACACTAGCCAGTTTTAAACCCCCTTTCTTCCCACTGAAACTCCTTAAGTCCACTTTACCCCCCCCCCCCCCCCCCCCCCCCCCCGGTTTTCTTTAAAACCCTTTTCCATTGCTATTCCCACAAGCACATTTTAGCCCCGGGTTTCCCTTAAACCCCCTTCCCATTGCAACTCCCATAAGTTCCTTTAGACTCTCAATAAGCCATCCCGGCTTTGAAGCAAAGGAGAACCTGTTCACAATGGGCCGGCAACACAAAGGTGTCACACAAATCCATCCTTTTTTTTTTGGAATCTATTTCGAGAAATCCCGATGGACCTCGTCGAGCTGTTGCTCCACCTCCTCCAAGTACCACTTTGAACCACTGTACATCGAATAGTATCGTGGAGAAGCTACGGTAATCCACCGTAATAATACTTTGCAAGTTTCCAAAATACTCCATCTCATCCACAACTGTATTCAGATCCATTTCTCGTCGTCGGCTCTCTTGCTCGAACCTTGCCATGACACCACAGTCCATTGTGGAGCGCATTTGGTCAATACGCTCCACGCGAAAATGCCGTCCGCGTGACCACGTTGCACTATATATTTTGTACTGTACATTGAAACACTCAAATTAGATGTTGCATATAAAATTTAGATACGACAGATTCTAAACCCCTCATCACCTTTGGACTACATCCCCTCGAGAATTCCCACTCCTCCATTGAGACCTCTATTCCTTCGCTGGATGCTGCTGTCAAGGCTCCATGCAACCATCGTGTTGACAGAAACCGTGGCATCTCCTCCATGCCTTCGGGATATCGAATCGGTCGATGATGCATACTACGTCAGAATTCAGCTCACGCTTCCTCTCGATCTTGCCTTGCAATCTGGTACTTGGGCTGGACATAGAGGTGTGTGGGCTACCTATGAGAAAATCAAAGAAAGATAATGGTGGAAAGGGATGTATAAAGATGTTTCCCACTTTGTGGAGACTTGCAAGGACTGTCAGCTTTACTCTTTAGTGCGGCATCATGATGAGTTGCATCTGACCTATCCACTATGTATGCATTATAAATGGGTGGTTGACTTGGTTACTTTGCTAGTGGGACTTTGGCAGATGAGATATCTTGTCTTGGCTAGGGAGGATCTTACAAACTATGTTGAAGGCAGATCTTTGCGGAGGAAGACCACCACTACAGTATGTAAATTCTTGTTAGCCTCTTTCATTGTTGCATCTTGAACCCCGTGTTCAGCAGCTCTTGCTCGAACTCCACAACAACGCCTGAAGCTTGAAGGATTGGTAGTGGAAATTTGACATCAAGGCATCAGATATGAAGAAAACATCATCAAAGGAGACTGTGCATGCAGGCCGTTTTTTGGTAGAAGCTATATCTTGCTACAAAAATGGTTTATGGAGAAACGGCCCACAATTCTTGATTGTTTCGATGTGGTCTACAACTTTGCAGAAAAAAGTTTTTTCAAATTCCTTGGAGATTTTGAGATATTGAGCACATACCTGTGCAAATTGGCTATTTACAACAGTAAACAACAAGTGATTCTAGGGCATTGGTGGCTTTCATCCTAACAATGTATATGCCCTTATTATCATGCATTTGAGCATGATATTGGAGTGTTAAATGCTCAGTTTTGGAGCTTATTTGTAGGCTAGAAACAATGAATTGGCTCTTGTCCTAAATTTGAAAACAATATACCTAAACAACATATTGGGGAATATGGGAATTTTCCATCAGTTTCACTACAAGATATAGACCTTATACCGACATTTAAAGCGACAAAAATACAAACAACAAAATTTTCCCCCGTGGTCACAAAAAGCGTCATTATTGACGACGCCATAGAAACGTCGCTATTGGCGTCGCTATATACGTCGCTATTGGCATCGCTATTTGCGTCGCAGCATATAGCAACGCCAATAGCGACGCAACCATTAAATTTGCGATGCACATAGCGACACCAATAGCGATGCGAGTAGTAAATTTGCGACACAAATAGCGATGGTAACAGGGAAAAAAAAAATTGTGGCAGAGCTTCCTGCCATATATAGCACTGTGTGCTGTATGAGAGCCATACAAAATAGTTTCTGCACTGCTATATACAAAGCGCTTGCAAACAAAAAGAATGTATACTGAAATCATAAAACTGATACATGAAATAAATACATGATCGCATAAAAAGTGATTGGTACAATCATGACAGGATATCACTAATACATAGAAAATGTCTATATAGATCAGGCAACTCAAAAATAAAGGTGTGTGAGCTCCAAGGATCCAAGGGAGAGCTAGAAATCCTCGTCCCCCGAAAGCTCGTCTCGCCGCAAAGGAGCATCGAACAGATTCTGTAGAAAAAGAAACAACACATCAATCCACCATACAATAATGCATTCAAATATCTCATGGTAATTACGGACAAGAAAGATGAGTGACTTACAGGGCCGCCGCGTCTATACAATCGGTCGATCAATGCATTGAGACCGTGCCTCTCTGCATATCGAGTCTCAAGGCCTTGCGGATCGCAATTTGTAATGGAGTGCTGCAAAGAAAACAAAATGCTAACTGTTAAAAACATGATTGTCAATACAAAGAATATTTCAAAAAAACAAACAAGCAAAACAAAAGAGAAACTTACAAACTCCTCCAAATATGTCATGTGGCCGCCACTCCCAAGATGATGGACCACTCCGGCCTCGAGTCGTGCCCTCGCCACCTCGCGTTGTTGACTCCAACGTCCTGGCGAATCTGTAGCCTCCTCCCTCAGTCGGCGCCAGTCGTCTACATCTAACCACTCGGGCTTTGCAGCCCCACTCTTGATTGCCTTGTGTGCGTCGAAAACTCATCGTGCAAGGATGCTACTATGTAGTCCTTGCTCCCCTCCGGTATGTTCTTCCAATGATCCAGGACGTTGTGCCGAAAAACTTGTTGGCACAACTCTCTTATGCGAGCCATCATCCTCCTCCCCTCATCATTCATAATGATGGCTCCTGACCTACTATCGACCAGATATCCATAATCCCTAGGAGTCGGTCCCATAGCAAGCTGCCCACATTCTTGAAAATATGCATGGGATCCAACAAGTGGTTGACCTGTAAGTGGGTCCAATATGGCAACTCATAGAAAACTGAGAACCGTCGCATTCCATTTGGATGTGATTCCGGGTTTACCATTTTCAGCTCGTACCAGCTTGCGGCGTTCATACGTGTTGGAGGTCGTCCAAGGAAACCTTCCCTGAGTTCATGATCCTCCAGCAAGAAAGCGACGTGTCCTTGATATACCATCTTCTTCATGGTTCGTGACCTTCGGGAGTCTAACTGTGGCCCACACAATGGACATGCATGATAACCTAAGGTAACCAGACCTGTAAGGTGAGCCACGACCTAGTGAATACTTGATTGAATGAGATAAAATATAGATATTACCAGTGAGAATGGAGGTCTGCTCACTTGAGCACTCTCCCAATCCCGGAAAGTCATGCATCGTCCACATGAGAATGGCTCGAATGTTGGCTGACCGCCGACTATCGCGCCTGCTCATATCTTGCACAGTATCGCTCCACCCGTATTTTGCTTGCACACTTAAGAGTGCAAGCAATGTCTTCAACCGAGATACTCGGCACCCATCATATAATGGTATGGATGCTTCCTCTCTAAGTGGACCAGATGTCTCGACATCCATGGGAATTAATACATCGATCATTGCCTCCATCTCAGGCTCCAAGATTGTAGGTAGGTCGGGAAGGTTGTCTGTCTCCTCTGGCATTGACGGTATAGATTGGCCTTGCAAGTGGTGGATTGGCTCCTGCAATCCATCCATCGCACGTCCACAAACTCTTCTAATTGGCCGCAAAGGGTGCACTCCCCCGTGGGACGAGACATCACCCCCTGGATAGAAAATTTGCCAACAAGACCCAATCTTATTGTGTATGGTTTTCAATTAGCTTGCGAGTACAATGCATGATTAATATTAACTTCAAATTACCGTTTGTTGAAAATCCGCAATCGCTTGATCAATGATCTCAGATTGAAACTAGCCAAATCGACGTACGTGTTCTATATACAATCGGCGTTTTTGTCTAATTGCCAACTTGCATTGAGAGCAAGGACATGGGACACGCTGATTAAGATACGCCTCGCGATCTTAAACAATAAGACCTTCTTCATTTTCCATCTTATCTACATTACAGCAAACGAGACTCAAATGGATAGCTTTATGGAGATGTATGTCAAGTTGCAAGTTGACCATAAGCTCTTGCATTGTACATAGTAGTTGAGAGATTTATTGATGTTATATCTTGGCCCTATACCATGCTCAAGGATTTGTTTGTCCCGGTAGATAATTATTCCTTATTGTAAAAAAAAAAACATTGGTTCATAAGGTTCATGAGTCGAAGACTAAATGTTTGGACTTGACTAAAAGATTGGATAATGGCTTCGATGCTAAAAGGAAAAGTGATGAATATGTTACTTCATCATTGCAAAAAAAAGATTGGTGACAAGGATGCTATGATTAATGAAGTTCTTCACAAGGTGAATATAGAGTTGAAGGGGATGGAACACAATTCTTCTTAGGGATTTAATGGTGATAAGTCAATTATTGAGGTGTCTTCTTGTACAACCATTATACCTTATATACCTAGCTATGGTCTCTAGGTTATGTACTTTGAGTATCTTAGAGGGGCTCTACTAGGATTACTTATACAACTGCACTAGAGGGCTTTGAGTATAAGTAATCCATTTATGAGTATCATTGAGGATCTCTTAGTCTAATAATAAATCAGTGTCAACAAAAAGCATCTTAGAAATGTGGTTTTTTTGTCCTAGGATCGTGTATTAAAATTAATGCCATCTATGAAATTTATCAACTATAGTAATAAAATTTGTTTCAATCAATTCTACTCATAGTCATAAGACCTGAGAGAAAATATCATATGCTCAATTTAAGGGATTCTTCTTCTATAACAATACTTTTGGGTTCATTTTGATGAAGTACCGTAATGACCATTAGCTAGGGTATCATTTTCTTTTAGTCCTTCCGTTGACTAGTTGGCATGATTTCTACTTTGTTATGCCTATAAAGTTAATACAAAAACAATGAATTATGCATATCACAATTAGATCCCCTACTTGGACATTATGAAGGATATGACCAATTTTAAGCCATGTTAAAGAGTCACCAATGTACGTGGCCCATGGCAAAGCACATTGCATACCATTATCGATAAGTCTATTATCGTGCATCTTCAATCTCCGAATTAGACTTTATAAAGTGTATGACTAATTTTTAGCCCTCTTAAGAAGTCGATGTAATGGTACCCATAAAAAAAGCAAAGTGGATACCATTACCATAATCATGGATATGCTATCGCTCCAATATATGTTATCTTTCTCTTTCTCTCCCTCTCTCTCCCTCTCCCTCCCTCTCCCTCTCTTTCTCTCGCATTTCCTCTCCCTCTCACAATATATCTTAACAATCTCCAAAAGCAAAAGGGAGAGGGAGAGAGAGAATGCACTCTCCCTCCCTCTCCCTCTCCCTCTCTTTCTCTTTCTCTTTCTCTCCCTCTCTCATTTCCTCCCTCTCCCTCTCCCTCTCCCTCTCCCTCTCTTTCTCTCTCTCTCCCTCTCTCTCCCTCTCCCTCTCCCTCTCTTTCTCTCCTTCTCTCTCATTTCCTCTCCTAAACAAGCCAAAAAAAAAGTGTTTACTTTAATAAGCAAAAGGGAGAGGGAGAGAGAGAATGCACTCTCCCTCCCTCTCCTTCTCTCTCTCTTTCTCTTTCTCTCCCTCTCTCATTTCCTCCCCCTCCCTCTCCCTCTCCCTCTCTTTCTCTTTCTCTCCCTCTCTCTCCCTCTCCCTCTCTTTCTCTCTTTCTCTCTCATTTCCTCTCCTAAACAAGCAAAAAAGAAAGTGATTTAAACATTAAACAAGCAAAAGGGAGAGGGAGAGAGAGAATGCACTCTCCCTCCCTCCCCCTCTCCCTCTCTTTCTCTTTCTCTCCCTCTCTCATTTCCTCCCCCTCCCCCTCCCTCTCCCTCTCTTTCTCTTTATCTCACTCTCCCTCTCTTTGTCTCTTTCTCTCACATTTCCTCTTCTAAAAAAGCAAAAAAGAAAGTGATTTAAACCTTAAACAAGCAAAAGGGAGAGGGAGAGAGAGAATGCACTCTCCCTCCCTCTCCCTCTCCCTCTCCCTCTCCCTCTCTTTCTCTTTCTCTTTCTCTTTCTCTCCCTCTCTCTCCCTCTCCCTCTCTTTCTCTCTCATTTCCTCTCCTAAACAAGCAAAAGAGAAAGTAATTTAAACCTTAAAAAAGAAAAATAAAGAGAGAGGGAGACTCACCGATGAGATATGGCGAGTGTGGGGCGGATCCTCTTTGCGATGAAGGCTCCTCCTCTCCTTCGTGAACAACGGCGGCGGCGGCGGCGGTGGCGGCGGCGGCAAGTCTTCTTCATCTCCTTCTCTCACGACGATCGCTCTCTCCCTCGCTCTCGCTCTCAAAACACAAAACGTGCAAACGTGAAATAAAACAGCGCTCGGTTTCGGTGCACGACGCAAATAGCGACGCCAATAGTGATGCCAATAGCGACGCAAATAGCGACGCCGGTACCCGCAGTCGCTAATCGTCGTCGCTACTAGCTCAAATCCTTGTAGTGTTTGGGACACATGGTTAAATCTTTGGATTTTTCATAACTTGAACACTATAACTCCAAATCGAGCGCTCTATAGCTCAATAAATTTCATTTTTCAAGTGCTTTCCAATGGTAGGTCACATCATATGGTTTTGAGAAACTTATGGGCATGTTATCTGGGTGCCATCTTTTTAGTATTCAAAAAATGGGAATTAGGAGATTCCCAAACTCACTAATATTGTGTTCCTACAGGGTTGAGGTATCTGTTATGCTTATTTGCTAGTGACAAATGCTTGGATCATATCACTTGAGTGGTAAATGCTTTTTGGGATATTGTGAGTGCTGAAAGTCCAAAGTTTGGACTGATTTGTTGCTGGTTATACCAGCGTACTCATTGGTTATTGTCTGCAGCAGCAGGAAGGATACCTATCATCTTCACTTGACATACGTGCAATATATTGTGACATTGGTTGGACATTTATCAACTTCTACATAGAGTGGCAACAACTGAATGAGATGTTTTGGGACTGTTTTGAGGTCTGAATACTCTTGTTTTAATAGAGAAAATACTGCTAGTTATAGTAGTGGGATGGCTGTATTGGATACTGCTACTTGCATACAGTACAAACATTGATACCTGTATGGACATAATTTGTTGCTGGGATATTTTGCCACTACCATAGAATGTTTTGAATTGATTTAAGCTTGGTTTATGCTCATTTGATTATGTTTTTTCATTGTTGGAATACAGTTTACAACAAGCAGGTTGTTAGAAAAACTGTCAAATTGTCTTGAATGGTAGGAAATTGGCCCTGAACTATAGGAAAAGGAGTCAAATACTTACAGGTTGTATCTCGGGGAGGTCACTTATGAATATACGTATCTATAACGTGAGTTCAAAATAAAGGGTTTTTAAAACACCAATTCTATACATTTTTTATATACAGAAGGGTGTCATATAAAGGGATTACTTACAGATTGAATAGAAAAGGGTTGTGTTTTATTCAAGAAAAATTCATAGATTAGGATATTTATAAATAGGCCATGAATGCATGCTATATAGAGAATATATATATAGTGAACCCCCCGAGGGTTCTATACATCACTGAATACCTAAGCTGCAACTATAGCAAATGCTCAAGGCACTAATAATATCACTCAAATTTTGGGAGAAAAGCTAGAAAACAAAATTTTTTCTTTATGGAAGTTTCGTATGAAGAAATTTTTGGTTGGTAGAGGTTATTGGGACTTATGTACATGTGATGAGGCTAAATCTAAAATGCATGAAAGGAATCCGAAAAATGATCAGAAAAGGGCTCATAAGCTATGGGCCTAGAGATCATGCAAGGTGTTACATTGGTTTTCCTTATGTATATCAGATGCTATGGTTTTAAGATAACTGGATGCAGTTCTCCAAAGGATGCATGGGACATACTCATGAAGAATTATGGAAATATAACACATGTAAGCAAGATTCAACTAAAGAAACAGTTCAATAATATGTCTAAGAATGACAAAAGCATTCAAGCTTACACTACAAAGATCAAGAACATAGCAGATCAGCTTGCCACCATTGGATCTTCAGTGTCTGAGGATGATATGATTGTAGTGACATTGAATGGACTTGGCAAAGAGTATAAAGCATTTGATACATCTATTTCAGTGAGAGTTGAATCCCCTGATTAGGATGAGTTGATTGCTTTGCTACTCCATGAGGAAGTTAAGCTTGGGCTGAATATAAGTTCTAGTACGTCTCAAAGCAGAGACATTGTTCTTTACTCTAGCAAGCATGGTAGAGGCGGCAAAGGCTGTGGCCCTTTTAGAGGTCAAGGAGACACATGGCCAGCGTGGATCTGGTAGCTTTAGAGGCAAGGGGAGGTCACCCCATGGTAGAGGTGGTGGATCTCATTCATGGCAGTCAAATGATCAATCAAATAGAGATAAGGACTGTCATTATTGTGACAAATATGGACACATTGTAAAGGATTGTTATAAGAAGCAGGGAGATATGAAGGCAAAGGGAAAACAACATGGGCACTATGCATCTTCTAGCAGTCCTCATGATGAGTAGGTTAACAGATTGTTTGCTATGCAACATGTGTCTAAGAATGCATCTAAGCATAACATAGATGAGAAATGGTACATTGATTCAGGGGCTTCAAATCATATGACACCCCATGGAGAATGGTTTGATGAGATGGTTGTAGGTTCACATGGTTATGTGTGTACTGGGGATGACACCTAACATACTATTCAGCATAAAGGAGTTGTACATTTGTTGATGCCTGATGGCAAGAAAAAGAGCCTACATGATGTACTACATGTACCTACAATAACCAAGAATCTTTTGTCAGTTGGATAGATGGCAGAATAGAATCTGCAGGTGAGATTTAATAGAGATGGATGCTTTGTTGAAGAATATGGTAATGTTTGCAAATTCATTGCTACAGGCCAAAGAGATGGTAGAATATTTACTCTTGATGCGTCAATTCCAGAATCGAAAGCAGCCATGTTTGCACATGATGGTGGTGCTATACAAGATGCTGAGATATGGCATAAGTGGATTGGTCATGAGAATGTACAAAAGCTGAAATCCATGCAACAGAAGGAGATTTTGCTTTGACTACCTAAGTTCAAGTATCATGACTTTGGACATGTATATGATGCATGTCAGTTTGGAAAGCAAGAACGGTTTCCATTTATGAGACATGCACGGAATATCTCACGACCCTTGCAGAGTTGGTAAATTCAGATGTATGGGGTCCGTCTCATAATGCTTCGTTTGGTGGTGCTCATTACTATGTATCCTTCATTGATGATTTCAGTAGAGGTATACTTGGCTTTGCATACTAAAACATAAAGATGATGTGTTTGATGCATTCAAGGACTTCAAAAAGCATGTTGAAAATGAGATGAGGTGTAAAATTTCATGTCTTAGATCAAATGGAGGTTGAGAATATGTCTCTAACTACTTTGACAGGTACCTTGCTAAATATGGGATTAGAAGACAATTAACTTGTAGCTATACACCACAAGAAAATGGTGTAGCAAAAAGAAAAAATAGGTTACTGATGGAATCTGCAAGAGCTATGCTAAATGAGAAGAGTTTGCCAAATGGTTATTGGACTGAAGTAGTAGTGACTGCTGTCTATGTGCTGAAAAGAACCCCTACAGCAAGGATTCATGATGTAACTCCATATGAGAGGTTGTATGGTCATAATCTTAACATTTCACACTTGAAGGTATTTGGTAGCATTGCATATGTGCATGTTCCTAATGAAAAGATGAAGAAATTGGATCCTAAATCTATCAAGAGTGTGTTCCTTGGTTATGCACAAGAGCGGAAAGCTTAGAAGTGTTATGTACCCTCCACACATGAGACATTGATTAGTAGAGATGTTTTTGATGAGCTGGCATCATGGTATGGTAATCCGATTGTAGTGGCTATTGATGGATCAGTCAGCACTAGCAATGCTAAAAATACACCTAGAGTGAGTACATCTATGAGTGGTCCTACAGGTGATGGGTCACCTACAGTAAGTCCTTGGTCAAGACGTTTGCAGAGTCATACTCCTACGTCCACTGACATGGATATGCCAGTGAGGGGGAGATTGGATAAGGGAAAAGAAAAGATGCTTGAGGATGTGACAGGTCCACTTGTAGCAGGTTATGAGTCATCTAACAGCAACAATTTGGATGGTGAGTTGGGCATTCCACCTATTATGATGCCTCGAGCAAGGATATGCCAGTGAGGGGGACATTGGATAAGGGAAAAGAAAAGATGCTTGAGGATGTGACAAGTCCACTTAGAGCAGGTTATGAGTCATCTAACAGCAACAATTTGGATAGTGAGTTGGGCATTCCATCTATTATGATGCCTCGAGCAAGGTAGAGTTGTTATGTATTGCCTCATGAGAGGCAAGCTTAAAGTGAGCCACAGTTACGGAGATTTGAGAGAGTCAGAAAACCAATTGACAGGTTTACATACACTGGTTATTCAGCCCGCCATTATGCATATATGGCTAGTGTGATAGGTTAGAAAGAACCTACAAAGTTTAATGATTTAGTTATAGATGATAACTGGTGTGCTGCCATGGATGAGGAGTATGCAACCCTAGTTGGAGATGGACTTGGGAATTGGTTGAGTTGCCTGAAGGAAAAGTCCCCATGGGTTGCAAATGGATGTACAAGGTTAAGTGCAAGTCAGATGGTTCATTAGAAGGTCAGGCTGGTTGCAAAAGGGTATGCACAACAATATGGCCTTGACTATGAGAAAACTTTCACTCCGATGGCTCAAATGGCAACAGTTAGAACTATCATTGCTTTGGGAGCATGCAAAGGTTGGAAATTATGGAAAATGGATGCCAAGAATGCTTTCTTTAATGGTGATTTGAGAAAATATATATGGAGCAGTGTGAAGGCTTCACTCAGACTTTCCTACACATGTATATAAGGTGAAAAATGCTTTATATGGACTGAAACAAGCACCTAGAGCATGAAATGCTCAGATCAACAGTTATTTATAGCAACATGGATTTAGATTGGGTGATGCAGATCATAGTTTGTTCACGAAGAAGACAGGTCATGGATATGTGTTTCTAGTGGTTTATGAAGATGATCTTATCATCACTAGACATGATGAAGAGGGCATTGCTAAAATTAAATCATGTTTACAGGCTGAATTCAAAGTCTCTACGCCTCAAGGTATATGGATGCTACAGAAGTAGTATGCTCATGACATATTACAAAAGTATGGTACGGCTGAAAGCAAGCCTAGGGAGACACCTCTTGATTAGAATGTCAAGTTGCAGATTGACATTGGAAATGACATAGAAAATGTGACTATGTATGTATAGATGGTGGGCAGCTTTACTTGACTATTACCCACCATCTTGACTTATGTTATGCAGTGGGGCTGATTAGTCAGTTCATGTAGAAGCCTCACAAAACACATTTAGGTGCAATCAGGAGGATCATAAGATATGTAAAGGGTACTACATATTATGGGTTGTTTTATGCATATGGAAAATCTCTTGACTTGACAGGGTTTACTAATGCTGATTGGGCCAGTTGTGTCTATGACAAGAAGTCAACCAGTGGTTATGAATTTGGATTGGGCAGCAATATGATTAGTTGGTAGAGTAAGAAACATCCTACTATTGCATTGTCTAGTACAGAAGCTGAGTACAGAGGAGTTGCCTTAGTGGCTTGTGAAGCAGTTTGGTTAATGAAACTACTGAAAGACTTGGGAATACAGCTGGAAAGTAGAGTGAGATTGCATTGTGAAAGCCTCAACAGTGTTATGTTGGCTAACAATCCTGTCTACCATGCTAGGTCCAAACATATTGAGGTTCACTACCATTTCATCAAAGAAATGGTTCTTATAGGACAAATTGACTTGATTCATGTGAAGACTAAAGACCAGGTAGTGGTAGATATATTTACCAGGTCTCTTGGTAAATAAAAGTTCATATACTTTAGACATCTACTTGGAGTTTATCAGACGGTTTGAGCTTGACAGGGAGTGTTAGAATATTACACTCCCGTTACTCTTTAGTCAGTCTATCTTTATGTGTGTGAGTGACATTAGCTGGATATAGCTATACACATATGTGACATTCAATAAGTTGGTGTAGTCAATGACTCAACCATAGTTAGTCTTGGTTAGTCATATCTATGTGTGTATGTATCTTTTAGTTAGTATGATGGAAGAATAATAGAAGAAGAAATACAATGAACTAAGGCTCATCTTTTGCTCCACTCTGTTTCTCTCCCTCTCTTTCAACAACCCCGAGATAAACAACTAATTTTATTAGGACTCTATGTCGGGGGTCTCTAATAACTACGTCTATACTCCCTTTCTTGTTGGGACTCTTGGATGCTCCATCAAAATACAATGTGTACGTCCACAATGGGTTCACATAGACAGCCATCGTCACCTCTACTCGTAATTTTGATAGTCAAAATTTAGCATATTTCGAGGATGTAGTGAAGGCTCCATCCCACCTTCTTCATTGAATACTACATGGATACTTGTTAGAATTCGTAAATAGTGATGGCAAAACACTTTGATTTCCCAAATGAATGTTCCATCTTCTTTCTCAATCACTTTATATCCTTTATTCCACCAAATAATCTTTCCCTGATGATATCTCCACTCCAAGTATGGGTGTTCTAAATAAGGAATCAGCCACCCCATCAACCTCTTTCGTCTCTTGCAGGTTCCTAATCAACCTAGCATTGACCTGCGAACCATTTATTTCGTTAGTGAATTTAGAGATAATAAGGTTTAATCTTATTAAGATTAACCTTATTTTTAAACTCCACTCCCTCAAGATCTACCAGTAATGTCGTGGACTTATTCTTCCCTATTCTTATGATCTTGTAGAGGGACTGTCCCATTTGGGCTCAAGTTTCCCTCGAAACAGTTCTCTACGTGCATCATAATATAGAACTAATTGTCCCTTCTTAAAGATATACTTCTTTGCTTTTAAATCATGCAGCTGCTTCATCCGACGCTTAGCCACTTTCTAGTGCAATACACTTTGCAATTTGAGCTCATCCAAGTGGGCCAAAGTCGTAAAGCGCTTGAAGAGTGCATCCTCATCACCCAAAGAATGATTGATTACGAATCTTATGGTCAAAAACTCAATCGCTAAGGGAAAAATACACTCGTCCCCATAGACTAGCTTGAACGGGGTGTGGCCAGTGGCTCGTTTAAACATCATGTTATATGCCCACACCACCACATATAGTTTCTTATCCCATTCTCGCTTCTTTTCTGACACTATTTTTGATAAAATACCAAGAAGCTTGTTAGTACTTTCAACTTGCCCATTCGCCTATGGGTTATAAGGAGTTGTCTTATTATGCTTAATTTGCCACACTTCAATTAAGCTTTTAATCACCTTATTTAGTAAATGGGTTCCACAATCCGATACTAATTCTTTTGGCAGACCAAATTAGCATATAATCTGCTCAAGTAGGAAACTAGAAGTCTTTTTTGCATCGTCCTTCCTTGTTGCTCGTGCTTCTGACCACTTTGTAAAATAGCTAGTCGCCACTATGATATATCTCTTCTATGTAGAAGACGATGGGGTAAATGACCCACAAAGTCGATGCTCCACTTGTCAAATGGAAGTATAGCCATAATTAGAGTAAGTGGTCACTTCCTATTCCCCCTATTTTCATGCCATTGACAAGTATCGCATCTCTTGACATACTCGAATGCATACTGGAAAATGGACGGCCATCAATATCTGGCTCTTAAAGATTTTTGGGTAGTTAGTCATCTAAAAAAATGCCCTCCACAAGCGGAGTCATGGCACTCTTCCAAAATGAATGGAACCTTGTCAGACATCACATATTGGCGATGGATATCATCAACCCCCTACCGATATAATGTTTCTAGGATCAAGGAAAATTTCAAATCCTGCTGTCTAATTTTCCTCTTTTCAAATTTTGATAAACTGGCTCCAGTTGCTCCTCTTGACAGGTAATGCATTATAGGAGCATACCAAGATGGGATCGAAGTCGTGTCAATTTTAAACATTTTCTCAATATCACTTGCTTGAACTAAAGTCTCTTTCGGCTCCTAAGATCCACAAGGCATTCCACAATACCCTGCAGCTTCGGTGGCTTACTTCTAATCTCATAATCAAATTCTTGCAAAGTGATTAACCACTTTGCTAAACGATCAAGCGGTTGTAGCTTGTTCATCAGCAATCTAAGCCCCTCCGCCTTCATATAGAAAACTATCTTCTCATAGAGAATGTAGTGCCTGAATTTTTTAGTCGCAAACACCATTGCCAAGGCTCAGCTTCTCCATGTAGGTGTAGTTGATTTCTAATATTCCTAACTTCCGATTAGCAAAAGCGATAGGGTGATACCATTTTCCCTCCCAGATTTGGGATAAAGTATAGAGCTGATACTATGCATGGTGACTACTGCAAATATGTAGAATACTTTGCCCCTTTTAGGTGCTTTTAAAACTTGTGCTTTTACTAGCTCCTCTTTCACATAATCAAAAGCTATCTTACAAGGGTCACTCCATTCGAATAGATAGCTAAAGGATAATAGATTCGTTAGTGGCAACGTTCTTTTTGCCATGGCATTTATGAACCTTTGATAGTATCCTAAAAAAGATAGAAAGATGTGTATTTCTTTTGAAGTATGTGGCAGACTCATGGTGACTATGGTTTTGATCTTTTCAGGGTCAGTCACCACGATCCCTACTGAACTAACCACATGGCCTAGTAATAGCCCATAAGGTACCCCAAAGACTCACTTCCGTGGATTAAGAGCTATGCAAAATTATCTACATTGCTCAAAACACTTCCTTAAAATAATCAATTTCCTTTCTCTTATGGTGGTTGCCCCCAAGTGATTGATAAAAACTTTCAACTCCTTTGGGGAGATGTCACCAAAGGTCTTGTGTGTTGTTTGTTGCCATGAACCAGGTGCATTACACAAACCAAAGGCTATCAAATGGTACGCAAACGTACCAAAGATAGTAATCAAAGTTGTTTTCAACTTATCTTCTTTTGCAATTGCCATCTGGTTGTATCCCGCAAAGCAGTCCATGCACGAATATATTTCCCTACCTACTAACTAGTTCAAAATCTAGTCAATAAAGGAAAGCGGGTAGTAGTCCTTAATTGTTTGCTTATTCAGCTCTCTAAAGTCTATGCAAAGCTAGATTTGATTATTTTTCTTCTTCTAGATAACAACACGTGAACACCATTCAACGTGCGGAACAGGGAAGATCAAATGAGCTTGTCTCAATTTCTGTAACCCCTCAAACAACCTGTCCCTCAGTTGGAAAAACATACGCCTTACTTCCTAACACACATGATGGCTACCTTCCTTTAGAGGAATTTTATGAATAGCCAAGCTGCCACGTCAGGAGAAATATCTCTCAGCTCATCATAACTCTAGGAAAAACTGTCCCAGAAATGTTGGATAAGGGACACATAGTCCTCCCTTTCTTCAACACTGAGCATGGACCCTAATTTAATTGGCAGTGGATCATTTAGTGTACAAAGATCCAACTCAATCACATTTGTGTCTCTTATCCTATCTTGAGATTCTATTGGCTCATTTAGAGTTATTTGATAGATGTCCTCTGTAGTGGACCCTTATTTTGATTCATCACTTGATGAGGTGTCACTAGCAGATACATCTTCTAATGTCTCTAATTTTGTAGAGGATAGAGGGGCTATCTCGCTTTGAGGAGACTCAAGGTAAGCATCTACTACCACCCAATTGGCACCTCTACCAAAAATCAAATGATCAACAAGTATATCAACTTGACAAATGGATCGCAAGATCCATGGTCTTCTAACAATACTTGATAGCTTGGCCATCCTACAAACCTAATAACCTTAAAGTCCATAGTGCAATCCACACTCGCAATAGTAAGGACTTTGGTAATACAACCTTTAAGTTGTCTTAAACTATCATTAGCCATTCGCAAAATTGTGGAGCCATCTTTTTGGATTGCTAGACCTAGTCTCTCCATCAATTGTGAACTCATGATGCTAACATATGATCCTGTATCTATGATAGCATGATCCACTAGTATTCCATCAACGTAGGCTACAACCGTTGGGCAATGTTTTTTTATATGCTCCCACCAATCATCTCCTACTCGAACTATGCCCAGAGGTTCCACGATATACCCAGTATGTAGGATCTTTTTAAATTCCTTGCCCACTTTTGAAGACAGGTTAATCAACTACAAGAGATTCACGTTGTTAAGCATTTTTGCGAAAATTGAAAACCCCTAGTCAAACTGTAGTTAGGTTTGGTTTTTGTTAGCTTAGTTGGATTTCTTATGTTTGTCTAGCTTAGGATTTATTTCTATCATTTTGTTTGATTTGTTGATGGTGTAGAAACTTGATAGCCTTGGTCGAGTTTGGTATTTTTTTGGATAGGTTGGAGCTGGAGTTTGCTAGTAGCTATCGAACATTATGGAACAAGGTTTGTTTTCTTGTTGAGACTCTTGCACATTACGGGAACTATGGGTTCACGAGCACTTCATGATACACTTGTTGATGTAGTGCACTCAGGGGTTGTCTCTTGTTCTTATCAAATACTTCCATGCCATGGGTTGGTTATGCACATTTTGCACCATCGTTGAGCACTTTCACGGCATGAGGCCCACTACAGCTATATGTAGCAAATTTTAGTTGCACATGCACATGAGAGAGCATCTCGCCTTTGAGCACACACATTTCTTACATGCAAGTTATTTGGGATATTCATTACGAAGTTAGGATTCTTTGGTTGAGTGTGTAAGGTAGTTGGGTGAGTTAGAGGGTCATGAAGAATGCCGCCAATTGTGAGATGAGTTGTTCTTATCTGGTCAACATCTTGAGGACCATCATTTTTAGAGAGATTGTGAGATTTTGAATGGGTGGAGTGGAGTATGACATATCTTTTTTATGAGCTTTGAGAGGTGAGGATAAGGATTTAAATAATCAAGGAACTCTATTTGCATTATGCATGACGCAATATCACATGTAGATAGGCTAGGCACATTTTCTTCAATGCATATAATATTTTTGTGTGTAGCATCGATTGATTGGTTGCATACCACGATCTCACATTGCATATTTTTTCAAATCATGAATGATTGGGCACAGAGTTCATTTCAAAAAACCATATTCCTACTAGGGTACATTGCATAAAAAACAGGTTCATATCTAGAGAATGTTTATTTTGAAGACTCAAGGATCAAAGGAAAATGTCATAAGTTTTATATCGTCAGCGAGTATTTTTTAAAGAAAAAGAGTACATGTGTGCAATTACAAGAACAATAGGCAAGGGAAGGGAATAAGTCGTCCAATATAAAAGAAGGAGAAAAATGATGTGATTTATAAAAATTAATATTTTGGCCTAGTTTTGATGGATTTTTGCAAATTTTCTCGCGTTGGCTTGTCGACCAAATGTGTTTTGATCTCTTTGAGTTCGCGGAAGACTATATTCGGAGTTTATATGACAAAGTTATGATCCAAACAAGTTGCAAACATGCGTAAGGCAGAAAAAACGAAAATAATGAAAAGTAGTAGAAAAGCAAAAGACAAAAGCTAAAAGCAAAAAAGCCTAATGTATGTGAGAGAACTTGTGAAAACTATATAAGGATGAGGAAGAGAAGAGCAAGAGGCCTTCCCCCTCAATTCTAATTGTACCTTGTGAGAGAGGTGAGAGGAGGGTCACATGCAAGAAGGTGAACTCTTGTTGTGCTAACTTGTGAAGTCGGAGAACTTGGAAGTTAAAGCGCTCAGTGTTGGCCAAAGATTATTAGGACACGATATTTTTTCATGTTGTTGGATTTATCTTCGAGGATTGTTTTGAACATTGTGTTGGGTTTGTATGATGCTCTGCTCATATTTGGATTTTTAGTTGTTTTTGAGCTACAAGAGGCATTGTTTTGTTTTTTTTGAGTGTGGTTTGTGTGGTATTTGTCGAAACATTAAAATTTCTTGTGTTGTGTTGTGCATCTGATAAAATCGATTTCTACAACCAGCACTCCTTAACGTCTCGTTATCGAATTGTGAGTGAGGCTTGCTCTCGATCACCGTTCACGTAACAACATCTGGTCTAACTTCACAACGAGAGCTTACCAAATTGAATTGATGATAATTCGCTAGAGCTCTCTTCCCTTGCCAGAACATTCTCTCTTTTGGCCATTGAATTGTCTTTGGTACTTTCTTCTTAGCTTTTGCCTTTCTCCTTGGTAATTCTTTATCCTTCTTGGCGTCAGCTTTACTCCCTATGGGTTTTAAAGGTCATCCTTCCATGTCGGGTTTGAGGACTTGTGTCCCTTTTTCATCCTTCTTCGGGTTTCCATCAACAAGTTTTACATTATCTTTTTCACCTTCTCTACCCTTTTGACCTCTCATAGTGGCCCGTAGATTAGAAGCTTCGGTGTCATTAACTCATACAGCCTCAATGAGGCTAACGAATGTACTGGATGTATCCATCAACCCTGCATTAATAATCGTGGCACATGCGATTTCATATTAGAAGTCAAAGTGAATCATACAAATTATCAGTTCTATTTCTAGTAGCTCAACGCATGACACAATCACAAGCTAGAGCATTTCATTGATCCACAACTAGAAGCATTTGTGAGAAAAAGGAACGACTGCATTCTTATTGCAAAGAATCCTCTCATACATGGAAGACACATAGAGTACTTAGAAAATATGTTCTTGTTGTGGTAAGAGAGACGAATACATTGGGGCAGCATGCATATCAAGAGTCACATGCAACCTTTTAGCATAGGACACATTTAGATCTAGCACATGTACACACTAGATCTGACTCTTACATAAGCAGAACCATCAGCAAGCGCCTTTGTTTCCATATGCACTCCTGTAATATAGGGCTATCCCAAAACCACTACATAAGAGGAATTATCTTGCACAAAGAAGTGTTGCTCTTCTTGTACATCACCAATTTTCACTTTCACATTAGGACATGCAGCATAAAGCTCTCCCGAATAATTATTTGCAGCCCTCATACGCCAACCATGATCAGTATTCACAATTCATGCACCATTTTTATACATTCCACACTCAATGACATTTATCTCAGACCCATGGTCAAGTAAAGCAACACAAGGAGTTTCACGTTCCCCTATTTTCACTATCATTTCACTAGTAGCCTTGGCCCAATGATTTCTTATGTAGTGACTTCGAGGAATAAATCCCGGAGTATCTTCCCCACATTGTTGCATCTGCCTTACTCCACCATGCATATTGCTAAAAAATAATGCATTTTCAGCCACTTTCTTCTCTTTTCCACATGCTGTCAGCATCCTACATAGATAATCCCGTACTTACTTAATGCTCTAGTGGTATCACTTCCTAATCTAGTTTCCTCTTCAAATTATAGAAATGTACTAGTGGTATCACAAAAAAACTGACACTTCCTCTTAATTATGTCAATGATCTCATCATGAAATTCTCGCTCGGCAATGCCAAGCACCTCTCCTAAGGTGAATTCCACCCGACTGTTTAAGATCCGTTCTTCAAGAACCTTCTTAAGATCTGTGGTTGTCTCAATGTCAAATTGCAACTTATATCCCGGCTGCTTGCCCTTCTCTTTTCCCTCTTGTTTATTATCCTATTTTTGCTCCTGACTCACCTCTTCCATAACATGCTCAAGAGGTAGCTGATTTGTAGCTTTAGGCTGATCCATACTTCTTCTTGTCATTCTTATAGATGTCCTTGCATTATCTTCATCTCTTTTTTGTTTCTCTTCCACAAGTACATTTGTGTTTTGTACCTTTGTTAAATATGCATACACTGAATATGCATCTACCAGTGATTCCCAACCAGTTATATCACGAATGGCTTGCCTTGCATGAGACATTTCACAATCAGTAACCTTTCTCTTTTCAGCTGCATGTAAAGCATGTGTCCATATTTTAGCCTTTGGACCACCAACCATCACTTGGCCATGCATTCTATCCAATTGTAGACCAAAAGTAGAAGCATGTACCGCCACATAAGCATTTGGATAGACAAATATTTCAACAACTTCTGCATACCTCCCCTTCCAAAATTCAAGCAAGAGGAAATCCCATTTCTTATGCATGGATCTTCCCATCTTTCCAAGAGATGAGTTGTTGTGCCAAGGCCTCTTGATAGAGGTAGCACAATCTTTTCTCTCATGCTACAAATTATCACACCACATATATCTTTTTCTTGGCTTAGGGGTTGCTGCCCATCCCCTTTCCTCTTGTCCTTTTTCATCCAATTTTGCAACCTTCAATTGAAGATCACACATCCCTTTGACGAACTCATCTAAGTCATTTTCCCTAACAGAGGGAACAATAGCATGTATAGCCATAGGGTTACCCTTAGAAGTGGGTGGCAACCTCGATACATCAACTGTCTTGCCCGTAATAGTGGGCAAGCTAGAGACATGCAATCTTTCTCTTCTTCTATGCTTCTTCACAAGTGTAGTAACAACTTTCTTGACATGTCTCCACTCTGTTTTAAGACATGGCTCTATAGTCTCATCCTTCAGCAAATCATGAAGCTTCTCTTGAAGCTCAAGTTCAGCTGCTTGTAGAAATAGTTCAATTTTCTTACTTGCAAGAGCTTGTTGTTCTGTAAGATCCAACTACTCAAATCGACTTTCAAATTCTCTTAACAATTTTGTGGTCATAAGATCCGTATTGGATTGTAAAACCCACTCTTGAAAAGTCTTACATGTAATAAAACTGTTATCTTCAATGTTAAAATCTTCCATGAGTGCCTTCTTGAAAGCTACCCAGTCAGCATCCTGCATGTATAATTTAGCAATCCACACTTTCAGTTCATGTACAATAACACATAAAAAATATCGGCTCCATGCCAATTGAGCCACTCCAAAGAATTCCATCTTTTGAGCATAGGTATATACATATGCAGATACATTCCTACCATTGAATAACTTCACCTAACGCTCAACTGCTTGCAAAGCATTCATCACAACACTTTCTGTTTGAGCAGAAGCTTGCATCACCTGTTGTTGTTGTTGTACTTGCATAAGCATATTCATATTTTGCACCAGCTGCTGCAAAACATCACTGGAGATTGTGTTCGAAGGTTCTCCCATCTTTTCTTTCCTTCTTCTAACAAACTTTCACATCGGGTTCACCAATAACGGAGGGGTTTTGGTCGAAAGGTCGAATCCACCGGGGATTAGAGGTAGAAGGAAGTAGAGATAGGAGATGGAAGAGAAGAAAAAGAATAGAGAAGAGGTAAACACATTAAATACAAAGCACAATGAATTGAATCAATATGTATTGGTAGAACCTGATTTCTTTTGTCTGGCACTACTTAGAAAAAATCTCTAGGCATTAGATCTCCTAGAGCTCCTTTGTAGACCAAAAACGTGCATCAAAATAACAGCTTCTTCTTTGCTACTCGGAACCCGACTCCATTGGCTTCAAAAGGGGGGGTAAAACCCCTGGACTTCCTCTAGGACACCTTGTCATTTTTGGACCATTTATGCCACTCACACTAGTACTAATGACTCAAAAATAGGCTAAAATTGTCCAAAAATCTAGTATTTCTAGACCATTCATGCCACTCACACTAGTACTAACGACTCAAGACTCAAATCACATTGACTCTTGATCAATAAGAAAGTGGGATGATGATGCATTCCATGATTTTTCACACTATGTCCGCATAACATCACAACATCCACCCTTAGGCCATGATACCATATTGCAACTCTTCCTTTGAGAGTCATGTTAAAGAACATCATTAAATGTCCTTCATCTTAGATACAACAATTGAACATCAACTTTTGAAACTCCCTAATGTGGAGCTCCGCATCTTCCTCCACTAACCCATTAAAGATGGGTAGGGGAAACCTAAAGCTAGCAAATTTTATGTTCCAGTAGGTATAACAATATGTTGTGCTGCCACGGTAACAACTCGATTTGCTACTATAGGGGTTCGAACAACCAGAATTATAGGTCCACTTGAGTTGGAGGGACAGATTGAAGGAGGGGATGGACTAGATCTTCCTCCCCCTGATGGACTGATGTGTGCCGATCTAGGGTTATTAAAGCTCCGCCCTTGCAAAGATATTGGGCCACTCCTTTGCGGAGAGTATCTTCTATTTATCTCATCCCATCATCTAGCTTGTTCAGCCCTTTCTTGCTTTTGCAGCTCCGCTTGATGGTCTTGTGAGTATAGCTCACTAATTTCTGGGATAGACTAGAGATAGGTACCAATCAACCAAGGCACAAAAATCGCCACTTATTAGCAGCTCCCGAAAAACCCACCACTTATCGAGACAAAAAAAATCCCAACACTGGCTATAGACACTAGCTAAGCCTCTATAACACTCACAAGACAAACCCACATAGCCTCGCAATAGCCAGGAGCATCTAAGGGACACATTGCCCTAATCACTACTGTAGATATTGCGTTTGTAGTAGAAGGTAGTCCAACGATTGCCATTTCTTACTCCTCAGATGAAGATCCCATACATCTTGGTATAATATACCATGTAACACAAACATAGGAGAAAACCCCTTGGCTGAATGCCATGGCTCCACTGCACCTCTCCTAAACCGAGAGGATTGGCCCCTCGATGGACTGCTCTGACATAAAGAACACACAAACAATATCCACTCTTATATATTTTGAAAGGTCCATGAGATAAAATTTCCTCACTTGAAAAATTTCCCAAAGATTTGATCGTCTAGTCTACAACTTGGGTTTCCTCACAACCCGGCATAGGTCATGTAGTTGGCAATCAATTGTTATACATCGAGGAGTTACCATGTGATATGCATGATGCAATTGTGGATGACACACCACCTCGTGCTCCCCAAAATGATGTGAATCAGAGAGGCATTGCATGATTTGAAAGGGGCACAAAAAAATTTGTGCCCCCCCTTCTGTTGGTCAAAATTTTAGTTGATTTCAAGGCTTTTATTAAGCCTAAGGTTATAAACTTAACAAAAACTAGTTCTTTTTTCTGTGTTCACACTGTCACCAAGTGGATTTGTAACGTGTCCCTTAGTATCATCCAAGACACGTCTTAGCAGTCCATTGGAAAGGATGTCTAGAAAGCTCCGCCCGGCACTCCCGTGGAATGTTACGGGTTTTGCGATCTAGGTCTTTCCGCGTCTGCCACGTAGCGGAAGTATCCTGGCCATTCCCACTTAGGATCGACTGGAATTAGGGTTTTCCTGATGGGTCATCAACTAACAGCAACTAGCGTCAGACCCGAGCGAACTACTTTACGCAGAAACGCCAGGTCCGAAGCGGATTCACACTGCACTTGGTTCAAGGAGAATGGGAAACGAGAGGGATGCAAAGCTCAACCTCTCTGCCATAGGCATAGTCCCATTCCGTTCCCCTAAAACAGCGTAAATCGGGTAAGACGTAACTTTAGGTCATCGTTCTCGTTATTCGTTTTGATGATGATGATCATTCCACTGTTCTTCGAGGTATTTGAGAAAAGTTTCCGGCTAACCGGGACCACCCAACCGTAGGACGGACCCATGGCCCATCCTCCGCACTTTCCTTGGTTTGTTTTAGTTATGTAATTATCTAACACATTAATTTGACATATAACAATCAGCTTCTTTAATTAACCTTGTTAAGCACTGGTTCCTTCACGTAATCTTATCACGTGACATAGAAAAACAACATCAAGCAAGTTCTTTTAACATTTCATCATTTTATCTTTGAAATACAAGGAGTTCCGTCCGTAGGCTTGTCCATAATATGCACGAAGGCTAACCAGTAATCTCCAGGGATCACTATTCCAAGCTTCCGCCCGTCAACTAGTATGCGGGCCTCGAGACCCAATCCCGAGTCACGTTAGCCTCTTGTGCATGACCCGGAAGGCGAGGGATTTACGGCCAGAGCGCCCCTGGCACCCAAGCGTCCTCCTACTCCAAGTAGAGCTTAACGGAAAGACCTCTCACGGCGGGTTTGGTCCACGTTCCCGGCGCGGTCAACAACCCCCTTGGTTAGGGTCAGGAAGGCAGTCGGGGGTAACTGAAGCTGCCTCTCCCTTCAGGCCTTTTAACCTGAAGTATAGGTACTCATTTAATTTGTAATTCATAATTCAAACAGAGCCCTAAAATCTCTAGCAAGCACAAACATTTCCATTAATCAACCCAGTTGTATGGCAAACCGCTAAGGAAGTGTTCTTTCCTTTTTGAGTGTATTAGCACTCGTTCCCAAGGTGTCTTGTAAATTGGCAAGATCCTTTTACATTCCGGTGTTAGGGCATACCCAACTTGGTTAACTCTAAAGTGCTTTAGATATGCTAGTTCCCGGTTTACAACTTTCCTTATTTAGAAGGATATCCAAAAATACGTCTTTTTGCAAGATAACTTGCGTAAGGATCTGCCGTCCTTGATGAGGGTTTTTCCCTTTTCTCCTTGTGAATCAATCACAAGACTAAATGATTTCATACATGTTGCGCAAGTCCTGCGATGGAATAATCTGTTTAGATTCTTTAAGCTAACGTATGTCAGGCCTAGGGTTTCTTCTTTTAAGAACCTTAGGGACAAACCCTAGTTTCTTATCTTTATGAATTTATTGTCCCTATGGTAAGGAAAGTAGTCAAGTGTTTAGGGTATGAATGTTTCTATGTTTAGATTGGTTCATTTAACTTTTGGAAGGTAATATTAATCGTCTTGTTACGGTTTTACTATCCTTGTGACAATTTACTCTCCCAATCAATACAGTTTAATTTGGCATATAGCCTAATGCCAAGGTGATACAAAGAGCGACAATACTCCTTGGGACAAAAAGGCCTAGCTGTGAAATTGGTGTATACACACTTTATTAGTTCCCAAGTCCTCAAATAGCAAGGGAAAAGTATTAATAGAGTGTCATCTAGCAATTCCCCATTACATTTTCTTTCCAAATGAGTTCGTATATCTAATTTTTATACTTGTTAATTCCTAACATTTAACTTCCGTTTTCTTTAAAGATGAACTCATGCCAAATAACAACAATTTCCTTGCTAAGATGTGCAACTAGCAAAGATAACTCCCTCGTAATTTAAGCATCGAAAGAAACCTTTCTTGAATTTAGCCATTTACCATGAATCGTTGTGAAAGGAATAAGACTAATGGTGCAAGATATAATTTCTACACCTTAGGATTTAACTAAAATATATTACTATAGTAAATGGATAATCTTGCTCGTAATTTATAATGCTTGATGCAATTTGAAGAAAGCTAAGTTCTATACATTGTCATTCCTAAGCTAAACTCCTTCGTTACAAATAACTCGAACAAATATATCCTATCCTTAACATTTTTCTTTTGCATGATCGACTTAAAACCGAATTAAAGCCAAGAAGAAAAACCTGGCTTTGAGGTGAGATATCCACATGGATACCAGGGGATGACCCTCCCACAGCTACACCTTGGACTTTCTTCGGCGGCATCGCAAATCCAATGTGAGATAGCCTTTTTCCTCTTTCTTCTGGAATTCCACCGTCTTCTCCTTCTTTCCCTTTTTTTTGTCTTTTTTCTCACTCTTCCTCCTTCACTCCTTCTTTTCACTCCCTTCTCTTTCCCTCCCTATCTTTTATCTCACGGCTATTTTTCCCTTACCAGGTACCATCCGAGGCCATGATGATAGTTAGGTTTGGGGGGAAAATAATAATGGGGATACGGGGGATTAGGAAGAAAGCTTAGGGAGTTGTGGGAAAATGAGAGTTATGAGGGGGTTGAAGAAGGGCTAAAAAAGGGTTATAAGGGGGTGAAAAAAGGGTTTAGGGGAATAAAACACGGGGGTTAGGTTCCCAAAGCCAAGGGAGGGGCTTAAGGGAAAAAAGGGAAAAAAACCTAGGGGGTGTGTGGTTCCAAAAACCATGGGGAGGGCTAAGGGAATTTTTGAAACCCAGGGGGAAAAAACAAGGGCCTTATGGGGATTAGAAAGGCTTAAAGACCTCTTAAGGCCTTCTAAGGATAATTTGGGGGGAAACAAGGGCTTAGGGGGGGATTAAAACCCGGGGGGGGAGGGGGGGGAACAAAGGGGGTTTTAAAAAAAACATAAGGGGGGGTGAAAGGGGGCTAAGAAGGTTCTTTAGAAGCTTCCCCCCAGGAAGCTTCTGCATCTAGATGATTTTGTAGTTATATACTTGGACAATATCTTGATATTCTCAAAAGATCCAAAGGAGCATGAGAACCATGTCAAATTAGTTTTGGAAATAATTACATACAAAGGACTATAAGAAAAAATCAAGAACTGGCTTTTTCATCAAACAGAAGTGAAATTCTTGGGGTACAATGTCTGCCAGAGAGGAACCTTCATAGACCCTAGGAAGATCGAGACTATTCTTGACTAGCAAACATCCAAATGTATCCAGGATGTCCAATCTTTCCTTGGCTATGCCAACTTCTACATGATATTTATCAAGGATTACTCAAACATAGTCACACCACTTCCTAGACTCACAAGAAACTCAAAGTTCTCATGGACCCCAGAAGTGAAGAAGGCCTTCTTGTCCTTGAAGATCACTTTCACCACTATCCCAATCCTAGTCCACCCAAATCCTACCAAGCCATTTTTTTGGAGACTGATGTATTAAACTATGCCTTAGGAGCCTTCTTGTCCCAACATGGAGATGATGGTCATATGCATCCAATGGCATTCCACTCAAGGAAGTTCTCCCCTCTAGAGATAAACTGTAAGATCTATGACAAAGAAATCATATCACAAAAATCTAAAATACTTTATGACAATCTGCATTCTCAATTTAAGACAATTCCACTGGAGTAACTTCTTATCTAGGTTTGACTTTGTCATCACCTATTACGTACTAGGACTCCAACAATGCCAATCAAATGCTTTATCAAGAAGATCCTACTTGGAAACTAAGAAGTGAGAAGAAGCTTTTGATCAACAATGAGCAATACTACTAAAGTCAGAGCACCTCCAACTAGCAGCCATTTCTAGTTGTCACCAAGATGACCCTAGCTTGATCTAGTTAATCCATGAAGCCCTACCGCATGATGATTTGGCCAACAATGTGAAGAGAAAAAATCAAGAGGGAGAAGGAAATGAAGTCTGTGAGTTTCAGGAAACTAATGGATTGTTATACTATAAGGATCTACTTTACATACCCTCTAGGAAACCTAAGACTCCATGTACTCCAACAATGCCATGACACCCCAATAATAGGACACTCTTGAGTTAATAAGACCTTAAAGATTATTTCAATAGATTTTTGGTGGCCCTAGATGTGGAAAGAGGTTAAGGAATATATAAAATTGTGCGATACCTCTAATAGGGCCAAGGTACATCATCACAGACCACATGGCCTCCTACAACCTTTAACCATTCTAGCACAACAGAATCAAGCCTTTGGGCATTCTCCCATATGTGAAGACAATAGTAGCCGGAAAAGATTATTGGCTAACCTATCTGGTGGTGAAGCCAAACTCTTATGGTACATCCTACCCTCTGTTACTGGGTAGACCATGGCTTTTTGAAGCCAGAGCAAGGACGGATTGGTTCAAAGGAACCTTGACCTTGGGTAGAGGACCTAATAAAGTGGTGCTGAAGTTATATGGTTCTCAAAAAGGACATGGATCCACCTCCTTGGAATTATCTTCTGACTCCCCTAATGAGGCTACAGATGGAACATCAGCAGACGAAGATGCTATCAAACAAATCCTTCCCAAGAAAATAGTGGCATGTTCCTTAACAGTGGATACTGTAAGCCAACTCCCAAAAGATGCAAAGCCATTATCAATGGGTGAATACTTCCTGCCTGAACCAGGAATGATTTTCGAAATCACTTCTGACAGTGAGATAGAAGCATGGATGTACTACTCTCCCTGTTACATGGCCATAGCAGAGCCAGAGACAGAGCTCCTACAGAGATAGAGCCAGAGACAGAGACAGAGCTAGAGACAGAGCCAGAGAATGAGCCAGAGACAGAGCCAGAGACAAAGCCAGAGACAGAAGAGGATGGAGATGATATTGAAGAAGAAGGTTATGAAAGCAAGATGGAAGACTCTATCCCACCTGAAGAGGTTATATATGAAGAAGAAGTTCCACAAGCATCAGAAGCAGACGAGCTCATGATGTGGGACAGGATGGCGATGGTACCATTTGGTCTGGTAAATGGATCTTCTCATATGCAAAATCTTTATAAGAAATGGGTTAAGAAGAATAAGCCGTCTTTCAGCAATGGCTCATGCCGCCCTCACCCACCTTTGCCAAGAAAAGATGATGATGATGCACCGTGCCAATAAGCACCAATCTCACGATTCCAAGAGGCATTAGAGGGTCCCTGTTATGTGACATTCCTGGATGTGTCATCAGAAGATGAGTATACAAGCCAAGAGATAACTAATCTTGAAACCAAACCCGAAACAACTCTAATCCCAGCAACCTAAGTCTCCACCAAGAGAAGAAGTTGGTTCTAGTGGAACATCAAATGAGGACACCACTCCCTTGAAGGAGTTGGATTTGTATCCAGAAGCAATCCGTGGGACCTTCATCCGTGAAGTAGAATGTGAAAGGCAGTTAACTTTTGTGGATGCAGATGGCACTGAACGCCATTTGAAGGTGGGTAGCAGCCTACCGGAAGAGGAGTTGTTAACCTTGTACAACTTGTTGAAAGAGAATTTGGACGTGTTCGCGTGGTCCTACAAAGACCTAAAGGGGATTGATCCCACAATATGTCAGCATCATATTGACTTGGAGCCTGATGCCAAGCCAGTACGGCAACGACAGAGGCGAATGAACCCGAATTATTCGACCTTGGTGAAAGTAGAGCTGCTGAAGCTTCTGGAAGCCGAGTTCATCTATCCAGTGGCAAATAGTGAATGGGTTTCACCCATCGTGGTTGTACCCAAGAAGAATGGCAAGCTTAGTATATGTGTGGATTTCCGCAAGTTGAATTCCAAGACGAAGAAAGATCACTTTCCTATCCCTTTTACAGACCAATTGTTGGACATAGTGGCAGGACATGAGCTTTATTCCCTTCTGGATGGATTCAACGGATATAACCAAGTGCAGATAGCAGAAGAAGACCAATCCAAAACAACCTTCACCACAGAGTGGGGGACCTACGCTTACCGAGTGATGCCGTTTGGGCTTTGCAATGCCCCTACTACCTTCCCACGAGTCATGATGGCCACATTCCAAAATCATCTGCATGACTTTATTGAGGTATATTTGGATGACTTCTGTGTCTATGGTTTGATCCGTGAACACTGGGGACACCTGAAACAATACTTTGACCAATGCCGGGAGTATGGGATTTCCCTCAACCCCGACAAATGCACCTTTGGGGTCTCTTCTGGAGTTCTGTTGGGCCACATTGTCTCTGCATAAGGGATATCAACAGACCCTGCAAAGATCGAGAAGATTGCAGCACTGACAGCACCCACCAACCTCAAATAGTTGAGGGGATTCTTAGGCCACGTGGGTTACTATAGAAGGTTCATAGCCCATTTTGCAACAAAGGCAACCTCCTTGCACAAGTTTCTGAGGAAAGATGCAGAGTTTATTTGGACGGAAGAATGTGACAAAGCCTTCAACACTCTGAAGCAGTGTCTGATTGATGCACCCATTCTGCAACCTCCTGATTGGATGAAGGAGTTTCATGTCCACACTGATGCATCTATTGAAGGGCTAGGCGCTGTCCTATGCCAGAAGGGCTCCTCAAAGCTAGATCAACCCATCTATTACGCAAGCCGAAAAGTCACTTATAGGGAACAGAACTACACAGTGACAGAGCTGGAGTGCTTGGCAATGGTGTTCGCCCTAGAAAAGTTTCGCCACTATCTGCTGTCTACCCACTTTAAATTTTATGTGGATCACGAGGCCCTGTCCTTCCTGATGAACAAAGCAGACGTGAAAGGATGAATGATGAGATGGCTCCTTCTATTTCAGGAGTTTGATTTTGAGGTAATTACCAAACCTGGTCGTTCCCATGTTCTAGCTGATCATCTGTTGCGCATCTCGCAGACTGCAGACGAGGAGCAGGATGATCCAGACCTCCCTGATGCTTCCCTATTCCTAGTAGAAACTGTAACCCCCTGGTATGCAGACATTCCCAATCTGCTGGCAACCCAACAGTACCCTCCTGGTATTTCTAGTCGAGAAAGGAAGAAGCTTATGTTAGAATCAGCCCCCTACACCCTGTTAGGCAGAGTACTGTATAAGAAAGGCAAAGATGAAGTACTCAGAAGATGTGTTGCAGGAGATGAGATTGGGATTGTTTTGAAGGCTGGCCATGACGAGCCGTGTGGGGGCCACTTTGCAGGAGAAGCCACAGCCAGGAAAGCTCTGGTCGCAGGATACTGGTGGCCGACCATCCACAAGGATACTTATGATTACTGTAAAAGATGTGATGCTTGTCAGAGAATGGGGAAACCCACCAAAACAAGTGCCATGCCACTGCAACCTATCCTTCCTTTGAAGCCGTTTGAGAAGTGGGGCATCGACTTTGTAGGCCCAATCGATCCTCCTACCAGAAGGAAGCAGAACAGATACATCCTTGTATGTACGGATTATGTCACAAAGTGGTGTGAAGCTAAAGCCCTAAAGCGGGACGATGGTAACAGCGTAGCCCTGTTCATGTACGAGAATATCATCACCCATTTTGGTAGTCCCTTAGAGCTGGTAAGTGACAGAGGCACTCATTTCATTAATAAAGTCATGGAAGAGTTGACAGAGCTGTATAAGATCCGCCATCACAAGTCCACTCCTTATTACCCCAGAGCCAACGGCCAAGTCGAAGTCACGAATCACATCCTCTGCTCGATCATGACAAGAACAATTGCCGCACATCGTCGGGATTGGGATGATCGACTTACAGAGGCCCTCTCGGCGTACAGAATCTCCCATAAAGCAGCAACAGGACAGACACCCTTTCAGCTGGTGTATGGTACAGAAGTTGTTTTCCCTGTTGAATTGGAATTGCCCTCTTTGCGAGTGGCTATCAAAGAGCGTTTGGGCACGATGATTCACTGCAATGCCGTCTCCTGCACCTGGAATGTTTGGACAAAACTCGCAGGATGGCTCTACAGTGCATGGAAGCCACGCAAGCTCGACGCAAGGCTTACCATGACAGCTTCATCAAGCACAAGGAGTTCAAAGAAGGTGATTTGGTCCTAGCCTATGATTCACGATTTGGCAAGTTTCCTGGCAAGCTTCAACATCGGTGGATGGGCCCATATAAGGTACTTGCTGTCAACCCTAATGGCTCTGTCCAAGTGCAGACCGTTGATGCCTCTGATGATCCCTTCCTGATCAATGGATATCGCTTGAAGAAGTACTTTCCTCCTTGGGGATCTTGACAATCACGGTCACCTGATCCTTTCCCTTGTTGGCGTGGCATTATAACTCTTATGATGCTGCTTCTAATAGCCGTTCTTGAGCCACTCCTGATGAGGTGGACGCAACCCTCTGTCCCCTCAGCCCCACCTTCGAGCCTTGATCTTTTATCCTCTATTTTCTACCAGCGATAGTGGCGAGGTGGGTTCTGACAAGTGGTATTTCTACCATTCCCTTGCTTAATTCGAAAGAAAAAAAAAAGAAAAAAATATATACATATCGGTCATGGGAGAAAAGGACTTCGGTCCCTATCATGCCGACCTATTCTTTGAGAAAAGGTGGAGACACACTCGGGAATAGGGAAAAACAAGAAAAAAGAGAGAAAAAAAAAGAAAAAAAACAAGAAACGAAAAAAGAAAAGAAAAAAATCTGTTATGGGAGAAAAGGAAGAAACTCCCTGTCATAGCAGGCCTCGTTCCAAGAAAAGGTGTTTAACACCCTTGGGCGAGAAGCTGGCTATGGAAAAGGTGGTAACACCCCGCAATTCAGGATAACTGACTCACTAGTAGAAAATTGTCCAGAAGAATTTTGAAGCCACCTCCCTTGGTGCGTTGCCTCTACAACTTCATCAGTCTGTCTGTCCCCTTTCGCAGATGATCTTTTCTACAACCAATTGAAGTACCAGATTTGATGGCTACCTCCCTGGGTACGCCTCTTCAACAACTCACAACGATCTTCATCGACAACCCCTTGAGTGATGTGAGCTTTCATCCGGGAAGTGAGTATGGGTTGCCCTCTATAACTATCAACAGAGAGTGAGACAGAGGGTGGGGCGAGTGACCAGTCTTTTCCCTTCAAATCAAATGAGAGGTGAGTAGTGTGAATGAAGTGTTGCACGCACGGGACGGGCCTCTCAATGCACAAAGCACGATTTGTTTCTGTGCACTGCACCATAAAGCTCCTTGGCCTTCCTTCTCGCACTGTATGCCAGCACAGGGCGGGATCCACAGTTGCACCATCAAATGCGCACAAGGCATACAACCTTTGCACAAGTGACCGTGAGGATAACATCAATGGGTTTCAGGACATGGTTGCCCTCTGTATATATCAGCAGAGCGTGAGACAGAGGGTGGGTTGAGTGTGACTGGAGTTTTTTTTTCAATCATTTACCGAGAGGCGAGATTTGAGGGACGTTACGACACTTGGAGTCAGGTATGTTCCCGTTTCCTTATGCACCCACGGGGTGGGTCTCTGCCGTCATCACAGGACACGTCACCC
The DNA here is from genome assembly GCF_053477565.2 of Lygodium microphyllum. Taxonomy (NCBI): domain Eukaryota; kingdom Viridiplantae; phylum Streptophyta; class Polypodiopsida; order Schizaeales; family Lygodiaceae; genus Lygodium; species Lygodium microphyllum. Next base: position 43,548,053 of record NC_141138.1, read on the forward strand.
TGTTCTATAAACTGCACTGTAAGGCTCCCTTGCCTTCCTCCTTGCACCTATGCCAGACGGGTTGCCCGCACTAATGCACCATCAACTGTGCACCCTGGCATACTTCCTCTATACCAACCCCCTTGTCGATTCCTAAACTAGGTACGAGATATGGGTTTCAATCATTATTTCTCGAGTGATATTAGTCATGGGGTGAGTGACTGTTCTTTCATTCCATATGAGTGATTGTAAGTTGAGTGCAACATTCCTCATCATCGGTAAATTTCCTGTGATTCCTTCAATCAGCCACCTCCCTGGGTGCTGCCGCATGGTCCCCGCCACGATGGACGTGTGCTGGAGTGAACCTTGGTACTTCCTGCAGCCGACAACGACACAGGACGTGCCATCGACAATCAACCTTAATTCTCTACAACTTGGGCCAAGTTTTTCTAACCCTACACCTTTTGTTTCTCAGTGATGGTCAAGTTTTAAGTATGGAAATGTTCGTGGTTGGTCTGTTGTGTGGTCCTAGGTCCCTGTTGCTCGGTTAACCCTGTCCGTTCAGGTCTTAAGTGTGGGGACGCGTCTCTGCGCATCTACATTGTATACCCCTCTGCATATGCCTCAACTTGCTCATGCATGTCTGCCATGACTTGCTTTTACCCTGATGAGGTCCCTTCCCACCCACCCTCGGGGCTGTTTCCTTGCAGTTTTTCTTTATTCCCTAATTTTGTTGTCTTGCCATGTGCACGCACCCTACGTTCACCGAAGTCCACATCCAACCTTATCGCCCTGTTCATCCCTTTGAACTATCTAATTTTCCTTTTTACCCACCCCTGTTCCGGTGCACGGTTTTCGAGTTATTAATTTTTGCAACATTTTGCGTATATTAGCTGGTTTTCCATGTGAGTGTGCTTTTCTTGCTTCGAAACCGTGATCTGCCATCATAGCCCTCACAACAACTTTTCCCCTGACATTTTTCATTTTTACTCCATGCCATTTTGATGCACGGTTTGTCCAATATTAATTTTTGCGGTTTCTCAAGACTTTTTCGTGCGTCTTTTTGACATTTTTCCATGTGAACCTGGCCTGTTTGCATCGGAATTCCAATTTGATTTGATAGTCGTGTCCATCGTGCCTTCCTCCACCTTTTTCCTTTTTCCTCCACCCTCTTTCGACTTCTGGAATTTTAATTATTACTTTTTAAATGTGTTTTCGGATGTATTTTTGGTGTTTTTCGCATGTGAGCCCCTCCTACTTCTGCCGGAACTGCGTTTTGACATGACAACCTTGTACCCCCGCTTCCTACGGACATTTTTCCTTTTTACTGCATGTCATTCCGGCCAGCGGTTCGTCCAATCTTAATTTCCAATTCTATTTTGAGGTCTATTTTTTGGGTTTTTTCCATGTGAACGCGTCTTATCTCAATCGGAATCATGTTTTCACGTGATAGGATTGTCGGGCACGTCCTTCTGCACCTTTTTCCTTTTTCTTGCACCTCGTTTCGGTGCACGGATCTTCTGATATTAATTTTTAATTGTGTTTTTTGACCCATTTTTCGTGTTTTCTACATGTGACCGCCCTGTCTTTCCCCCGGAAACCCCGTTGCACGTTTCCTTGGTCTTCCCCCTACCGTCTTGCACAATTTTTGTTTTTATGACATTTTATTTTGATGCCTGGATTGGACGATATTAATTTTTCTTTATTTTTACGTGTTTCATGCGAATCGTCCTGTGCGTGAACATGCCCGTTTTCGATTTCACGCGTCTCCACGTGCCCCGGTCGCATCCGCGTACCCCGTACTGACATCCCGGTGCTATTTCGATCCCGTCACGGCAAATTTTTTTACCCCGCCTTGCGCACGCGCGCGAGACAGGGTTACGCCTTTCTTTTATTTTCATTTAATTCTTTTAGTTATTCACTTTTCTTTCCCCTCTACCCCATGGGCACCCCGCCCATTCCCTCCCATGGGCACCCTTTCCACGTACCCACATCCCTGGGCACCCCCACCCCCCGGGCGCCCTCCCCTATCCCCCTCACCCCTGCCTTTCTCTCTCCCCGACCCCTTCCCCCCCCAACCACCTTTCTCCCTCTCCCTTCTTTCCATGCGTGCTCCCTCCTCTCCATCTCCACCTCCCTCTCCCTCCTTCTCCTCTTCTCCTCCCTCCCTCCTTCACACTTGATGCCCTGCCCCTCTCCCTGTGGCCTAGACGCCGCCCCGTCACCGCTCCTCGTGGCGCCCTGCCCTCTCCTCCCTCCCCTCCTCCACGGCACCACCCCTCCTCGTCCGCCTCCCTTCCCGCCGTCTGCGCCCTGCCGCCCCCTCCTTCGTCCCCTGTCCGCCGCCCCGTCACCCCTCCTCGTTGCGCCTTGTGGCCACCGACACCACCCCTCTAGCCCTGTCCGCCGCCGTGTGCCTCTGACGCCATCCGCCCGTGTTTGGCCGCCTCGCCCTCGCCTGTGGACGCCAAGCGCCCTGTTGCCCCCTCCTCGTGGTGACGCCGCCTGTCCCTGCTGCCCCTCTCCTCGTGGGCCTCCCCACCACGGCGCCCTGCCGCCACCTGGCCTGACGCTCTCCTGCACTCCCGCCATCTGCCTCTGACGGCCGCCGCCCTGTGGCCCACTGGGCTTCGTCCCGCCGCGCTACGCCCTATTCACCTGCCACGTGCCCACCCCCACCCAACCCCCTTGCAAGCCCCCTTCCCCCCCAAGGCACTCCCACCACCCAACCCCCCTGCAAGCCCCCCTTCCCCCCCCGAGGCACTCCCACCACCCAACCCCCCTCCAAGCCCCCCTTTCCTCCCCCCCCGAGGCACTCCCACCACCCAAGCCCCCAGTCACAAACCCCACCACCCCCTTTTTAAGCCCTGTTTCCCCCCCCGCAGACAACCGCTGACACCCACATAAGCCCCCTGTCCCACCCGCAGAAAACCCCCCATAAGCCCCCAGTCCCACCCGTAGAACCCACCGGATGACACCCAGCAGTAACCAACCGAACCACGCAGAAACCCGCAGGCACCTCTTCTCAGCCCCTTGACACACGAACGTGTGGTTGTGTTCGTGATTGTTCGTGTGCGTGTGCGCTAGCGGCTGTTCACGCGCGGGGATGTGCATTAGCTGGTTCGTGAGGTGGTGTGCACCAGTCGGCTATTCACATGCAGCTGACACGCAGTCCATTCCTGGGTATATTCCCGGATTTTTATTTCCCAAACCCAAAAACCTTCAAAATACATTGAAAAATTACACAAAAATCATTAAAAATCCCTTAAAATTCAAAAATTTTTACAGAAAATCTTAAAAAAATCTCAATATTTTTGAAGTAATTGCAATATTTTTCTAAACTGTAAATTTCAGAAAAACAAATTTCAGAACATTTTAAAATTAAAAATTCTTTTCAAAATACCCAAAACATGAGAAAAAATTCATTAAAAATGGTAAAAAATCCAATTTAATTGCAAAAAAATTCCTAAAAATTCCATTAACTTTTTTGCTTATTTTTGGAAGATTCTTGAAGTTGAAAATGATGTGTCATTTTATTTTATGATTATTTTATGGTAAAAATACTTCATTAAAAATACCTAAATTCATAAAAAATTCTCTTTAATTCCAAACACAAACTGAAAATTCTAGAAAAATCCAGATACCTTGGTTATTTTTGGATTGCTGACCTACATTTTGGGATTGAGAAGTGCGCATTCATTGCATACACATACACCCACTTCTAGGTATTTTTTCCTTTTATATATATATTTTTTTCTCTACGCCAAAATCCACATTTAATTTTTAACATGAACCCTAAACACCACCATGGCACACGGGCTCGCGCTAAACACACCATTTTATAATAAAAATTAACCAATCGTTCACTTAGCATGCGCTAAGTGCGCTTAAGAGGCACTTTAATATTTTTAATTAAAAATGAACCAGCCGTCACAAGAGCACGCGCTGGCAAAAAAGTGCTCCACATCACCTTAATTTTTAATAAATGAATTTGCATTTAGAGACCCAGTCTGGGTATCGAAGTCCGGGATTCGGATTAATGTACCGCTCCAACCTAATAATTGGTAATTAAAATTTTAAGAAGGAACCGCCGTTTTCTTGTTAAGGTTTATCACTTAATTAAAAATTCACCCATTTCTTAATAATTCATAAAATGAACCTTTCATTAAATTAATTTCCCCTCACTGCACTTCTTTCCCCTTTTTAATGAATTCGTTTCGTGGGATGGGTACGCGAAGTCTTCGGAGTTGTCTCCATGGTCAAACCTGATGATCAAAGTTGTGGTCATGATATATGTGGGTTGTTGTTATGTTTTGGTTCACTTTCTTTGATACGGTTAAGGGTACAGTGTGTAGTTTTTTTTTCTTTATTGCCTGATACAGGGATTTGGGTGTTTGCATGTTGCATAGCATGAAGCTTTCGGTCGCATATGTGTAGAGGTCATGTCGAATTTTCTAGGCTGTGGTTTGCTTGGGGATATTTGGTCAAGTCACGTTTTACCACCTTGGTTGATATCTTATCCTTGGTTTTTGTATGTTGCTTTGCAGGCATTCTCTTGGTTTGTCTATGTTTGTGGTGTGTGTGTGTAACCATGTGAATGGCGCCCTCTCGTACTCCTCCCCTGATTCAGTATGTTCCTTTGGCTGTCCATGATTATTCTTTGTTACTGGATTCGGACGTTGTTGCTAAAGCGGGCTTGTCCAAGTTCGTGAGCCTTTCTTTCCCACTGGTTCCAGATGATCCTTCCCTTTGTGACGAGTTTTTAACCTCTTACAGCAAGAGGTCTGGTCCAGTCCGTGGCACTACTGTTCTTCTGACACCGAAGAGTCTAGGCAAGGCTCTTGGTCTGCCATATCGTGGGGAGTCTGTCCCTGCCGCCAGACAATTGTTTACCAATGATGATATTTTGAAGCTGTTGCAGAAGTAGACTCAAGATGTTCTTGATCCGAAGAAGGTCATTACCACGTCAAGAGTGGGCGTTTCCATGATTTACAATCCCTTATGGAAACAACTATGCCAATTCCTTCAGGACAAGTTCATGCCTGTAAAATCCCCATCTCATTATCTTTCCAAGGAGTTGTTTACAGCTTCACGAATGATTTTGAAAGGCATAACCATTGATTGGAGTACTTACCTCCTCTCCAAGATGGATCACCATTTTATCCGAGCTACTCGAGGAAATGTGACTAATGTTACATTTGGGTCCTTCCTCTATGTCTTCTTGCTACATGCTGCCCCTGCAAAGGAAGTTCCTTTACCTCTAGTTGATCCTCCAGAAGTTCCTCCTCTGCCTCATAATGAAGAAGATGAAGTGATAATTGAGGATGATGATTCTCCTCCTCCCCTGGTCATTCAGAGAAAACGCCTCAAGAGGGTGGCTGAGTCAATGCCTATTCCTCCAGTTCCAGTGACAATTCCTGCCCAGTCTTGCAGCAGCTTGCCTGCATTCCTTCAGACGCCAAATCTTTTCAGAGCCCATAGAGATGGGATGCTCGACCTTACTATTCCTTCTGTTCACCCCTGGTAACAGGAGATGATATTCCGTTCCTGTGCAAGGATATCTAGAGTTCTATTGAACTTTCGATGACTGCCTATATCCAGCAATTATATTCTTCCTTTTATGATGAAGTTCAGCAGTCTAAGGAGGAATTGAATAAGACCACTACTGAGTTAGCCTCTGCTCAGGAGAAATTCTCTGACCTTTGTACGCAAATGGAGCAGCAGACTAAGCTCGTGGATACTCAGAAAGCTGAAATCTCTAAGTTGAAAGCTGAGTTGGCAGAAGCTAGGTCTCAAGTGGTTACTGTAACAGAGGAGAGGGATAAGTTACAGAAGGAGAGTCAAGAGATGAAGGAGGTGATAGCTGCCCAAGCAGAGAAGTTGAAATCCACCACAGCTATTTTAGACCAGAGCAATGCTCAAATCCAACAACTCAAAGATCAGTTGGCTCAGTCTCGGTCTAATACACAGAGTCCTGTGCAACCAGTTTCTCTTTTATCCCCTACAGACTTGGCAGCTCTTCAAAGACAGGCTACCTTATGTCCCTTATTCCATGCCAAGGTGGAAATATTGCAATCTTGCATGGATTTGTTATGGTCTTCTTTTGAGCAGTATCACGAATATGTTCCACCAGATCATTCCTTTTTTGTCCATTATCAACAACAGAAGTCGGCCTTCTATATCAAGCTTTCCACAATGGATTTACCTATTCCAGAGGATGGATGGAGTGGGGTCTGGTCATCAGATTTGCTGATAGAAGTAGTGAGGATGGTTTTTGAAGACTCTGTCACTCCAGATACGATGCTTCTGTCTTACATGTATTTGAGGGGTGATTTACTGATTCCAGATGATGAAGATCTGGCTTGGTATGTCAGAGATGTGGTATTGCAAGCTTCTTTGTATGTCCGACATTTGGAGTTGAGAATTGATGAGATGTTCCAGGGATATTCTTCAAAGGTGGCTGAGTGTCCTGAGTTTTCATGGCACACTATGGTTGATGTTGTCATTTTGAATCACCGTCAGGTCAAAGCTTCAGCTCATGCCCAGAACACTAACCAACTGAGGGTGGATCTTTTAGCCTATCTTTCCAATCAACCTCCATTTGATACTTCTTTATTTGAAGCCTATCATCGTAGATTAGCTTAACTCATTATCAACAAATGGCTCATAGATATGATGCTTATATTTCCCTTTTTCAATCTAACCCAAAAGTCATTCTACCCCTTCTTTTCCAACCTCAAGGATCTCATCAAATTCCTATATTTACCCATTATTCTTTTATTGAAGATCGAGTTTTTCTACCTCTTGATCCTTGTCCTTCCCCATCCCCTGATATTCTATCAACTTTTCCTGCTTATCTTTTAACGCCTTTCTTAACAGAATCTCCTCAATTTTCAGCCAATCCATCTTTAATCCATTCTTCATTTTATGATTTTGCCTATCCATCACTTCATCCTCTTTCATTAGTCCCTCTTCCATCTCCTAACACTTCTATTCCTAATCCTCCTTAGTTGGTTAGTGGGTATCCAGGTTTTGATCAGAAGATTCTTCGAAGAAGAGGCTGGAGTTCAAATGATTCCCTTACTGGACCTCAAATCAATTGGCCATTGATCCCAGGAGAATGGATAAGTGCTAGTCAGGCTTATCAGAATTATCTGCATTTTGCTCAGCAGTATTCTCAGTCTGCAGATCCTTCTGTGCGCTTAACTGCTCATTTTACTTGGTAGCTGGCGTATATGCATAGGCATTCTCATAATGATTCAAAGCCTATTCCAAAGTTGTGCATGAATGTCAATGTGAGCATTGATTCCCAGCAATTGGATGTATTGTACTTTCATGCCCTCTGTTTGCCTAGCAGATACCTTGTCTTGTTGGAAAGGATGTGCTGCCTTTAGTTTTTTCAGAATCCTCCCAAGACATTTGCAGATGAATCTTTATCCATGGATCATTTTTGAAATCACCAATCTTTCAAGAGGGATCATCTTCATTGATACCTTTGCCATGTATGGTGGATGATTTTTAATGATAAATCTCTCTTTTTGGAGGAGTCATTCAGATGGTTGTGTTGTGTGTAGTGTTTGTATTGTGGGTTAATTTATGTAATAAGATCGTGGTGGTTGCCTATTCGATTGGCTTTCGTGCGAGCTTGGTGCGCAGATCGGTCGCAGTATGCTCACGTAGTGAATCCCGGAAGGTCCCCAAGAACAATGAACTCTACCTTTTTGCACAAAAAACAATGTAAAAAGCATGAACGACAAGAGCAAGAGACCAATTGGGTTCAATCTCCCCCATGCCTTGTGTGAGCGCTTCACAAAGCATGTATTTTATGTATATTTCCATCTTCATGCTCAATAATAGCCCAATTTACAAAAATATGACAAGCTTTTAGCTTTTGAGTTTGCCTTTTACAAAAATAGGAAATAAAGCTAATGGACAGTGCCCATAGAGTCTGGCACGCCCAACACAATGTCCAAATAGAAATAACATATCCGTGCGCATAGGCGCATACAAAATAATAATAAATAATCGATGCCTCAATAGACATAACAAAATATAGGCGTGGCGCCTATCAAAATATAATCCATAAGTCGAATACTCGCTAGACTCCAATGCTTTCCTCCGCCACTGCTGCTATCTCTACATATCAACTGAAGCATTCACAATCGTTAGTAAAATAATACAATTAAACCGACAAAAGTGAATACCTAGCAGTCTTCAGCTACATAAATAAATCAACTGGTTAGAAATAAATCCTAACCTTAATTTATTACGAGTGCGCACTCTAAACTCATAAACGTTTATTAATTTAATATGTATTTTGCGGAATCACCCGCTATGGAATCACCCATGTACACACTAAATTAATGAAACGCCCGAAAAGGAGAGGCGTCCCCATCAACTTCTCGCACAAAGAATCCACTTTGTGTATGAGCCCCGGTCATCTAAATTTACGGAATCCACCGTAAAACCTCACGGAATCCATCGTGGAATATGCCTCCTGGCATCATACCCCCGGGGTGGGATAGCAATTGACCTCAATTGCTATTAGCTCAATGTGGAGCTAACAGAGTGGGGAAAGCATTTAAGGCTCTAGCGTGCATCCATTGTGCTTCCTCTACAGGATGGTTCTTAAATTTTACTAGATATCTAGAATACCTTCGGCCAGTTCTAGTGGTCATAAAGTCAGTGTCTATGATAGCTTCTGGTTCAAGTATTTCAGTCTCTTCCTCTAATAAAGGTGGGTTTTCATAAACAAGGTGGATAGGTAATTGGCCTCTAAATGGTCTTAATAAGCTAATGTGAAATGTATTGTGAATTTTCCAATGAGATGGTAATTCTAACTTGAATGCATTATCATTAATTTTATGAATGATTCTAAATGGTCCATAGAATCTAGGAGCTAGTTTGACAACTGGATGTCTATCTACACTTTGCAGTCTACGTTTTTCTATTCTAAGCCAAACATAATCATCAACTTTGAAATTTATGGCTTGTCTTTTCTTGTTGGCTTGTTTGGTATATAATTGCTGGGCTTTAGCAATCATATCCTTAACCTCATCAAAAATACTGTTATGCATACTAGCAATATCATCAGCACTCTGAATTTTATTAGACAAAGATGCAACAGGTGTAGATAATCTATATCCATATATGACTTCAAACGGTGCTTTCTTTGTAGATGTGTGCGGTGTATTGTTATATGCAAACTGTAATAAATGCAAATGAGTGTCCCATGTCTGAGGTTTAGAGATAGTATATACACGTAAAAGATCTAGAATGGTGCTGTTTGTGGCTTCTGTTTGTCCATTAGTTTCTGGATGAAATGCAGATGAGAAATCAATCTTTGTGCCTAGATTAGCAAAGAGAGTAATCCAAAAACTGTTACAAAATCTAGAATCACGATCTGAAATGATAACTTTGGGCAATCCATGGTTAGTAAAAACAGTTTTCAAAAATAATTGTGCTACTTGTGATGCTGTTAAAGTTTTCTTACATGGAATGAAATATGCTTGCTTACTAAATCTATCTACAACTGTCCAAATCATATCATGGTTAGATTTAGTATTTGGTAAACCAGTAATGAAATCCATAGAAATTTGTTCCCAAGGTTTAGATGGAATAGACAAAGGCATTAGTAATCCATATTGTTTACCATGATGTCTCTTAACTCTTTGACAAATCAAACATTCAGAAATGAAATTAGATACATCTGCATCCATATGCGGCCAATAAAAATCTTCAGTTAACATACGTAATGTAGATATGATACCTCTATGACCTTGATATGGGGGACAATGAATTTCATTTAAAACAAAAGATCGGAATGGAATAGTAACACACAGTCTCTTTTCATAAAACATAAATCCATCATTATATGACAATGAATCAATAGGAATGAAATTATTTTGTACTAATTTATTCCAATCAAAATGAAAAGTAATATCCTGGTGATATGTATCTTTCATAGCAATCAAAGAATCAAAAGATATGACAGAAATATTATGAATTGCTGGTCTTCTACTCAATGCATCAGCTACTACATTTTCTTTTCTAGGTTGGTATTGAATGATAGGATGAAAACTTTGAATAAAGGAACCCCATTTGATATGACGGTCAGAGATTTGAGGTTGGCTAAGTAAATGTCTAATGCTTTGCTGGTCGGTCTTTATCATGAATTCTAAACCCATTAAGTAGTATTTCCACTGTCTTAATGCTTGTACAACTGCTAATAGTTCTTTGTTATATGTGGAATATTTCAGCTGAGAGGGTTTCAGCTTACAACTAGAATATGCTATTGGATGATTGTCTTGCATTAGTACGGCTCCTATTCCTGACCCGCTAGCATCAGTCACAACTAGAAAGAATGGTCTATTAAAATCAGGCAACTGTTAAACAGGGGCATTGGTTAATGCATGTTTCAGTAAGTCAAAGAATTTCTGTTGATTTTCGGTCCATTGATAAACAATTCCTTTCTTGAGAAGTTTTGTTAATGGTAAAGCAAGTAATGAAAAATTACGTACAAACTTCCTATAGAAACTAGCAAGACCAAGGAATGAGCGTAACTCATGCACGTTTTTAGGAACATGCCAATTCAATATTGCATCAATTTTCTTAGGATCAACTTTAATTCCTTCAGATGATACAATATGACCTAAATACTCAATTTCTGTCTTAAAGAATTCACTCTTTTCAGGATTTGCAAACAGTTGATTTTCTTTCAATAATTGAAAAACTAATGACAAATGCTCATAATGCTCTTTTTCATTTTGACTAAACACCAAAATATCATCAAAGAAAACAATCACACAGTATTGATATTTCAGAAAGATACGGTTCATCATTCTACTAAAGGTGGCACGTGCATTAGTCAATCCGAATGGCATGACTAAGAATTCGTAATGGCCAAACTGTGTTCTGAATGCAGTCTTAAATATGTCAGATTTATCTAGCCTCACCTGATGATATCCAGACTTAAGGTCAATTTTACTAAATATAGAAGATCCTTGCAGTTTGTCCATAAGGTCATCAACTCTAGGAATAGGATACCTATTCTTTACAGTGATCTTATTTAAAGCTCGGTAGTCAATACACATACGATAGGTATTATTCTTTTTCTTGACTAAAAGTACAGGTGTACCGAATGGAGAACTGCTAGGTCGAATTAAACCTCTATTTAGTAATTCTTCAACTTGACTCTGGATTTCTTTTTGCTCTATTTGATTGTGCCTATATGGTGCTTTGCAAGGTGGTTGTGTGCCAGGGATCAAATCAATCTTATGGTCTTCTGGACGTGAAGGAGGTAAACCTGGTGGTAGGTCTTTAGCAAAACAGTCCTTAAAATATGCAAGAAATTCCTTATGCCTAGGGTGCATATGATTTTCCTTTGCTTGCAATTCATTCACCCAAATGAGATATGATTTAGTACTCTTGTGTAATGCACATTTTGCTTGAGTATGCGAAAGCAGTGGAAAAACATTAGATGCATGCATACCATATAATGTAATAGATCTTCCTTGAAAATTAATATTCATTGTGTGTGTGGAATAATCTATATCTGGGTTATGCTGATGTCGCCAAGGCATTCCTAAAATAATGTCACTCGACTGTAATGGAACAACTAAGAAATTTCTTCTTTCAGTGTATGAACCAATTTGAATCTCTAAATCTTGCACTTCCTGTGTACCATTATACCTAGTGCCTAAAAATGCAGCTTTTATTCGATAATGCGTAGGTATAGTCTGTAATTTCAATTCCTTTATCAATTTTGCTGAAATAAAATCATGAGTGTTACCGTCATCATGCAAGATAGTCTTTTCCTTTCCATGCACCAAACATTTCATTGTCAATAATGAATGTAGAGTAGGCATACCTGGTAAAGTGTCGGAAGTAGTAGTAGTGTCGTCCTCATCTTCAGTGAAATCAGGCATATCCTCATGTTCGTCTTTGTCCATGGCTCCAAGATAGTTGATATGAGCTGGTAGCTTCTTTGAATGACAATTTGCTGCGAGATGTCCATGCTGGTGGCATTTATAGCATACTATTGGCTTGGCTTTGGTTACATTATTTGCAATGGTTGGAAGTCTAGGTATATTTGGATTTGCTTGTGGAATAGGCTTAGGATTTGGATTGACATTGGATGGTAATGCAGGTGGTTTAGCCCAATTCTTGCGGAAAGATGATGAAGAGAAACGACCTGGATTAAATCTTCTAAAATTGGAATTGAATTGTTTAGATCCATAATTACCATTGGCTTGGAATTGCTGTGGTCATCTGTCTCTACCGCGTAACTTATCTTCAGTGTCGTGAGCTAGTGAGATGGCGTCTTCAAGGGTAGCAGGCTTGAACATGTTCACTTCAGCGTAGTAATGCCCAAGAAGTCCAGACATATACTTCCGCTTATGTGTCGTCTCTGGTACGTCTTCAAGCATGCGTAGCTGTAAGAGTGCATTCCAAAAACGCTCTGTATACTGAGGTATAGGCTCACGATCCGGTTGTTGAAGTAGATCCCATTGCTTGATAGCCTTCTCATGAAATTGCAGTGGAAGGAAATTCTGCATGAACTTCTTCTTGAAATCTTCCCAAGTAGCAGGACATTCTATGCTCTTGCGTACTACAGTCCACCAAAGTGATGCTCTGTCTACCAAATGATTAGTAACACTTGATTTTATCTTTTTCTGGATAGGTTTCCTCATGGAAATAGTCATCAAACTGACTAATGAATGATAAAACAGTCTTTCCTTCTCGTATGCCATTGAAATTGCGGAATTTGAAACTTCGTTTACTTATCTTTGATTCCTTGCGAATGGTTTGAGCTTCAAGGGTGGCGTCGATGGTACGTTGAATCAAATCTTCAGCTTGAGGTTCTTCTTTGTCGGTAGACGCTCTTTGTAATTTTGCCAATTGCGCTTGCAATGCTTGCCTAGCCCTTCGTTCTTCTTCCAATTGCATCATGATTAGATCCAGCTTTTGCTCCATGGTAGGCTCAGGTAGGTCGTCTTCAGCCATAGGATCATCCATATGTGGTTCCGTCATCCTGTAAAACTCAAAAGACCTTTCTCACTCAAAATCAGGTTAGCAGGATGAGCGTAGCTCAAATTCGGGGTTACAAGGCTATGTGTTTTTGGGTATTTCTTTCTCAATTTTCAGAAAATCTGCGATATTTCCTTCTTCATATGCTGAAAATACTTCAGCGAACCTGCGTATGGGTAGAATACCTTGCCACGAACAACTTTGCAGTTCGGAGTTTCTGCGCAGGAACAACCCTTCTAGGAGTTTTTAGCACTAGTCAGTTCTGACTCCAGTTGACTGTCTGACTTGCTGAGTTGCAGACTTAGGTGACTTGCAGAGTTGCAGACTTAGCCGACTTAGTGAACTTGCAGGACTTGATCACGGTTGACTTGCAGAACTTGATTTCTGGTGTGCAGGACCTGGATTTTGTGATTTGCTTGCCTTGTGGGACTTGATTAAGCTTAATAATTTAAGCTTAGTAGTTCAAGCTTATGGAAGGGGGGAAAATTTTGATAAACGGCGCAGATCGTGGAGGATGAGGGCAGCCGTTTTCTCACGTCGCGTAAATTTCGGACATATTCTTGCAGCTCGATGATAATTTTCGTGAAGCTTGTTAAGTTCCTTAGCCTTTAAGCTTTAATACTAAGCTTTTGAAGAAGGTAGATATGGAGCTTCTTACTGTAGATCCACGACTTGTTTATGGAGATGAGGGAGTGGTCCTGCGCCTGTACAACCTGGTCCTTCGTGATCTGAGAGTAGAAACAGGGGTTCTTGATCGCCAGAAGTCTGCCTGTATCGATGGTTCGCGACGAGATTGACTGTAGAGCCCGATCGTTCCAAGAGCTCCGCCTTCGCACGAGATGGGTAGCGATTGGAAGCTCTTGATCTCAGCTCCGCTCTGATACCACTGGTGCGCAGATCGGTCGCAGTATGCTCACGTAGTGAATCCCGGAAGGTCCCCAAGAACAATGAACTCTACCTTTTTGCACAAAAAACAATGTAAAAAGCATGAACGACAAGAGCAAGAGACCAATTGGGTTCAATCTCCCCCATGCCTTGTGTGAGCGCTTCACAAAGCATGTATTTTATGTATATTTCCATCTTCATGCTCAATAATAGCCCAATTTACAAAAATATGACAAGCTTTTAGCTTTTGAGTTTGCCTTTTACAAAAATAGGAAATAAAGCTAATGGACGGTGCCCATAGAGTCTGGCACGCCCAACACAATGTCCAAATAGAAATAACATATCCGTGCGCATAGGCGCATACAAAATAATAATCAATAATCGATGCCTCAATAGACATAACAAAATATAGGCGTGGCGCCTATCAAAATATAATCCATAAGTCGAATACTCGCTAGACTCCAATGCTTTCCTCCGCCACTGCTGCTATCTCTACACATCAACTGAAGCATTCACAATCGTTAGTAAAATAATACAATTAAACTGACAAAAGTGAATACCCAGCAGTCTTCAGCTACATAAATAAATCAACTGGTTAGAAATAAATCCTAACCTTAATTTATTACGAGTGCACACTCTAAACTCATAAATGTTTATTAATTTAATATGTATTTTGCGGAATCACCCGCTATGGAATCACCCATGTACACACTAAATTTATGAAACACCCGAAAAGGACAGGCGTCCCCATTAACTTCTCGCACAAAGAATCCACTTTGTGTATGAGGCCCGGTCATCTAAATTTACGGAATCCACCGTAAAACCTCACGGAATCCACCGTGGAATATGCCTCCTGGCATCAGAGCTACATTTTTGGAGAATTGTGGTGATGGTGTTGCTGGTTGGATAGTTGAAGCTGATGCAGTAGAAAAATAAACCTCTTATATCCTTTATAAGTTTGATGTGATTTCTAGTTTGATAAGAAGTGTTAATGTATAAAGGGTTTTCCTTTCGTTGTATTCTTTATATCAGATACAGGTTATAAGTTGGGGTCGTGGTTGGATGGACTGTTTTTGAAGATTTATTGAAGATCAAAGTTGAGCTCTTGAATAAAC
Source organism: Lygodium microphyllum (assembly GCF_053477565.2). NCBI lineage: Eukaryota > Viridiplantae > Streptophyta > Polypodiopsida > Schizaeales > Lygodiaceae > Lygodium > Lygodium microphyllum. The sequence continues at coordinate 43,563,061 of NC_141138.1, forward strand.
TTGTATTTCCTTTTTCCTGGGTCGCGAGGACGCTTCCTTATTAAGTGTGGGGATATGTTGAGTGTTGAAATGACCTATTTTTTGGCTGATTTTTGTTATTTTTGAGAGCTGAATGGTTGATTTTATAAGATGATTGGTTGGTTTGGAAGTGTTTGAGAGTGTTTTGGATAGGTTGGAATGGTTTTATTAAGCTCATGATGTTTATTAGTAGAGATGTGAAGTTCTGATGATGTTCTGATATGTTCTGTTTGGTCCTGATTGATTCTGTTGAGCTTCTGTTTTGTTCTGTTTTCTCTCTGTAAGGAGGGATGGAGTATTGATTGATAGGGTTTGAGATTGTTTGGAAGCTTATTGAGTGATTTTTGATGGTTTGGAATGGTTTTGGTATGAGTTATGTGGTTCTGATGCTTTCTGTTGACCTTATGTAACTCTCTGATGAGCTTCTGATGAGCTTCTATAGATCTTCTGTATGCTTCTGTATGTGTTCTGTTGGATGAGAGTGTAGCTTGGGAAAGTTTTCTAGCCTTGGAAAGAGGTGAATACAAGTGCAAAAGAGCTAAAAGAAGTCAAAGAAGTAGCTACTGAAGACTCAAGTAAAGATTGGAGTGAAGTGACAGTGGGGAGCTACGAAATGACACTGTAGTAGCTCTGGTGCCTCTTCATATCAGATATACCTCTTGGGAGGTGCATCCACGACCTAAGAAGGATTATTGAGAGTTATTATTGAGAGATTTTAGTGAAGATATGATGTACTATTGATAGAGAGAGAGAGAGAGAGTCAGAGATAGCCAATTCTATGAAAACTGTGTGATTGTATATTAGAGATTGAGAGAGAAGACTATGAAGATATTGAAGATGAATACTATGTGATGTATTTCCATTCAAAGATGGTGTATTCCTTTGCTTTCTTTGTTCTATTGATGGATTTTGTGAAGATGTTGAAGAATATGGTTGCTTCTATCAAATCCGTGGGAGATCTACATGATGCTACATGAAGATTTGTTGTGCCTGGTGTTCTTTTCTTCATTGTGATCATATAAACCCTAATAAAAAAGCTTCTTGATGTTACAAGATAGATTTTCTTGCAAGAGAATTCCCTTTTCCTTGGTGTTTCTCTTGGGGCTCCATGTTCCTCTTGGGGCTGAAAATGAAGGAAATGGCATTGCCAAGAAGAGAAGAATTCAATGGATGTTTGTAAAGTTTCTTCTTCCACTGAAGAGTTGGAATTTCTCATAATCAAAGCCATTTTCCACAAGAAGTTCATTTCACAATGGCGTAAAACACATCACCATCATGATGCATGCTCTATGTAGTGGACAGTTTCCTCTTCTTGTTGAAGCAGCAGAAACTCGCATCTTGGTGGCAAACTGTTTGGGAACAAACTAAAGAGCAGAAACAGAGAGAATGACCATCTATGGAATATTTTGGCATTCATTGAGAAGTTTCCAAACATCATCAAGTGGGAGATTGTGAAGAAGCTTCAGGAGTCTTGGTCTGTAGAGGTTCACAAAGACAAGAAGGAAAATAGTTGGAATTTGTTCGTGGATGCTCAACAGCAAGATACATGGGATGCTTGGTGTTCTGACAATCTTCTGTTTGTTCAATTGGAAACCCACTGGAAGTTGGTAGACAGAGTGTTTTTCACAACATACACTGTTGAAACCATCAGAAGCTGGCATTACTATGATGATGGCACCACCACAATGCTTAGACGTATGCATTTTGACACCTTCAGAACCGAATACCTTGCTCTGTGCAGTGGCATGAAAGAAGAATTCAGAGACGTTGAAAAGGAAGAAGTAGAAGAAATGTTGGCAAGAGAGTCCTACAGGAGGGGGGGTAGGTCTGGGGGGGAACACATATACTAGGTGCGGATCAAGGGGGTGCTCAATAGGGGAGGTGGTAGGGGGGAGAAGGATCGAGGGATGGTGGGATGGATAGAGGTGCATGGCCAGTGTGGGGGGGTTGGTGGCCCTAGAGAGGGGTAGCTATGGGCAAGGGTGAGTGGGGAGGTGGGTGTGGGGGCTATGGGAACTTGGGTGAGGAAGTCTATGGCATGGGTTGTGGATGTGGGGGCTACACTCCTCTGCCAGGTGAGGCTATGGAGTGCTCTGCCGAGGGGGCATCGCTCGCCCACCTGCTCCTTGCTGTCGAGGCTCGCTCTAAGGAGCTGGCTACACCCCCCTCTCGTCTCCCTCTTTGTCTTCTCTCGACCCGTGTAAAGCCATTAGCGTCTACATGCGGGCTGGTCAACGGAGCCACCTTGGCTCCGAAATGTGTACACACTACTGCCCGATGCCCAAAGTTGTGGCAGCGCAGGCACTGCCCTGGTTGCCTCGTCACAATGACCTCCTACCTAAAGGCGTGTCCGCCCATCTCAATCTCTAGAATTGGTGGGATATTCTTGACCTCTTTCACTGCCACCCATACCTTTGGGACTCCTATTGCTGCCAATGCATCCATGAAAGACATTGGAAGGATAGTGTCGAAGAGCCGTCCAAATTCTTCCACCAACTGGTGATACTCTATCACCACGTGGGAAAAGAAGGGTGACCGAGTGCCGAAGAAACCTGTTGTGGAGTTCAAATGCCTCCACAGTAAAGCCACTATTCCAAGGGACCATGTATGTGACCCCCTTTATGGACGCATATGGTGAACTGGCAAGTAGCTTGCGAGCTGCTTCTGCCGAACTAAGCCGCGGACCTTGAATATCCCTTGGCCCATTAGGACCGCCTCCATGATTTGCGTTGTGCCGATGTGCAACATGGAGTGAAGCTAGTCCCAAAGTTGGGCCTGGGCCAGCTAGGGAATGTCCTACTACCTGACCATAAATCGCTATTTCTTTTTGCTTCAGTTAGCTCGGGTGGCTAAGAGCTACTCCTCATAGAGGACGTTTCGCAAGAAGTTTGACTAGGGGAAAGTTATTGAGTGCGCAGTAGTCTGACCAAAGGTTTCCATTGCGTGTTCCTTTTGAGAGAACTACTAATCACGTCACAGTACTACCTGCCGAGGGAGGGGAGTTGTTGAAAATAAGGGAGGAACTAGAGGGTGGGGGGGACCGTTGTTTTTGATAGTGGGAGTGGGGGGTGCTTTACACCGCCAATGGAGCCGGGACTGAGGCAGGTCACCAAGGGGGGAGTCTGTAATCGAGGGTGGCTTGATGGGGGGGACAGTAGAGCACGAAGGGGGGGTAGCAGGGCAGGGGAAAAATAGCGGGAACAACAGGGTGGGTGGGCGAAAGGGGGGCACCGAGCACAGGGTGCTTGAATCAGTCAAAGTGAGGGGGGGAAAGATAACTCCGTTGGAGTGGGGGGATGGACGAATCCTTGGCCGAAAATGTTAGAGTGAGCCAAATCTGTTGGGCAGGCCAAATATGTTGCATCATTTATGATACCATCATGGAACATTCTAGAATATCTATAGCCTCTCTCCAACACATATGAAAGGAGGGATTCACCATAGAGCTCCTTAATCTTACCAATGCTAGTGTTGGGAGCTCAAGGAGTCCAAACCTCTAAGTAACTTCGAGTTCCAGCTCTAGTTCTTGTTTAATATGGTATCTAGTCTTGTCTTGTCTTCCTTTATACTCTTGTTGTCATATCACCTTGTAATCTTGTAGTATGAGATATTCTCTAGTACTATATTGTATCTTGTTCATCCCCACTCGAGCGAGATCTTGTAATTCTGATATCTTGTATCCATACCTACGGTCTCGATGTTGTGTTGCTATGCGGTGTCGTGATGCTGTGCGTCCACCACTACAAATCTAAGGGCAGAGTTTTTTTTTGCCAAGAATTTAAACACATTAGTCAATCTCATTATGAATTTATTTTCCATTGTGTGTGTCTTTTTATTTGCATTTGCATGACGCACGAGCACATGTAGTTAGGACTAGGCACCATTTCTTCAATGCTTTCATAATTTTTTGTGTAGATCATTACATGGTTTTAATTTCTAAACTAGTGCACAGATCGGTTGTCGTATGCGTGCGTAGTGAGCATCAGAAGGTCCCCAAGAACAAAAGAACTCTACTTTTTGCACACAAATCAATGTAGAAAACTTGCATGACATGAACAAGAGACCAATTGGGTGCAATCTCCCCCCATGCCTTGTATGAGCGCTCCACAAAGCATGTATTTCATATATTATTCATCTTTAAGCTCAAATAATAGCCTAAATTACAAAATATCATGCTTTAGCTTTTGAGTTTGCTTTTGTGCCAATAAAGAATTAAATCTAATGGGCGCCCAAGAAGTCAGGCGGTACCCAAATACAATGTCCAATACAAATATTTAAATCGTGCACCCATGCACATACAAAAATAATAAATAAATATCAAGCACTTTGATAAATCAGCGCGACAAAATATAGGTGCCATGCCTAAGGTATGCGCCCATCAAAATATAAGTGATAACTCGAATACATGCTATCCTCCAATGCTTTCCTTCGCCACTGCAGCTATCTCTACACATTAACTAAAGCATTCGCAGTCGTTAGTAAAATAATATAATTAAATTGACAAAAGTGAATACCTAGCAGTCTTCAGCTACATAAATAAATCAACTCGTTAGAAATCAATCCTAACCTTAATTTATCACGTGTGCGCACTCTAAACTCATAAACGTTTATTAATTTAATATGTATTTTGCGGAATCACCCGCTATGGAATCACCCATGTACATACTAAATTAATGAAATGCCCGAAAAGGATAGGCGTCCCCATCAACTTCTCGCACAAAGAATCCACTTTGTGTATGAGCCCCAGTCAACAAAGTTTACGGAATCCACCATAAAACCTCATGAAATCCACCGTGGCACGGAATCCACCGTGAAATATTCCTACTAGCATTCAATGTTGTGGTAGTTCTAGTTTAAATGCATTGTTATTGATTTTGTGTATGTTCTTGAATGGTCCATAAGATCTAGGTGCTAATTTCACTACTGGGTGTTTATCTACACTTTGTAATCTATGTTTTTCTATGCGTAACCAAACATAATCATCAACTTTAAAATTCATAGCTTGTCTTTTTTTATTTTCTTGTTTTGTATATGATTACTGGGCTTTGGCAATCATATCTTTAACTTCATAAAAAATAGTAGCATGCATGTTAGCAATATCATCAGTGGTCTGAATTCTGTTTGATAATGATGCAACAGGTGTAGGTAATCGATATCCATAAATAACTTCAAATGTGCTTTCTTTGTAGCTGTATGTGGTTTATTATTATATGCAAACTGAAGTAAATATAGATGTGTATCCCATATGTGTGGTTTTGAAATGGTGTAAGCACGCAAAAGATCTAAAATAGTACTGTTAGTAGCTTATGTTTGACCATTTGTTTCAGGATGAAATGTAGATGAAAAATCAATCTTTGTTCCTAAGTTAGCAAACAAAGTAATCCAAAAATTATTACAAAATCTAGAATCACGATCAGAAATAATGACTTTTGGTAAACCATGGTTAGTGAAAATAGTTTTCAAAAACATTTGAGCAGCTTGAGATGCAGTTAAAGTTTTCTTGCATGGAATAAAATATGCTTGTTTGCTAAACATGTCTACAATAGTCCAAATCATATCATGATTAGCTTTAGTGTTGGTAAACCAGTGATAAAATCCATTGAAATCTGCTCCCATGGTCATGATGGAATAGATAATGACATTAGTAAACCATATTGTTTACCATGGTGGGGTCTTTTAACTCATTGACAAACTAAACATGCAGATACAAAGTTAGATACATCAGTGTCCATATGTGGCCAATAAAAATCTTCAGTCAATGTACGCAAAGTAGATATAATTCCTCTATGACCTTGATATGGAGGACAATGAATCTCATTCAAAACAATAAATCTAAATGGGACTGTAACACATAATCTCTTTTCATAAAACATGAATCCATCATTGTAAGACAGTGAATCAATAGGAATCCAGTTATTTCCAACTAATTTATTCCAATTAGATTGAAAAGTAATATCCTGATGATAAGTATCTTTCATAGGGATAAGAGAATCGAATGATATGACAGAGATATTATTAATGGTCGGTCTTCTACTTAAAGCATCGGCTACTACATTTTCTTTTCTTGGTTGATATTGGATAAGGGGATGAAAACTCTGAATAAAAGCTGCCCATTTGATATGTCGGTCAAATATTTGGGGTTGACTAAGAAGACGTCTAATACTTTGTTGGTCAGTCTTAATCATAAACTCACAACCCATTAAGTAATATTTCCATTGTCTTAAAGCTTGTACAACAGCTAACAATTCTTTATCATATGTGGAATATTTAAGTTCGGATGGTTTGAGTTTACAGCTAGAATAGGCTATGGGATGATTATCTTGCATAAGTACAGCTCCTATTCTAGATCTGCTAGCATTAGTAACTACTAAAAAGAATGGTCTATTGAAATCAGGTAGTTGTAATACAAGAGCATGGGTTAATGCATGTTTCAAAAAATCAAAAGATTTCTGTTGATTATCAGACCAATGATAAACAATACCTTTCTTTAAAAGTTTAGTCAAAGGCAACGCAAGTAATGAGAAATTTCGCACAAACTTCCTGTAAAAACTAGCAAGACCTAGAAAAAAACGTAACTCATGCACATTTTTGGGTATAGGCCAGTTCAATATTGCTTCTATCTTCTTAGGGTCAACATTAATACCTTCTGATGACACAATATGACCTAAATATTCAATTTCTGTTTGAAAGAACTCACTCTTTTCTGGATTCGCATACAATTGATTATCTTTCAACAACTTGAAAACCAAAGACAGATGTTCAGAATGTTCATTCTCATTTTTACTGAATACCAAGATATCATCAAAGAATACTATAACACAATGCTGATATTTCAAAAATATGCGATTCATCATTCTACTAAATGTAGCAGGTGCACTACTCAATCCAAAAGGCATCACTAAAAATTCATAATGTCCAAATTTTGTTCTAAATGCAGTTTTAAATATATCAAATTTATCTAATCTCACTTGATGATAACCAGATTTAAGATCTATCTGATTGAATATGACAGATTCTTGTAGTTTATCCATAAGATCATCTACCCTCGAAATTGGATATCTATTCTTTACACTAATCTTATTTAGGGCATGATAATCAATACACATGCGATAAGTATTATTATTCTTCTTCACTAATAAGACAAGTGCACCAAATGGAGAACTACTAGGTCTAATTAATCCTCTGTTAAGCAATTCTTCTATTTGATTTTGAATTTCTTTCTGTTCAATTTGGTTATGTCTATATGGTGCTTTACAGGGTGGTTGTGTACCAGGAATTAAATCTATTTTATGGTCTTCGGGACATGAAAGAGGTAGTCCAGGTGGTAAATCTTCAGCAAAACAACCTTTAAATTGTGCAAGGAATTCTTTATGCCTAGGGTGCATATGTTTTTCTTTATCTTGAAGTTCATTCACCCAAATTAGATAAGATTTACTACTTTTGCCTAATGCACATTTAGCTTGAGTATGAGTAAGCAGTGGAAAATTATTAGATGCGTGCATACCATACAATATAATGTGTTTTTCTTGAAAATGAATTTTAATTGAATGCGTAGAATAATCTATGTTAGGATTATGCTGATGACGCCAAGGCATACCTAGGATAATATCAATGGACTATAAAGGTACAACTAGGAAATCTCTTTGTTCAGTATATTCACCAATTTTAATTTCTAAATTATGCACCTCTTGTGTTCCATTATATCTTGTGCCTAGGAATGCTGCTTTAATGTGATAATGCGTAGGAACAGTTTGTAATTTCAATTCTTTCACTAACTTTGCAAAAATAAAATCATGTGTACTACCGTCATCATGCAAAATAATCTTTTCTTTTCCATGCACTAAACATTTCATTGTTAACAAAGAATGTGGAGTTTGCTACCTGGCAAAGTATCCGAAGTAGTACCAATGTCATCATCATCTTCCGTAAAGTCCAGCATTTCCTCATGTTCTTCATCTTCCATTGCTCCAAGTTAGTTGATATGGACAGGTGGCTTCTTGGATTGGCAACTGGCTGCTAGATGTCCAGATTGATGGCATTTGTAACACACTATAGGTTTGGCTTTAGATACATTGTTTGCAATGGCAGGAAGTCTAGGAATATTAGAATTTGGCTGTGAGGATGGCTTAGGGTTTTGATTGATATTTGATTGCAAAGGAGGTGGTTTTGTCCAAGACTTACGGAAAGATGATGAAGGAAATCGACTTTGATTGAATCTTCTAAAATTTGAATTGAATTGCTTAGAACCATAGTTACCATTTGCTTGAAATTGTTGTGGACGCTTGTCTCTTCCTCGAATCTTGTATTCAGTGCCATGAGCTAAAGAAATTGCATCTTCAAGAGTTGCAGGCTTGAACATATTGACTTCAGCGTAGTAATGCCCAAGTAATCCAAACATAATCTTGTGCTTGTGAGTCACTTCAGGTACGTCTTCAAGCATGTGCGTAGTTGGAGTAAGGCATTCCAAAAGTGTACGGTGTACTGGGAAATAGGCTCACGATCTCTTTGCTGAAGAAGATCCCATTGTTTTATGGATTTTTCATGGAATTGAGGAGGAAGGAAATTCTGTAAAAATTTCTTTTGGAAACTCTCCCACGTAGTGGGACAATCTATGCTCTTACGAACTGCGGTCCACCAAAGAGATGCTCGATCGACTAAGTGATTAGTGACACATTTAATTTTATCTTTTTCAGCGTATGTCTCTTCATGAAAGTAATCATCAAACTGACTGATGAATGCAAGAACAGTCTTTCCATCTGGAGTTCCATTGAAAGTACGGAATTTGAAATTTCTTTTACTTATCTTTGTTTCTTTGTGGATGGATTGAGCTTCGAGAGTCCCATCGATGGTTCGTCAGATAAGATCTTCGGGTTGTGGTCCATCTTTGTTGGTAGTCGATCATTGTAAATTGGCCAATTGAACTTGCAAAGCTTGCCAGGCTCTTTGTTCTTCATCCAGCTGCATCATAATTAAATTCGATTTTTGTTCCATCGTAGGTTCAAGAAGATCGCCTTCAACCATTAGATCGTCCATATTTTGTTCCTTCAACTTGTAAAAATCTAAAAGATCTCACACTCTCAAAATCCAATTAGTGGGATGAGCGTAGCTCAAAGTCGGGTATACAAGGCTTATAAATTTTTGTTTGGCTTTTACAGTCTTCGACTTTTGCGGTTGCGGGATTTGAAGCCTTCGTAAAATCTGCGTAGGACCTTCTGCGTGTGCTGAAACTGGTTCAACAAGTCTCCGTATACGAACAAAGTCTTCCAGGAAACAACTTTGCAGTTCAGTGCTTTTGCGCAGGAACAGTCCTTATGGGAGTATTTAGAATAAGTCAGTTTTGACCTCTGCTGACTTGCAGGACTTGCAGAGTGATAGAACTTGAGGAACTTGACAGACTTTGAAATTTTTTGACTTGTGACTTAGTTGATTAAGCTTATAGATTAATTTGTAGTTAACGATGAATTTTAGGGGGGGCCGTTTTTCAGCTGCCGAAAATCACGGTGAGTATATATTGATGTCGCCGATTCAAGAATTTGAAATACTAAGCTTTTAAAAAGCTTAGTTTTAAGATTTTAAGCTTTGTGAAAGAGATGAAGCTTATTTGTATTGACTGGGAAAAACGACTTGATAGAAGATATATAGGAGTGGTCCTCCGCTTCCTCAGGCCGGTCCTTCGCGATCAAAGATTGTAGACAGAGGTTCTTGACCGCCAGGACTCCACCCATATTGACCGATTGCGATGAAACTGACTATAGAGCTCGATCGTTCTAGGAGCTCCACCTTCGTGTAAGATGGGTAGTGATTGGAAGCTCTCGATCTCAGCTTTGCTCTGATACCACTGGTGCACAGATCGGTCGCCGTATGTGCGCGTAGTGAGCGTCAGAAGTCCCCGAGAACAAAAGAACTCTACTTTTTGCACACAAATCAATGTAGAAAACTTGCATGACATGAACAAGAGACCAATTGGGTGCAATCTCCCCCCATGCCTTGTGTGAGCGCTCCACAAAGCATGTATTTCATATATTATTCATCTTCAAGCTCAAATAATAGCCCAAATTACAAAATAGCATGCTTTAGCTTTTGAGTTTGCTTTTGTGCCAAATTAAAGATTTAAAGCTAATGGGCGCCCAGAAGTCAAGCGATATCCAAATACAATGTCCAATACAAATATTTAAATCGTGCACCCATGCACATACAAAAATAATAAATCAATATCAAGCGCTTTGATAAATAAGCGCGACAAAATATAGGCGCTATGCCTAAGGTATGCACCCATCAAAATATAAGTGATAACTCGAATACACGCTATCCTCCAATGCTTTCCTCCGCCACTGCTGCTATCTCTACACATTAACTGAAGCATTCACAATCGTTAGTAAAATAATACAATTAAACTAACAAAAGTGAATACCTAGCAGTCTTCAGCTACATAAACAAATCAACTCGTTAGAAATCAATCCTAACCTTAATTTATCACGAGTGCGCACTCTAAACTCATAAACATTTATTAATTTAATATGTATTTTGCGGAATCACCCGCTATGGAATCACCCATGTACACACTAAATTAAGGAAACGCTCGAAAAGGATAGGCGTCCCCATCAACTTCTCGCACAAAGAATCCACTTTGTGTATGAGCCCCGGTCAACAAAGTTTACGGAATCCACCGTAAAACCTCACAGAATCCATCGTGGCATGGAATCCACAGTGAAATATGCCTCCTGGCGCATCATAAACTGCAAGAAAGATTGGGCACAAAGTTCTATTCCAAAGCATATTTTTGTTGGGGCACATTGCATGGAAGAAACATAAAGGAAATTTCAGTTTGATTGAATCCACAAAAGATTTAATCAAGTCTTGGAAGGGTGGTGAGAACCATAAGAGGAGCTTGATTATGGAGCTAATATTAGGTTTGACATAGTTGGCCAATTGCTGGAGCTCAACTACTGGTGCCATTGATAAAGATTCACCTTATATTTGTTTACGTTGCAACACTTTGGAAGTTTAATGGCTTGTACCATCAAACATCCAAGTTTACCTAAAAGATCTTTCTATCCTTACTAGGCGGCTGTCATTGATCACGGGCCGGGTATGGGTATCAACCTGTATCTGTTATTTTCTTTATTAGGACAAAATAAGGATGAGTTTGTTGTTACAGCTTTCAAGTAGGATGAGCTTATTGAGAAGGTAGATGGCTTTGCTAGTGTATTTCTGGAGCACAAATTTGAAATCATTAAATGGCTACGAGAGAAGAAGCACATATATGGAATGACTAGTGATGGAGTAAATGATGCTCTTGCTTAAAAAAGACTGATATTGGTATTACTGTTATTGATACAACTAATGCCGCAAGGAGTGCTTCTTGACATTGTGTTGACAGAGCTAGACTTGAGCGTCATCATTTGTGCAGTTTAGATAACTCGAGCTATATTTTAGTTCGCTGAGCAAGTTTGCGATCTCTTCTCGTTGCCTTACATGAAGTGCATGAAAGGAAGGAATATAATTCTAATGGCCATGGAAGTTTGTGGTCTATTGCCCCTTTTGGATCCTCCACGATGATAGTGATGAGACCATTTAGCAAGTTTTGAACTTAGGTTTCAATATGAAGATGAAATCAGGTGATCAATAACTCATAGAAAAAGAGAATGGGTGGTGATTTTATGGAATCTACATAGGATGACGTAGGCATTGCAAAAGAGGTGGCATGATTGACATAGTCAATGATGTAAGGCCAGCAATGATTGGAAAAATTAACAAAAGCATGCTAAAAAATATACGGGATTTGAAAAGGCTTCAGCCTAAAATGGAAAAGCCATGGCTTTCTAGTGTAACTGTGTGATATTTTAAAGGTTGTGGTAATTATAAATGGACAAGGGGGTGTAGCAACACAGGGGAATTTAAAAGAAGTTGAAGGCGAAAACTAAGTTGACAAAGTTGAAGATGAAGCATCAATCCAGACGAAGGTGACAACTAGCACGACAAAGAAGAAGCATCATAGAACGGCAGAAGAAGAATGAATCCGCAGCGAAGCTGAAGAAGAAGAAGAGTAAGGTGACGACGTGTTGAAGGAGAGCTCTGAGGCCGCAATGATGTCAAAAAAGAAGAGGTTCACGAAGCATCGACGAGAAGGGAGGAAGCATCGGAGGAGTCTGAAGAAGGAGGAGGCTCCGAAAAAATCGATGGGAGGAAGAAACAACAGACGACGACGATGGAGAAGCCGAATCCAAAGACTGACGCAGGGTGACGAAGAGGGAGGTCATCATTGAAACGACAGGCGAACGGGACGAGTGAATTAGACAAGGAAGGTGACGAGAAGAAATTGAAGAAGAAGCTATAGTCGATGATCTGCAGACGACGACGTAGGAGAAGGACCCAGCGACCTGTATGTAATTAGAGGAGTCCGGTAGTAAGAACTCCAGGTTGGAGCTCTGGGTCGCCACTTTTACCATCAAGTCTGAATTTATTCTCAGCATCGAGTATATTTTATTTCCAAACTGAATCTATAGATGAGTTGTAATGATGGATCTATCGCAATTTTCTTAAGTCTTATTTCAAGATGATGATAACGATAGCTGTATCCCTGAAGATGATGTTCTGAAGAAATGTTGTGATGACATGCTAAGAGATGCAATCAAATTGTCTACAAGGAAAAGGCTTTTCTCATCTTTCTCATCTTTATTATTTGAAAGTTCCATATCATCAATGCCAAACACACTTCAATTCGCCCCTCTTTTATGCATGACGAATACTCTCTCTTTGCATGCATCAAATCATATTCATTGAATGCATCGAATCAAGATTTAGATCTTGTGTGAAGATGGAAATTCTTGTTTCCACCATGCCCTTATCTATATTTGATTGAATGTGAATCCTAACCATTCTTTTTACTCTGAGTGTTTATCTTGAAAATCCATTATTCCCATCTCACAAAGCATTCCTATAACAGTGAGCAACTTTCATGAACCCTCCGTGCGTATTATTCCGTGTGACATCTGGTGAACCACACATGAAAGCATCGCTTCTGATTATTGAGATGGGAGACTCTTCGAATACTCCACCCACTTCATCGACTGCTTCTTCCTTTTTGACTGATGAGATGAAGACATTATTACAAACTCTTTCTTTAGTCATTATGATGCAAAATCAGTAGATGCACTTATCTATGCAGTAGTAACAACAATTACATCAACAACAATTGGATAAAAAATGACTTTTGCATCAAGAACAAGAGTATACGCATGGTGCAATCAAGCAATCCAAGCTATGGTTAGTGAATGCAAATTATTTAATGGTTGGAATGTTTTAGCCTATCTTAAAGCCTTTGAAAGCCATATGCACTTCTTTGGAGTTCCGTCCAACTAGAGCAATTATTTCTTACAACTTGTCATGCCTCCTTTGCGTGTTAGAGTGACAGATTTGTTTGTGCAATATTCTAATTGGAATGTTTTCAAGAAAGAGCTCAAAGGTGAATATTTTATAGAGGATTATGGTATTGCTACACAGAAGACATTAAGAGAGTGGTTTTATCAACCCAACAAAGGACTTGTTGCTTCTAAATTGTTGTGGGAGTTTGAAGAGTAATACAACCAGTTGGATGCATTTGAGCAAAGAGCTCTAAACTCGGAAAAAGTGGAGCTATTCTTTCAGCCGGCTCATCCTACACTTCAGGATGAGTTGGGAGAGCATCTTGAAGACTGTACGCAACCTATGGGATTAAAGACGGATTGGCAGGACGCTGTCGATGTGGTTTCTACATTGACAAAGAGGCGGAGATGGAAGGCTCGCTTGCAGAATGGCATGCAACCACCACCAGCGATGTCTTCTCCTACTTTGACTTCTCCTACTTATCTTGTTGATCCTTTCACTTCTCCTATTTCTCATCCTGTGTCTATGCCTACTTCTGTGCCTATGCCTATGTCTATTCCTACTGAGGTTGTTAGACCATTTGCAAAATCGACTCTTGAAGATATGATGGAGAAAATTTTAAACAACTTAAAATACCTGCAAAACAAAATGACTAGAAGGGAGTAGCAATGGCCATCTCCAATTTTAGCCCCAACTTTATCTACCTCGGCAAATTCTTCCATGGTGGCAAAATCTCACGGAGTCAAAGCACTTGTTGAGGAGAAGCAAAAAAGAGATGATCCAATTTCCCAGCCTTCTTATTTAGAATCAGAGCAGAGTATGATTGAAGTTCAAAAGCTGAAAGTATAAGAAGATTAGAAAGCCCCAAAGACAAAGGATTCAAAGCAAGAAAATCATCCTGGATTCAAGCTACTTTCCGGCATTGAGAAGACTCCAGACTTGAAAAAGAGTGACAAGATTGATTCTGATGATGAGGTTAGTGATGGTCTTTATTATGATGGGCCTTTCCCAAGAAAGTATAGGCACAATCCCTAACAGTAGGCACTATAAGCCAACTACCAAGGGAAGAAAAGTCCTTGTCCATGGGAGAATACCTCCTGCCTCAACTTGAATTGACTTCTGAAATCACCTCTGATAGTGAAATAGAAGCATGGATGTACTGTTATCCCTGTTACATGGTAGCCACAGAGACAGTAATAGAGACAGAATAGAGACAGAGCAGATACAAAACAGAGACAGAACAGAGATAGAGCAGATATAGAACAGAGACAGAACCAGAGATAGTGACTGTAAGACACAGAGGCAGAAAATCTATTCTTCTCCTACAAAGCCTCTACAGAAGTAGAGACAGAGCCTCCAGAGGAAGAAGATGAAAATGATTATGCTCGGATACTATGAAAGATCTTTCATCATTGTTGAAAACTAAAAATCAAGAGTTAACATATATCTTACAAGTCAATGCTCTGGTGATGAATTGTGAAACTACTCGTTTCATGTTACAAGAAAATTTGGGTGTTGAGAATTCTCAGCAAACAATGTTTTTTGCTGAAATATCTCAATAAAAAGTTTTACAGAGTACTGATTTACAACAACAAATAGGATTTATAGTTGAAGTAAGTTGTGAGCCTCACTATTGGACTGTTCATAAGCAGTTTGAAAAAGATATGGCTACTTTTTGTCAGTCAAAATAGTTGGGTGCTGTTTATATACAAAAAAATTTGTGTTTACTAGGGAATTCATAGCAAGAGCTCAAATTTGCAGGTTGTAGCAAAGAAGCCAGAGTATAGAGACAATATAAGTCTACTAACCAGAAGATCAGATTACCTTTGGATAGTGTTGATGATTTGCCAATGATGGATGTGAATAAGATTGGAATCACGGGATGAACTAGCCAAAGAAGATCTAAAAGCTATGGAGAATATTTTTGCAGGAGAGAAGACAATGCCATTGGATGCTGTGATGATCTATGAAAACTTATCTACTTTGATTTGTCCATATGATTGAGGAGGATGTTGTGATATCCTATGTCATCTTACCTACTTGTCATATTACCCAGAGGATTACCCATATGATCTTGGTGGAAACAAAGTTGCAAGTGATAAATAAGTTGACACGTGCTGGAGGATGTGTAGGTTTGGAGGAGGCGGATGTGGTAATGCTACACGTCCACCACTGCAAATCTGAGGCCGGAATTTTGTTTTCGCCAAGAAATTGAACACATTAGTGAGCATCATTAGGAATTTATTTTTGGTTGTGTGTGCCTTTTTTTTTTTCATTTGCATGACACACGAGCACATGTTGTTAGGACTAGGCACAATTTCTTCAATGCTTTCATAAATTTTTGTGTAGATCATCATTTGATTCATTGCATTACACAGTTTTAATTTATAAATTACACGAAAGATTGGGCACAAAGTTCTATTCCAAAGCATATTTTTGTTAGGGCACATTGTATGGAAGAAACATGAACGAAATTTCAATTTGATCAAATCCACAAAAGATTCAATCAAGGCTTGGAAGGGTGGTAATATAATAAAGCAAAATTAACATAGGCTTAGGAGCTAGACACATTAATTAGGGTTAGCTATAAATAGTGGAGTATGGCCAAATGTGGAAACCTTTTGATCATTTTTGAAATACAACTCCTTCTGGAGCTCTTGAGGTCACATCCTCCCACCATTCATGGAGGTGCATATCCATGTCCACCCTACTTGGAGGTGAGTATCCTTGTCCACCATTGTAGAAGGTGAGCATTCTACAGCAGCTTATCATCACTTGATTCTCAACATACCATCTATTTCCCCATTTGTACATCTCATATGGAACATGGATCTTGGCTATGGCAGTAGCATTTCTTGTTATTGTCAGCATTAGATGTTACATCTTGTGTATTTTCTTGTATGGGATGTTAGCTTTATTACATTGGTATCAGAACATGGATTTCTGATCCATGGAAAATGTCATTTTCATGGAAGATCTAGTTATAGATCTTGGTTGTTGTGTCAAGTCTAACTGCAAGACTTCCACAGTTAGTCATGGCTGTAGTTGAAGACATTATGGAGGTTCTTGAAGTTCTGCTACTGATGTGATCACAGAGAAATGATCAGATTTGCAGCACTCCTCGATCCATTGCACTCCTGCCTGCCGATTGCAATTTCACGCACAAATTGTGCTTCCTCGGTGCTTACTTTGCAGACCCCTCTTCTGATGTTTCTTGCAGTGGAGTCGCTTTTTTTTTTGCATATTATTGCAGGCATCGCAGATGTACGAGTCTCTTCGGTATTAATTGCTTGGACTGGCCATATCTACATCACAGCCTACAGGATTGCGAAAAGCTTTTGGTGAACGTCACCAGAGTTTGTGGTCGTCACGTTCTTCCATTCAGGGAAAACGGAAAAGATGTTTGCGGCGGCAAAAGAAGCTTGTCTATCAATTTTTCGATTATGCAAAGAAATTGATGCGTGACATTTATCTCGTCTCATTGTGAAACGACTGGAAGAGGGAGTGAAGGGGTAGTTGCTCTACACATGCTTTTGACTCAAGTAACCGGCATGAACTCCTCTCCTCTTTTTCATAAAGTTTCGCAGTCTATGCGTCGATGCAAGTTCTTGGACTCGTGATTGTGGCAAAGTATTGTATGTATGATTTAAAATGGATTTATCAAGCTCCATGAGGCTTGGCCATAGTCCTTACAAGCTTACCACTTAATCTCCTTCAACTTTGGCATGAATCAATGGTCATTCTTGAGCTCTTCTTTCTCATACAAACCCTAGAAATGGACTGTTATTACACCAGAGAGAAAATTTCAGAATTCTTTATCAATTTCATGGGGCTTTTGCTTAAATCCATTCCCTGAAGCTACTACTCAACTCTCATGACCGACATTGAACCTTCTTCAAGCTTGGAGCTTCATTTTGACATGGCAATGGAGTCAAAACAGGGCGACAAGCTATAAGCTTCAAATATTTGGTCTATTCTCTTCTATTTCATGGGGCTTTGGTCTTAAATGACTTCAAGGAACTTCCTACTACTCCAAACACTCAAGATTTTGAAGGCTTTAAGCAATGGATTCAAGATTGAAGGCCAATTTTCTCTTGGACTTCAAGCATGATAAGGATTGAAGAATTTCTTGGAAATCTCAGTTAAAGAGGCTCCAATCACAAAGGATCTTCCATTCATTTGGCTTCTTGGAGTTGAAGACTCACTCAAGGCATCATCCTTGGATCATACTTGGAGCTATTGTATGGAATTATGGAGTATTACTCTCTCTTGATCAATTGGAGGACTTATGAAGATGGGCTATCACTCTTTATGACTGAGGTTTGAGACAAGCAACATCTTCTTCTCCAAGCATTGAGAGAGATACTTCTAATATTTTTTTAAATCTCTCCAATCATTAATCCACTTGTTGATCGCATCTCCTATTGTTGAAAGGAGAGATTAAGAGAGTAATCTAACCAATGACTTGCTTCATAGACTTTTACTTCAGCATTGATTGATAATGAATCATCAAATTTCATACAATGAGCCTTCAATTTGGATTGTCAAGCATTGATTAAGTATCTAATCAATCATTCAGCCATTCATTGATTGAGTTTTGATCATCTCATTGATCTATTGCATTTGATTGATTGAAGAGTTCAAAATTCATCATATAGTCCTTCATATTTTGATTGAGATTTACCTAACCCTAACGCATGAGTTTGTGTTGACCCAATCTTTGAGAATTTCCCAAAATAAATTTGTAAAGGTGAGCGTAGTATGCAGTGATTCACTGATACTATTGGTAAGTGTATCTCAGTCCATTTTCATTCATGATACCTTTCCAATTCATGCATATCATGAAAGGAACAATGTCTTGATTCGGTCTTGCATATCATACCTTGTTTGTTAGAATACTAGCTCTGCCATGTTCAATGCCGACCGAGGAAAAAGGTCAAAGTCAGATGAGATAGCAAGACGATAGTGAGGTGACCCTCCCTTGCTATTGATGACTCTATAAGGGTGCACAACCTGGCCCGGAAGGAACTTTGCACACCTTCCAGAGTTTTAGAGCAAATTTAGGTGTCTCCCCACCATTTTATCCCTCACCATAGGTGGTGGAACACAGAAGACCACTCAGGATGAGAGTGGAAAAGATTTGAAGACACTTGGTACAAACAGGGAAAAATAGGGCAGTTTGGTTTGGTCACAGTTTTGAACAGTTTGACAGGTCTACAGGTGCTATAGATTTGATTCTAGGTGGTGATTATAGCCTATAGGTTATCCTTCAGTGCTCACATGAGTTTTACCATGGTCTATATGCATATGGGATGAAACAGTGCTCAAACACTGCTTTTACAAGGTTTTACAGGGTGCAGTCCCATTCTGGACAGTCATAAAGAACCTATTACAGAAAAGGTATTTTAATTTCTTCAATAAGGTTTCTTGTGCTCAATATGTAGAGCTCGAAGTCCTCTTCAATCCTAGCTATAGCATGCCTCATTTGGAGTAGTGGAGCTCAAGTTATAGCCCATTTTGTGACAGGTGATCACTGTAGACTGGCAGGCAGAGACACACTGTTTTGGTCTGGAACCATTATATACCTTTTCCAAAGTGCTTATTTCATTAAATTTGTATATATACATATTGTAAGCTCCGTTTTGAGCTATAAAGAACTTGGATCAGGGAAGCCTAGCTCAAGATATAGACCAATCTTTGATTGACAGTGCTGAAATTACAATATGGCAAGGAACAAGAAGAAAGAGCAAATGTTAGACCACATTGAGGAAGGCTTGGAGGAGTATCATGTTGAGACAAATGACAATTATAGAGCCACAAATCAGAGGCAAGAATTCATGGGAGTTAGTACCACCAATGATGAAACCCTCATGTCATAGATCATGGGAATGAAGTAAACATCTCACGTGATTCTAACGACTTTCAACAAATGTCTAAGCAACTTGGCAACTTGAATGATGGTTTACTTCAGCTTACCCACTCTATGGATGATAAATTTAGCAAGGTTATTTCTCATATGGAGCAACAAAGTAGTAGATTGGATACCAAGTTTGATCAGCTGATCACTATATTCAGCAATTTGGGAGATAGATTCCAAAGTAAACCACCACCCCATGTTGAAGAAGTGCCACTTACTCATGTGAATGTGAGATCTACTACAGTTTATCAACATATACCATCGACTTATGAACATGGAGGTCCTTCTAGAGTCAATGAAACTGCTCAGCCACGTGCTAATTCATGGAGTAGAGGCAGGCCTAAATTTCCTATCTCAAGAGAACATGGACAACAAGGTCATTCACTGCATGAAGATGAAGATGAAGCTGAAGACAAAGCTGAAGATGAAGATGAAGATGAAGATGAAGAGCAAGAGGATACACATAACACAATTGATCAAGGGTACATTAGTGTACAACAAGAAGAGAAAACTCAAGGTTTACATATATTTCATGATGATGTTGAAGAGGATTATGTTGATAATATATGTCATGAAGATATTGAGGCATCACATGAAGATATTGCGGAAACACATGATGGGTTCTATTAGCCCATTGACAACTTTGGCATGCTACAGCCAATAGAAGAAGATGTTGATTGGAATGCATATGGAGATGTACATGAGAAGAATGTTTGGGATGCATATACTTTTGATGAGAGTATCAATGAAGACATGCCTTATGATGATGATGAGGGATATTTTTCTTATGATCCGGGTAGTCATGATGGAGATGATTCTCTCTTTCCTTTTGACCCGGGTGGTTTGACATTTATGGTTCATGACAATCCTACTTCTCTTGATGGTTATTATCTTAGTATTCCATATGACCCGGGTGGTCTTATACTAAGAGAAAGTCATTTTCCGCAAGGCATCATGCATACAAAACTTAATGATACTTTGTTCTTATGGTTTCTTCATGGTTTATATGGGAGAAAGGCTGAAGAAGATGGATTTTCCTACAGAATATAGCTTGCTGTATTAAATTCCTGTCATGGAATTAAATGATTTATCTTTGTCAAAATCATGGATTTTTGTTTGGAGAGGGTAGCCTACATCATATACTTCGATATGACATATCATTTGTCCAATTTGGATGTGTCTATCGAAAGTTATGCCTATTTTACTATGGCAGCCCACTTATTCTAGCATGCAGGAAATTCACTATAGATTTCTTGTGGAGCTTCATTGATCATGGGATCTTTTCAGCCACGTATGCTTTGATCTACTATTTCATCCATTGTATTCTTTCCCATTTTCTCAAGCTTTGAGGACAAAGCTTCTTTAGGCTGGGATGGCTTGTAATAAAGCAAATTTAACCTAGGTTTAGGAGCTAGACACATTAATTAGGGTTAGCTATAAATAGTGGAGTATGGCCAAATGTGGGAACCTTTTGATCATTTTTGAAATACAACTCCTTCTGGAGCTCTTGAGGTCACATCCTCCCACCATTCATGGAGGTGCATATCCATGTCCACCCTACTTGGAGGTGAGCATCCTTCTCCACCATTGTAGAAGGTGAGTATTCTACAGCAGCTTATCATCACTTGATTCTCAGCATATCATCTATTTCCCCATTTGTACATCTCATATGGAACATGGATCTTGGCTATGGCAGTAGCATTTCTTATTATTGTCAGCATTAGATGTTAGATCTTGTGTATTTTCTTGTATGAGATGTCAGCTTTATTACAGGTAAGAACCATCTTACGAGCTTGATTATGGAGTGTTAAGGGCTAATTTCCTCCCTTATTATATCCAACGAAAATAGATAATCCATAACAGGTAATCAAAATCTGGTTCTGAACATTGATAATCTAACTTCTCAGATACACATTCTGATCATGATACGCTATATCATGTACAACAGATTAGTTATGGAAGTACATGGTACAGACAAAAGAAAGCAATCTGGTAATAGCAAAATTCCTGCCATTCTGGGAATGATTTTTGAGGGGGCCAAAGTGGATTCTTTTCAGTTAGCATTGTCATGTTCTGGTTTGGGTAAAAACAGAAAGGCAGGGGGTAGTAGAAGAACTTCTATCTCTACTTCTGTGCCTGATGAGTCAGAACCACCAACCAAGAAGATAAAGACAGAGACATCAGTTGAAAGTCAGAAGCATGATCAGAAAATAGAATCTGTGGATTAGGGGAGTGAAGTTCAGATTCAGACTGAAGAAACAGGTGAATGGGGGACAGATTTGCAAAGTCAGTTGCCGAAAAGACCTATTAGCAGGCAAGGCCAAGTACAGGGGATTCTTGTGAAGAAAATATCAATCAGATTGGGCAAAAAGCAGAAAGAGGAGCAAAATGTACAGCATGAAACTGACTTAGTGAAGAAATCAGATGTTTTGATGGGGAAACAGAAAATTGAAGACTTGGATATTTCAGTAAATGTGGATAAGAAGTATCAGGAGAATTCGACAGCTTCATTGGCTGTTAAATCACTACAGGAACTTATGGTGTTCATTGAAAAACAGCAAGTTCATATTCACAACTTGAATCAGACTGTTCAGATGTTGAAGGATTCAAATACAGCATTGGTATCTATGATGCAAGATGAAAGAGCGAAAACTATGAACTTTGATGTGTTGTCACAAAAAGTTGAGGAATTAGGAGAGTTTTTCAGAAGTCAGATTATTGAAAAAGAGGAGACCATTGTAATGATGAACAGGAAGTTGTCAGAAGCAGAAATCAAAGCAAATACAGTGAGGGAATGGATAAAAGATCTGAAGTTAACCTTTGATAATGAGTTTACTGAATTGTCAAAAGAAAACACAAGGTTAATGGCAGAATGTGGTGTGCTGAAGGACAGACTAAAGGTGTTGGAGGAT
Organism: Lygodium microphyllum; assembly: GCF_053477565.2. Classification (NCBI taxonomy): domain Eukaryota; kingdom Viridiplantae; phylum Streptophyta; class Polypodiopsida; order Schizaeales; family Lygodiaceae; genus Lygodium; species Lygodium microphyllum. The sequence continues at coordinate 43,585,273 of NC_141138.1, forward strand.
GTGGAGAATCAATTAAAAGGTTTAGTTGATTCAGATGAAGTTGATGTAGATGCAGTATTCTTGACAGGAAGTCATTTGAATCATTTGGTCAATGAAGTATTGGAAAATGGAGATATGGTTTGGGACTCTATACAGAAAAAGATGGAAAGGGTGATGCAAAAACCTTATGGCATGATTCAGATTAAGGATGAGTCAGAAACAGAAGCTAATCTGAATATGTTAAATAAGGAATTGTTGAGTACAGTGGAAATGCAAAAACATACCCTGACAATTCAAAAATTGGATTCAGAAATTTTGGAAGAACAAATTAAAGCTTTGAAAGTTCAGAGAGGAAAGGCAAATTTGTTTCAGAAGAAATCTGAAGAGGCAGAAAGTAGTCAATCTGACTATGAAGACAAATTCAAAGCACTGATTCAGTTTGTTAGTAAACACAGAAGTGTTTTTAGAGGGAAAACTGATGTGTCAGAATCAGAGGAGTGGAAGAATATTCAGCAATGGTTATTGGATTTTTCTGATGAGAAGAATTTTTCAGATACTTTGGAGCCCGAGGAAGTGAAGAAAGACAGTGAGGAAGTAATTCAGGAAGAAAATCTGATTCAGGAAAGATTGGCAATTATTCCTGTTGGAGATGTCTACAATGTACCAATCCAACAGGCGGTTGTTTTTACAAATGTGCAGGATGCAAATGTGGATTTCTCTATAGAGGAAGCACATATGATAGAAGATACATCAAAAGTAAACTAGTAGTGAAAAGTGATCAGAATTTGAAGACAGTAAGATCAAGGGATTTTGTGGGTTCGGGTCAACTATTTTGGGAAAATAGTATCCACCGGGTGTGCCAGTGTTAGAGGCATAACCTTAGGGATTATTTATCACTTTAGTTTGAGCCTTAGGGAGTAAGGGATATGTAGGGGTGTTAGTTGTACCTTTTTGAATGGAAGAGTCATGAACCTTTTTGGATGTAACTATTCGTGGAAGGAAGAGAGAATGGGAATGCGCTGCTATAGAAGAGAGTTCTTTTTTGACAATGAAAGGATGTTGCCTGATTTTGCCTGTGTATATTTAATTATCTGTACTGTATTCCAAATTATCTGATTCCATGGATAAGGTTAATGGTGATGAATAGTGAATATTGCCTGATTCTGCAGCTACCAGTAAACCAAATGTATCTTTGCTCATGTAGTCGAATTTCACCAGAAGTAAGATCCTCTCCATGAACCATGAATTCTTCTGTTTTTACTCTTAACCTTTTTGATTACATAATAGTTCCTGCTTCCTTCTGCAGCTCCAAACTCAGCAACCATCTGCTCATCTGATGTTTTGCTCCATTCTATTTCTCCTTCCATTGGCAACTTAAAAACTTTGGCTAAAAACTCAGGGGTCACTTCCTTATGACAGGAAGGTACATCAGCTGACTGCAAACAGGCCAACTGAGTGGGTGCATAAATGTTATGTTCATAGTTCTCCCACGACAATCTAGCATACTCAGTTAGCTTCATCTGCTCCAGCCATAAAACATTATCTTCCTGCTCAATATTCATCTGAACCTGAAAATCCTGTAAAGGATACATCAATTTCAAGGCCAAATCTCTCGCGGCGCGTGGTTTCATTTCATAATTGGTAAGATCTTCCTCGTTAGCATCTGAGTCATTTGCATCAGCCTGTGGTAATTTCTCCTTACCACGAGCAGAACGCCGGACTGGCTCATCATCCATCTTCTCTGGTGAACTGAGTTTTCTCCTCATAGCGGGAAGCTTTGGAAAGAAAAGAACTCGCAAACAAGCACTGAGAACGAAGTAGAAGTATAGCAGAATGCTCAGCAGAACGTCACAGAAAACGCCAGGCCTTGAAAACGCAGAACGCGAATGAATCCTCTGTGCGCGAGTAGACTCAAGTTCGAACAGTCGTTTGCATGCGCCAAACTTTGGAAAACCCACCTCAGCACATGTGAAGACTTGACGTTTGCCATGATCGCTTATTCTCCTTATAATACCCTTGTCACCCCAGTCAGTTTCAACAATAGAATAATAATACTGTCCTTCAAAATTAGAACATGAGATCGCTCCCACCAAGTCACATTGCACATCTCTAGTGTCATGAAACACACTAGGCAAGAATTTCTTCAACCGAAAACCATTAACAGGTTTTTTAAGCAGATTCCCCTCCAAGTCAAACAAAATAAATGTTCCCTGACCAATGTCTTGAAAAATTGTGTATGGCCCCACATACCTAAGTTTGAGCTTCCCAGGATGCTTGCCCAATTTGGAATTTTACATCAGAACTAAATCCCCTTCCTTCAATTTTTTCTTCTTCAGATATTGGTCCAACCATGCTGACCTCCTATTCTGAATCACTGTTGCCACATAAGCACTATGAAACCTATCTTCATCCAAAGTCAACAACTGGTTTAATCTGTGTTGCAATGACTCATCCTGTGTCAATCTGCGTTGCACAGCCACTCTCAAAGATGGCACAATGAACTCCATTGGCACTACAACTTCCTTTCCATAAACCAATCTGAATGGTGTAAGCCCTGTACTGACTTTAAAAGCTGTTCTGAAAGCCCAAAGTGCTGAATTGAGTTTCAGATCCCAATCCTTCCTATTTTCTGCAACTGTCCGCTTCAAGATCTTGACCAAGATCTTATTGGTACTTTAAGCTAACCCATTTGCCTGTGGATGATATACAGAAGACATCTTGTGACTAATCATATGAGTTTCAATCAGTACTCTAATCACCTTATTCAGGAAATGAACTCCCTAATCTGAAACGAGTTCAATGGGACACCCAAATCTTGTTATAATATTGTTGTACAAGAAGGAGGCTACACTCCTGGCCTTGTTATCCTTCAGAGCCACAACTTCCACCCATTTAGTACAGTAATATATTTTTCTGCTGGTTATTTCACCTGAGAAATGTCCTCCAGCATCTCTTGTATGTGCCTCAGCCAACACTATAGTTTGCTGACTATTATGAACACATCTTCTGAGAATCTGATCCACTCCCGTCTTATAAAGATACCCTCCAATGACAGCAAAAGTGCTGCTTCTAAGTACCATCTTCCTTCTGTAATCTGATGTCATCCCTTTAGGAAACACTCCCTCTGTAAGATAATTCAACATTTGATCATACCAGTCCTCTGATCCAGTTGCCTGAATCTGGCCTATGAACAATAGTATAATCAAACTCCTATAGCAGCAAAATCCATCTTGCCAATCTACCAGTTGGTTCAGGCTTGTTCACCAAATAAATGAGGGCTTGGTGATCCACATGAATAACAATAGGATTACCCAAAAGATAGTGTCTGAATTTTCTTAATGCAAATATTACACCCAAACATTCTCTTTCAGTCACAGAATAATTTCTCTCTGCTCCTGTCATCACTTTGGAGGCATAATAGATTGGTCTAAACCAACCTTTCTGTTTCTCCTGTATGAGCACTGCTCTTACAGCTATATCAGAAGCATCTCCAAAGACATGGAATGGCAGACTCCAATCAGGAGGTTGCATAATAGGAGCCACTTGTAACATCTTTTTGAGTAATCTGAATGCTTTCTCCTGTTCTTTTGACCAAACAAACTGAACATCCTTCTTTGTTAGCTTAATGGCACACAGACATGAGACAAGTATTTCAGAAACCTACTATGCCACTTAATCTGTCCCACAAATCTGCTTAACTCCTTCAGATTAGTTGGTGCTTTAGCCTTCCGAATTGCTGCCACCTTTTTAGGATCCACCTGCATTTCTTCTTTTGAAATGATATGGCCCAGTAAAATACCCCTTTTAACTGCAAATGCACATTTGGCAGGATTCAGGCTCAACCTGGCCATTCTGCATCTTTCAAAGCACAATCTGAGATGGTTCAGATGATCTTCTCTCTTTCCAAAAACACTAAAGTCATCCAAAAATACCCTCATAAAAGTTGTCAAATATGGAGCAAAAACCTCCTGAACCCATTTCTTAAATGTGGGAGGAGCATTCTTCAACCCAAAGACCATGACATTACTTGCATAAACACCCCATTCTGTCACAAATGCTGTTTTCTCCCTATCTTCCACAGCCATAAGTATCTGATTGTAGCCACTAAAACCACCTAGAAAACTATACATCTGATGTCCTGCAACAGCATCCAGCAATGTGTCCTGAAATGGTAAAAGAAATGGATCTGTTACAGTTGCTGCATTGAGTTTCCTGTAATCAACAGAGATCCTGAGTTTGCCATTCTTCTTAGGTACCACAACTATTGGTGACAACCAAGTAACTTTCTCCACAGGATAGATAAACCCCACTTTCAATAACTTGTCCAGTTGCTCCTTGACGGCTTTGGCATAATTAGGATTCATCCTGTACCTTTGAGAAATAACAGGAACAGCATCCTTTTTCAAATTAATCCTGTGCATACGAAAGCTTGGATCTACACCCTTCATATCAGTATAAGTCCAGGCAAAAATATCCTTGAACTCCTTGAGTAATTTGCCTAAATCTGTTTTAAACTGTCCCTGTGCATGGGCACTGACTTTTACCATCTTAGGCTCCTGTTCAGAACCCAGATTCATATCCTGTAGGTCATCTTCTTGTACCCTAGCTGTTTTGGCCATTTGTTCCTCAAAAGCTTTCTCTGCCTGTAAGATCTGCTGAATATGCATCTTCTCTTCCTCCTCAGATAGTTGTTTATTCAAAACGTCCTCCACTTCAGAGGCTTCCTGTTTAATTGGAACCTGTTTTTCAGAAACTGTAGATTTCCTCTGTTCCTTCAGGTTTTCCAAAATTCTGACAACATCAATGTGAAAGACAAGTACAATTGATTCATTCACTTTGAGAAAAGCATCCTCTTCATCATCCTCTACTTCTCCAACCATGTTTATACCCTGTGCATACAAAGCTCTAGTGTCTTTTGGCAAAACAACACTAGGTACCATATTCAGATGAATTTTCTTCTTTCCCCTCTTGATTGTCACCCTTGCAGCACCCCAATCCTGTTTCACTTTAGCCTGCTTGAAGCAAGGCCTTCCCAACAGAATTGGATAGAGACTATCCCCTTCATCCATCTTGAGCACTACAAAATTTACAGGAAATGTCAAACCTGAAATTGTGATTTGCTGATTCCTGAGTATTCCAAGAGGTTGGATCCTTCTCTGATCAGCCATCTTCAATTGAAATGGAGCTTCTTCCAATTCAGGGAGATTAAGCTTTGTATACAGGAACTCAGGTAAAATATTCACACCTGACCCTCCATCCAAAAGTGCTCCCTGTATTTCCTGATTCTGATAAGTCACAGTGATTTTAGGAAATTTATAGTCCACATCTTCAGCTTCAACTTGACATACATCAGGCTCACCAGCCTGGTCATCCTCCTCAGAAAGGCTTTTAAGCATCTGTCTTTTAAATTCAGGCACGAGACTCAATATCTGATCCATAGTGACTGTAGTATTCTTCATGACTTCTGCTGTTAGCTGAGCCTCCTTGGCTTCGTGTTGCAGAATCTCCTCCTGAATATCCATCTGCTTGCCTGTCTTCTGACCTTTCAAATCAATACTCTCATTTTTCTGCTTTTTTTGAATTAGATTCAGACAGTCTTGTTTGACTTGTTTCTGTGTATCCCAAAAATGAGGGTTTTTCATCTCCTTATGAGAGACAACAGGGTCATACTGTGCCCCTGATCTGGTGACTACCAAAACTGGTGCTGCCTTTTCAGGAACACCTTCCATCTGCATACAGTTAGAACAATCACAATGATTCTGAAATAAACCATGCCGAGTTTTTTGATTCTCTTGCCACCTATCTTCAGAACTTTGCTTTGACTCTTCCACAATCAAACATTGGCTTGTGGAGGTCTATTCTGCTGCACTTGTGCAGGCTATCTCTGATTATTGTATCTGATAATAGGTATCCCACTTTCTTCCCTATGCTTGCACCACAGAGGGCAATTTGGACCTTGCCTATGCCATGTCTGAGCACAGTAGGTACATGGATCTTCAGGTCCTTGCTGGTTGGGTGGCACCCAATTGTTCCTTCCTGGAAATCTTCGGGGGCCTTCCCCTCCTCTGTTCCTGTCTGGTTCCACAGCATTGACAGCTGGTCCATTAGCTCTCTGTGCTGATGGTCCAGGATTTGGCCTGTTATTAGGATTATACAAACAGTTTGCATCTGTATGTCCCTGTTTCTGACAAGTGTTGCAATAGGGTCTCTCCTTTTTAGTAGAAGTAGAGATTCCCATACTCTTCAATGTTGCAGCAATATGCTTGCTCAAATTTTGCACCTTGGCTTTGGACTTACCATTACCATTCTTATCCTTTCTTGTTTTGCAACCCTCTGAATCTGAGTCAGAATCCTCATCTTCTGAATCTGTGTCGGAGTCAGTCTCTGAATCTGAATCTGACTCTGTATCTGAGTCTGAATCACTATCCTGTTTCTTCTTCTTTCTGTATTTAACACTTCCCAATCTTTTCTCTGCTCTTCTGGCAGCTGTTACCAATTCATTGAAGCCTCCTGCTCCCCCGGGGATGTCTGTACTTGCTACTGCAGTTCGGAGAGTGTCTCTCAAACCATTACAGAAATATTCCCCTAACATTTCATTAGTAGGTCTCTCTGCTGGTGCCAGCCTCCCATTCAAGTCCAGGAATTGCTGTGCATAATCCTCCACCAGGAGCATCTTTTGTTTCATTGTTTTCAGTTTTTTCAGGATATCAGTTGGAGTCTTCCACCTCCTGAATCTTGACAGAAAAGTTGTCTGCAAAGCTTGTGTGTCAGGAAAATGTGCCGCACCATACTGTATGAACCAGTTCATGGCCTTACCCTCCAGTGTGGCAGCAAACTGCTGCTTCTTCACATCATCCCCATACAATACTCCTAGTCCACTTGCCTCCCATTTTGTGCTAAATTGAGCTACATGGGCATCAGGGTCTTCCTTCTTGGATTCACCCTTGAATGTGGCAAATTTAACTCTAAGATTTGCTGGGTTAATAGGTTGTGCCATTGGTGTTGGTATTACTGTTGCTACAGTCTGTTTCCTGATCACTGGTTTAGACAATGGATTAAATTTCAGCTTCCTCGTCTGTTTATGAATCTGAGTTAGTGCCAATGCACCCAGGAATATGTTTCTGTCTCGTTCTTCTGATCCTGGTGTGATTGGTACTGCCTGAACAACATGTTGCTGAGAATCCTCTACATATCCTGATCTCTGACTTGGTCCTGCCTCCTCTGTCTGGGCTTCCTGATCACTCAGATAACCCAAATCTAGGGTATCAACCTGACTTCCACTATTTGACCTTTGATGCTCCTTCTGTTTTTGCTTCTCTTCCTGTTCTAATTTGGCCTGTAACCTGGTATAATAAGGTCCAAACCCCTCACCTCTGTACTTTTCAACAGACATGCACTACACATCTTCAGGCTTATCTGTCTTCAGTTCCAAGGTAAACAATACTCACAGCAGTGGCAGACACACCCATATACTTTAGACCAAGGCCCCTTGCACTTTCTAGGTGCATTCCTCAAGTCATATGAATGCTGAAAACTGCATAAGCACTGTTCTCCCCAAAACCGTTCCCAGGCTATTTCCAAAGACTCCGTAGGGAATAACTTAAAATGTTTGAATTTTGCCTTCCACACCAGCTCTTAACTTTTCTGCCAAGGTCTCCAGGCAATTCAGGAAAAGCAATGTTCAGAAATACGGGATTATACAATTGAATCGCCTCTTGCTCTGTGTTCCAGTACTCGAATTCTCGCAGCAGGGCTTGGGGAAATTCTTCAAACTCCTCTTCCTCAGTGGTCCAGCGCTTGAATTCCTCAAGCCAGGTTCCCATTGCCACCTGTTTGTTGAAACTGAATTCCTACACTGGCGCGGTTCATTCTCTGTATCTCCTCCTATCGCCCAATGAAGATTCACAGGATCGCCAAGTGTTAAGGGCTAATTCCCTCCCTTATTATATCCAACGGAAACAGATAATCCATAACAGGTAATCAAAATCTGGTTCTGAACATTGATAATCTAACTTCTCAGATACACATTCTGATCACGATACGCTATTCAATATTCACTATTCATCACCATTAACCTTATCCATGGAATCAGATAATTCGGAATACAGTACAGAGAATTAAATATACACAGGCAAAATTAGGCAACATCCTTTCATTGTCAAAAAAGAACTCTCTTCTACAGCAGCGCATTATCTCTCTTCCTTCCACGAATAGTTACATCCAAAAAGGTTCATTCAAAAAGGTACAACTAACACCCCTACATATCCCTTACTCCCTAAGGCTCAAACTAAAGTGATAAATAATCCCTAAGGTTATGCCTCTAACATGGAGCTACTATTAGGTTTGATATAGTTGGCCAATTGCTAGGAACTCAACTACTGGTGTCATTGATAAAGATTCACCTTATATTTGTTTAGGCTGCAACACCATCAAAGCTCCAAGTTTACCTACAAGATCTTTCTATCCTTACTAGGGGGTTGCCATTGATCATGGGTTGGGTATGGGTATCAACACATATCCATTATTTTCTTTATTAGGACAAAATAAGGATGAGTCTATTGTTGCAACTTTCAAGTTGGATGAACTTATTGAGAAGGTAGATGGCTTTGTTGTGTATTTCTAGAGCACAAATTTGAAATCGTTAAATGGCTACGAGAGAACAAGCACATATGTGGAATGAATAGTGATGGAGTAAATGATGCTTTTTCCTAAAAGAATTTGATATTGGTATTGTTGTTATTGATGCAACTAATGCTGCAAGGAGTGCTTTTGACATTGTGCTGACATAGCTAGACTTGAGCATCATCATTAGTGCAGTTTTGATAAGTCAAGCTATATTTTAGTTCATCGAGCAAGGCTTGCGATCACTTGCCGTTGCCTTACATGAAGTGCCTAAAAGGAAGGAATAGAATTCTGATGGTCATGGCAGTTTGTGGTCTATTGCCCCTTTTGGATCCTCCACGATGAGAGTGATGAGACCATTCAGCATGTTTTGAACTTAGGTTTTAATATGAAGATGAAATTAGGTGATCAATGATTCATAGCAAAAGAGACTGGGTGGCAATTTTTTGGAACATACACACGACGATGTAGGCATTGCAAAAGAGGTGGCATGATTGACATAGTCAATGACGTTAGGCTAGAAAAATTAACAAAAGCATGGTAACAAATAAACGAGCTTTGAAAAAGCTTCAACTTGAAACGAAAAAGGCATGCCTTTGTAGTGTAACCATGTGATATTTTTAAATGTGGTGCTGATTATAAATGGACGGAGGTGTGTAGCAACAGAGGGGGAATGAAGAAGAAGCTGAAGGCGAAGTTGACGAAGTTGAAGACGAAGCATCAGTCTAGACGAAGGTCACAACTAGCACGCCGAAGAAGAAGCATCTTCGAACAACAAAAGAAGAACGAATCTGCAGTGAAGCCGAAGAAGAAGAAGAGTAAGGTGAAGGAGAGCTCTGAGGTCACAACGAAAGAAAAAAAGAAGAGGATCATGAAGCTTCGATGACAAGGGAGGAAGCATCAGAGGAGACTGAAGAAGGATGAGGCCGCGACAAAATTGACGGGAGGAAGAAACAACAGAGGATGGCGATGGAGAAGCCGAATCCAAAGGCAGACGCAGGGTGACGAAGAGGGAGGCCATCATCAAAACGACAGCTAGACAGGACAAGTGAAGATGAGGAAGGTGATGAGAAGACGTTGAAGAAGAAGCCACAATCGGTGATCTATAGATGACGACGTACAAGAAGAAGGACCTGACGACCTCTCTGTAATTAGAGGAGTCCCAACAGTAAGAACTTCGGGTTGGAGCTCTGGGCGGCTACCTTCACCATCAACTTCTGAATTTAAGCTCCGCATCATCGGACTTCACTGTCGGATTTCTAGCTCATGCTTGCCACTAAATATTGTTGACGATGATTGTGGCCCGGTCGTTTCCAAGCTGACGCTCTGGAACTGGACCATCACCATCTAAATTCGCTGGCCGGATCACCTATGTTTATCCGACTATATTTCTTTATTTGTCGTGTGGATGGAGTGTTTATGTAGACATCTGAAACTACTCAAAAAATAATACTCGAACATGTGACATCTTCCTGCAAACGTTATTGATACTTGTTCTTGCAATGGATTGCATTTTCTATTTTTTATATTAGAAGAACTCGATTTTCTGTCATATTTGAAGAGTGTGAAGGTGCCCCGCAAGTACGAGTTCCCAACAAAAAAGATTGCTAAAGTTTAATCACAATTGGAAAAGTTAATTAATAACTATTATCTTCATCAGTTAGCACATGACGTTTATAAATTTTACTTCCTTGTTTATAATCTGGGGGAAGTTATTATATGTATATCCTCTACATCACCTCTACATCACATGCATTCAAGGCATATTTATAAATATCCTTATTTGTGAATTTTTCTTGAATAAAATATAATCCTTTCATATTCAATCTTTAAATAACCCATTTATGTTACACCCTTCTGTATGTAGAAAATGTATAAAATTTGATATTTTAAAAATACCTTATTTTGGATCCATGTGATGTACACATATATTCATGAGTAACTTACCTGAGTTTATAATATACATGCAATGAAAGCACTACAAGATATAGGCCTTATACCGACGTTAAAAGTGACGAAATGTAAATAAAGAAATTTGCCCCCATCGTCGCAAAAAGCGTCATTATTGGCGACGCCATAGAACAATCGGTATTAGCATCGTTATCAACATCGCTATTTGCGTCGATATCATGTGACACTGATTCTGATGCAAATAATGACGCTTTGTGATGCTAATAATGGCGCCAATAACGATGCGTGGAAGTAAATTTGCGACGTTAATAGCAACGGTAATAGGAAAAAAAAAAATTATGGCAGGGCAGCCACATATAGCACCATGTGCTTTATTTGAGCCATACAAAATAGTTTCTGTACTATGTACAATGCTCATGTAAATAAAGATAAAGTGTGCTTAAATCATAACAGTGATACATGAAATAAATACATGATCGCATAATGAAAGCGATTGATACAATCATGGCAAGATATCACTACTACATAAAAAATGTCTATACAGATCAAGTGACCAAAAAAGAAGAGTGTGTGAGCTCCAGGGATCCAAGGGTGACCTATACATCCTTGCCATCCAAAAGCTCGTCGCACTGCAAAGGAGCATCGAACGGACTCTGCAAAAAAAGAAACAACTACACATCAGTGCACCATACAATAATGCATTCTAATTAAACATGGTAACTACGAACAAGAAAGATGAGTGACTTATAGGGCCGTCTCGTCTATACAATCGGTCGATCAATGCAGTGAGACCATGCCTCTCTGCATATCGAGTCTCAAGGCCAGTCGGATTATGATTTGTAATGGAGTGCTACAAAGGAAACAAAAGACTAATTGTTAGAAACATGATTGTCAGTACAAAGGATATTGCAAAAAAATAAGCAAGCAAAACAAAAGAAAAACTTACAAAGTCCTCCAGATATATATATCCTGTGGCTGCCACTCTCAAGATGATGGACCACTCCCAAGATGATGGACCACTCCAGCCTCTAGTCGTGCCCTCGTCCCCTCGCGCTGCTGACTTCAACATCCTGGAGAATCTGTAGTCTCCTCTCTCAGTCAGCGCCACTGATTTACGTCTAGCCACTCGGGCTTTGCAGTCCCACTCTTGAGTGCCTTGTGTGCGTCCGATCATATATGTGACATATATGCATGCATGCACTCCATCATCCAGCCTGTAGAAAACCTATCTACTGTGGCTGAAACCGGAAACTCCTCATGCAAGGATGCTAGTATATAGTCCTTGCTCCCCTCTGGTATGTTTTTGCAATGATCTAAGACGTGCCAAAAAACTTGTTGGCATAACTCTCTCATGCGAGCCATCACCCTCCTCCCCTCGTCATTCATGATGATAGGTCCTGACCTATCATCGACAAGATAGGCATATCCCTTTGGGGTATGCCTAAGATGGATCCTCTCCCACCTGCAACCACGCTTCTGGGCATATCCAGTAGACCCCTATATATGTGGTGTACCGACTAGGATAGTATCTATCAGTGTAGCACCCATAGGGATGCCACCTACGAACGGCTAAGAAAAAGTCGGAGTAACTGGAGTAGACATCCCCACAGGTATGAAAAATCCTGGAGGTGACACAACTCCAGCAGAACTACGAGATGGAGACACCACGTCCATGCATCCACAACAACCACCAAGCCACGCTCTCTAGAACCGCCATGAGAGTGAGGAGTAGTACCTGTATCCCGAGCTGATCGCAGGCTCATTGAATCTGTATCTCTGTAGCATCCCCCTGACCCTGAAGCACTCCCTCCCTCTGGCCCAAGTCTAGAGCATCAACCTCATTTGCTCCAAGCTGAAGCATCTAATAGCGCCAAAGTAGATCTAATAGAGCAGTCTGACAATGTTCGAGACAACTCCTGGTCTGCCATGTCTCTGAATCTCACCATCTAATCTGGATACATGTGTAATATATTAAAAGGGAAATAAATTAATTTTTTTTCGCCTTTCATGGCGGCGCGCGATCTGATCCGTGACGCCAGGCCGTTAAGTGATCGAGGGGGGGGGCCAGCAAGCTCCTTGCTGGAGCTTGCTTAGGGCCCTCTCCATGCATGATGACATGTAAGGGGGGAGGGATTCTCTTCCCCCCCTATAAAAAAATATGAGGAGAGGAGGTGCTGGAGGATCGTGGAGGGAAAGAGAGATTGTGGCGTTGCTGCCGTTGAGGGGAGACCCTGCAAATCGCCACCTGTGCCAAGGAGGAGCTGCCCGATACGCCAGTCGGCCTCTATCGTCCCAGTCCGCGGCCCCCAGCTGCTGTTGAAACACCGCCGAGTCACCGTTGTGCTTCCCCCTCCCACGTGGAAGCTTTAGAAGCTTCCTGGGGGGGAAGCTTCTAAAGGGCCATCTTAGTCCCCCTTTCAACCCCCATGCTAAAGCCCTTTTCCCTTTTCCTTGGAGACCCCCCTGCCTCCCCCCCGGTTTTAATCCTCTTAAGGGCCTTTCACCCCCTTGTTGTGTCTTTCAAAGACATTATTATTACCCCCGTGTCCTAAAAACCCCCAAGGCCCCCTTCTTATATTTTTTTGGAACCCCCCCCTCGGTTTAAGGGATCATAAGCCCCTTTTTCCACAATAAAGATGGGCTAAGAGGTCCTATTATTACTCCTCTTTCCCCCCCCGTGCTTTTAAAAGTCACATAGCCCCTTTCCTTAAGACCCTTTTTCATATTTTATAAATCCTCAAGCCCCCTTTTCCTAGGAACCACACCCCCCGTGTATTAACCCTTAAACCCTTTCCTTGGACATCCTGAAACCACACCTCCCGTGTTAATCCCTTAAACCCCTATCCCTTTTCTTTGGAACCACCCCTCTTTCCTCCCTGTTTAAACCTTCCCTAGCCCCTCCCCTTGTGGCATATTGAAACCCCCTTTTAAGTTTGACTTAAGGGTCCTTCGACCTTATTTATAACCTTTACGGTTACTATATCCCCTTAGAAGTTCTCTCCTACACCTTGTGTTTTTTCCATCCCTTTTTTGTTCCTCGTTTGAGTGAGTCATTAAAAGACCATTAAGCCTTCCCCATGGCTTCAATGGGTCTTAATCGTAGAAGACTCTGAAACACCCTTTCGAATTTCCCTGACTTCCAAGGAGGGAGCCTTCCAAAAACTACAATCGACAAGCAGTGCAAGGAAGCGACGGTGGAATTCCTAGGAGGAGTTGTAGAGCTGCTTCCACGTTCGAAAAACTACAATTGCGATGCCTCCTCAGAAAGTCCAAGGCGTAGTCGCGGGAGGGTCATCTCCCGGTATCCATGCGGATATCTCACCCCAAAACCAGGTTTTTCTTCTTGGCTTTAATTCGGTTTTAAGTCGATCATGCAAAGAGAAATTGTTAGGGATATGATATATTTGTCCGAGTTATTTGTAATGAAGGAGCTTAGTTTATTTGAATGAATGATAATGTATAGAACTTAGTTTCCTTCAAATTGCATCAAGCATTATAAATTACGAGCAAGATTATCCATTTACTATAGTAGTATATTTTAGTTAAATCCTAAAGGTATAGAAATTATATCTTGCACCATTAGTCTTATTCCTTTCCCAACAAATCATTGTAAATGATTAAATTCATGAAAGCTTTCTTTCGTTGCTCAAATTACTAGGAAGTTGTCATTGCTAATTGCACATCCTAGCAAGGGAAATGTTTGTTATTTGGCATCAGTTCATCTGCAAGGAAAAAGGAAGTTTAAATTGAACTGTATTGACTGAAAAGTAAATTGTCACAAGGATAGCAAAACCGTGACAAGATGATTAATATTACCTTCCAAAAGATATCCAAACCAATCTAAACATAGAAATATTCATACCTTAAGCACTTGACTACTTTCCTTATTGTAGGGTCAAAAAAATTCGTAAAGATAAAGAACTAGGGCTGTCCCCGAGATCCTTAAAAAGAAACCCTAGGCCCGACATACGTCAGCTTAAAGGATCTAAAATGGATTATTCCATCGCAGGACTTGCGCAGCCAGTACGAAATCATTTAGTCTTGTGATTGATTCACAAGGAGAAAGGGTAAAAACCCTCAATAAGGATGGCAGATCCCTACACAAGTTATCTTGCAAAAGGACGTATTTTTGGATATCCTTCTAAATAAGGACAGTTGTAAACCCGAAACTAGCATATCTAAGGAACTTTAGGGTTGACCAAGTTGGGTTAATAAGGTACGCCCTACACGGGAATGTAAAGGATCTTACCAATTTACAAGACACCTGGGGAACGAGTGCTGATACTTTCAAAAGGAAAGAACACTTCCTTAGCAGTTTGCCAAACAACACGGTTGATTAATGGAAATGTTTTTGCTTGCTAGAGATTTTAGGGCTCTGTTTGAATTATGAATTACAAATTAAATGAGTACCTATACTTCAGGTTAAAGGCTGAAGGAAGAGGCAGTTTCAGTTACCCCTGACTACCTGCCTAACCCTAACCAAGGGGGTTGTTCACCGCGCCGGGAACGTGGACCGAACCCGCCGTGAGAGGTCTCTCCGTTGAGCTCTACTTGGAGTAGGAGGATGCTTGGGTGCCATGGGGGTTCTGGCCGTAAATCCCTCGCCTTCCGGGTCCTGCACAAGAGGCTAACGTGACTCGGGATTGGATCTCGAGGCCGGCATACTAGTTTATGGGCGGAAGCTTGGAATAGTGATCCCTGGGGATTACTGGATAGCCCTCGGGCGGATTATGGACAAGCCTACAGGCGAAACTTCTTGTATTTCAAAGATAAAATGATGAAATGTTAAAAAAAAGAACTTGCTTGATATTGTTTTTCTATGTCATGTGATAAGATTACGTGAAGGAACCAGTGCTTAACAGGATTAATTAAAGAAGTTGATTGTTATATGTCAAATTAATGTGTTAGATAATTACATAACTAAAACCAAACCGAGGAAAGTGCGGAGGATGGGCCATGGGTCCGTCCTACGGTTGGGTGGTCCCGGTTAGCCGGGAACTTTTCTCAAAAATCTCGAAGAACAGCGGGATGATCATCAAAACGAATAACGAGAGCGATGACCTAGAGTTACGTCTTACCCGATTTACGCTGTTTTAGGGGAACGGAATGGGACTATGCCTTATGGCAGAGAGGTTGAGCCTTGCATCCCTCTCGTTTTCCATTCTCCTTGAACCAAGTGCAGCATGAATCCGCTTCGGACCTGGTGTTTCTGCGTAAAGTAGTTCGCTCAGGTCTGACGCTAGTTGCTGTTAGCTAATGACCAATCATGAAAACCCTAATTCTGGTCGATCCTAAGTGGGAACGGCGAGGATACTTCTGCTACGTGGCAGACGCGGGAAGACCTAGATCCCAAAACCCGTAACATTACATGGGAGTGCCGGGCGGAGTTTTCTAGATATCCTTTCCGATGGACTGCTAAGACGTGTCCTGGATGATACTAGTGGACACGTTACAGTTGGTATCAGAGCCGATCAATAACGGAATTGCTTTTATAAAATCTCAATTAAATAAAGTAAAGAAATTGCTGCTGTCCAAACATTTCCTTACCTTCAATGCTGTCTTGCAGAGTTATGAAGCGTGGAACAAATTTTTGGTATTTCGGGTCATGTTTATGACTGCAATGCATTCTTCGCTTTATAGACAAAGAATTGGGATGATGAACATCCTGGAGCAGATTTATAATCCATCACCTTTATACATAGAATGAAGATGGACGGGGTCTTCAGGAATCTACTATATAGCCGCCCACCGGTTTGCTTATCTACAGACCAACCTAAAGAGGATCAAGTGGTTGGAAGACTTGAAAGTCGTGAAGCTGTTCATTTTTGTGGAAGCTCACGTAAATTCGACTTTACATATTCAAGGACGGAGGGTTGAAATGAACTCATATGTATATGAGGAAGTAACCCGTGTAATCCCAGTCGACAGGATTAAAGTGTTGGGCCGCCATGAGAAGTATGGATTCCAACAGAAAGGGTATCCTAAACTTCCAATGAACTATCGATTCCTAAAGATCCATGACCCAAAACCCTACTATTACACAGTTCCTGTAGATAAATGCAATACAACGTTGTTCTCCCCAAACTGAATGTAATGATTGGCTTATTATCACACGAAACATTGTATTAAAAAACGCTATGCCCATGTAAATACAAATAAAGACTTCTTTTTATCAATATCTGGCTGTCCATAAGAGTTGTTAAAAAGTTAAGTAGCTACATTGTTTACGAGATAGCTGAACTAAAAATGAAAGATAAGCTAACGTCGATTATCATATAATAACGTTAAGAAAACTTTTATCCAGGCACAACCCCAGGTACAGGTTCCAAATTCGCCTCCTACATCAAGTGCTGCTGTGACCCAGGAGAAGAAGTTTCTCCTCAAGCAAATAAAGCCACGCGAGTTTGACGGGAGAGGCAGATTCGTCCAAGATGATGCTGAAATTTGGATTGAATCCATGGAGGATTACTTTGAAGCAGCTGGTACTGCACCTACCAATCAGGCCATGCTCGCCAAGTTAAAGCTCACCGGCGAAGCCAGACTTTGGTGGAAGCAATGGTGCAGGGATCAAGGGATTTCAGAGGGGTCCGTTACCTACGAGAAGTTGAAGAAAGCCGTGAAGGGAAGATATTTACCACCTGCATATCGTACGTAGAAAATGAATGAGTTCTACGAGCTAAAACAGCTAGGACTCACTCTTGACGCATACTACTCTAAATTCGTCTCACTTTTAAAGTATGCGCCACAGATGGACATGACGCAGCAGGTGTCCAAATTTTGTGCGGGCTTAAATCCACCCGTAAATACCCGTCTCGAATCTATGCGTCCATCAGATCTTCAGGATGCACTCATTCGAGCGGCGCCTATAATTCAGGAGGTGCAAGCTAGACCAAGGGGTAATAAAACTTGGTCCTATAGTGACCCGAACAGAGGAGCATTCAGACCTCAAATGAAGAGAGTTCAAGGTCATATTCAGGGATAAAGGAAGAAAGCAAGGACAAATAACGTCAACAACTTTGTTCCTACTCAAAGTAATGGCCGAAACCTCCATTGTTTCCACTGCAACGAACCCGGTCACTTCAAGAGGCAATGTCCCAAGCTCAGCGGAGGACATCGTCAAACGCCTTTCCAAGGTGCAGGCCGTGGTCAAGGAGCCGTTACCCGTGGAAGAGGAAGAACCGCTTGCATTGCCAATAGGCAAAGATGCGAAGAAGAAGAAGAGGAAGATCCGACTATGGAAGCTGAATTCGAAAAAGCGACAGTCCATGCCGCTTTACACAAGAAAGGGCCGAATCGCCAGTTCTCGGTGATTCAGACACCGTCGGACTATCAAGGTAAAGGTTTCAAAACCTTGATTGATTGTGGCAGTACACATTCCTTTATCTCACCAGCATGTGCAAAAAGTTTAGGAATAACCACAGTAGAAGCACCTACCCTGCTTGTGGAGTTGGCAAACGATCGTGAGGTAACTTGTACCAGGCAAACTGCTAAGGTGGAATTCTTTCTGGGAGGAAAGAAGACTTCAGTCAAATTCAGAGTCATGAATCTAGGTATCCATGAGTGTCTATTCGGGATGGATTGGCTTAAGCCCAACGACGCCCACATCCACTGTGGAAAGGGTCAAGTTTCCTTTCGAAACTCTGAAAGGGAATTTGTCACAACTCAAGGTGAGGCAGGAGTGCCACGAATCCAATTAGCCAAAGTATCTCGAATCATAAAAGGGGTCAGAAAAGGATTACCCGTTTACCTGATCAAACTCAACAAGTTAGATCAAAAGCAAGAGTCTCATGAAGGACCTTCTTGGCTAAAGGAATACGCTGACGTATTCCCTGAGGAATTGATTGAACTTCCGCCTCAAAGAGAAGTAGATCATGAGATTAGGCTAGTGCCTGGAGCTGCACCAATTGCAAAGAGACCTTATAGAATGTCCATACCGGAAGCAATTGAGTTGAAGGAACAACTCAAGCAACTGTTAGATCAGGGTTATATCCGGCCTAGCAACTCACCGTGGGGAGCTCCAGTACTATTCCAGAAAAAGAAAGATGGGACACTTCGACTATGTATTGATTACCGAGGGTTGAATCAATCAACAGTCAAGAACAAGTATCCTATTCCTAGAATAGATGAGCTTCTTGATCGTCTTCAAGGTGCAAAGATCTTCTCCAAGATTGATCTCAGGTCACGTTACTATCAGATAAGGATCAAGGAAGAAGATATTCCAAAGACGGCCTTCAATACAAGATATGGGCACTTTGAGTTCCTGGTTATGTCATTCGGGCTTACAAATGCACCTGCCACCTTTAATAGATTAATGCAAGATATCTTTAGACCATATCTTGATGATTTCGTACTTGTCTTCTTTGATGAAACTTTAGTCTATTCTAAACAGGAAGAAGATCATGAACCTCAACTTCGGATTGTGTCCGTGAGACAATGAGGTCTCATAAGCTGTATGCAAAAATGAAGAAGTGTGCATTCTTCAAGCGTCAGATTGAATATATGGGATTTATAGTATTATCAGAAGGAATATCAGTAGACCCAGCCAAGGTCAGAGATGTGCTTAAATGGCCAATACCAGTATCCGTCAAAGAGATACGTAGCTTTCTTGGATTGGCAGGATGGTATAGGGTCTTCATCAAAAACTATGCTTTGATTGCAGCACCTCTTACAGACTTACTAAAGAAGCAGACTTCCATTACATGGTCAACTTTCGAACAAAATAACTTCGACAAATTGAAGCAAATTTTGGTATCAGCACCTATTCTAAAACTTCCTGACCTCAATAAGGAGTTCGAGGTAGTAATTGATGCTAGCATTCTTACCTTGGGGTGTGTACTTATGTAGGAAGGTCATCTAGTAGCATACTCTTCAAGGAAATTGAAGAGTCATGAAAAGAATTATGCCACGCATGATCTGGAATTACTAGCTGTCATCCATGCTCTAAAGCTTTGGAGACACTACCTATTGGGTAACAAGTTTACTCTAGTAACTGATCATAAGAGTCTCAAATGGATTTTTACCCAGAATGAGCTCAACATGAGACAACGTTGGTGGATTGAAGTATTGGAGGAATATGATTTTGAAATCAAGTACCGACCAGGGAAGGAGAATGTAGTTACCGATGCACTCAGTCGCAAGGCATTCCTAAATTCCCTAATCTTGCAGAATCCATCAACGGCCAGGTCTCTGGCTACAAAAGTATCTATGCCAAACAACCCTATACTTGAACTAGCTAGAGAGAAAGCATGCCATGATTTGGCCTACCAAAAAATGATAAAGGAAATATCTACCAAGGAGCAGAATCAGAAGTTGCAAGCTAAGTATCAGGAATTTTTCATTGATAATGGACTTGTCTACTACAGAACAAGGCTGTGTATACCAACAAGCCAGTCACTTAAGCAGAAGATATTATCGGGAAGCTCATGATTCTCCTTTTTCAGGACATCCTTGCTATGCTAAGACTCTTAATACAGTTAGGAAGAGCTACCATTGGGAGAGGCTTAAAGGTGACGTTCTCAAATATGTCACTGAGTGCTTATCTTGCCAACGTATCAAAGCCGAACATGTCATGATGCCAGGGAAACTGCAACCCCTTGACATTCCCCAAATGAAATGGGAATTCATCAGTATGGATTTTGTTGTGGGCTTACCCCAAGTCCAAGGAGGATACAATTCCATTATGGTTGTGGTTGACATGCTTACCAAGGTTGCACACCTGATACCAGTAAAGACAAACTATAAAGCCTCCGACATTGCAAGATTGTTTATCAAGGAGATATTCAAGCTACATGGGTTACCTAGAAGAATCATTAGTGATCGAGATTCTCTCTTCATATCACACTTCTGGAGAGCTATCTTTGAAGCTATTGGGACTCAAGTCTGTTTTAGCACCGCTTACCATCCCCAAACGGATGGCCAAACAGAGCGAGTAAATCAAATCATCGAAGATATGCTTAGGGCATACTGCTGTTGAGAGCCGAAGAGGTGGATTCAATACTTGCCATTGGTTGAATTTGCCTACAATGCTTCTTACCAGCAGAGCATTCTGATGACTCCTTTCTAGGCATTGTATGGTCATGATTGTCGAAGTCCCCTAAACTTTTCTGGTCCAACCCTAAGAGTTGAAGCATCAAGACAGATGTTGGAAGACATGGATGATCAAATAAAGTCAATAAGACAAGACATACAAGCGGCCAAGGATAGACAAAAGGCATGCGCAGATTTGAAACGTCAAGTAAGAGTCTTCGAAGAAGGAGACATGGTCTTCATTCGTGTACGCCCTAAAAAGAGTTCCCTATCCCTAGGAGAATGCAAGAAGCTAAGTCCAAGGTATTGTGGGCCGTACAAAATCCTCAAATGCCTAGGACCCAATGCTTATAGATTGCAACTCCCTGAGAACCTAAAGGTTCACAATGTATTCCATATCAGCCTATTGAAAAAATATGTACCCAACCCTAATCATGTACTTGATGACCAACAAATTGTAATGCCTAGTCAAGGAGTCCGGCCGGATAGGATCTTAGATGTTAGGGAGAAACAGTTAAGATCCAGAACCTTAAGAGAATGCCTCATCCAGTGGAAAGATTATTCCGAAGAGGATGCCACCTGGGTAGATGAAGGCACTCTCATCCATCAGTATCCCCAGTTTATCTCGAGATGAGGACATCTCGATTCTTCTAAGGGGGAGAGAATGTAATATATTAAAAGGGAAATAAAAATATTTTTTTTCCGCCTTTCATGGTGGCGCGCGATCTGATCCATGACGCCAAGCCGTTAAGTGATCGAGGGGGGGGGGCAGCAAGCTCCTCGCTGGAGCTTGCTTAGGGCCCTCTCCATGCATGATGACAGGTAAGGGGGGAGGGATTCTCTTTCCCCCCTAAAAAAAAGTATGAGGAGAGGAGGTGCTGGAGGATTGTGGAGGGAAAGAGAGATTGTGGCGTTGCTGCCGTTGAGAGGAGACCCTGCAAATCGCCGCCTGTGCCAAGGAGGAGCCGCCCGATACAACAGTCGGCCTCTGTCGTCCCAGTCCGCGGCCCCCAGCTGCTGTCGAAATGCTGCCGAGTCGCCGTTGTGCTTCCCCCTCCCACGTGGAAGCTTTAGAAGCTTCTTGGGGGGGAAGCTTCTAAAGGGCCATCTTAGACCCCTTTCAACCCCCATGCTAAAGCCCTTTTCCCTTTTCCTTGGAGACCCCCTGCCTCCCCCCCCGTTTTAATCCTCTTAAGGGCCTTTCACCCCCTTGTTGTGTCTTTCAAAGACATTATTATTACCCCCGTGTCCTAAAAACCCCCAAGGCCCCCTTCTTATGTTTTTTTGGAACCCCCCCCGGTTTAAAGGATCATAAGCCCCTTTTTCCACAATAAAGAGTGGGCTAAGAGGTCCTATTATTACTCCTCTTTCCCCCCCCGTGCTTTTAAAAGTCACATAGCCCCTTTCCTTAAGACCCTTTTTCATATTTTATAAATCCTCAAGCCCCCTTTTCCTAGGAACCACACCCCCCGTGTATTAACTCTTAAACCCTTTCCTTGGACATCCTGAAACCACACCTCCCGTGTTAATCCCTTAAACCCCTATCCCTTTTCTTTGGAACCACCCCTCTTTCCTCCCTGTTTAAACCTTCCCTAGGCCCTCCCCTTGTGGCGTATTGAAACCCCCTTTTAAGTTTGACTTAAGGGTCCTTCGACCTTATTTATAACCTTTACGGTTACTATATCCCCTTAGAAGTTCTCTCCTACACCTTGTGTTTTTTCCATCCCTTTTTCGTTCCTCGTTTGAGCGAGTCATTAAAAGACCATTAAGCCTTCCCCATGGCTTCAATGGGTCTTAATCGTAGAAGACTCTGAAACACCCTTTCGAATTTCCCTGACTTCCAAGGAGGGAGCCTTCCAAAAACTACAATCGACAAGCGGTGCAAGGAAGCGACGGTGGAATTCCTAGGAGGAGTTGTAGAGCTGCTTCCACGTTCGAAAAACTACAATTGCGATGCCTCCTAAGAAAGTCCAAGGCGTGGTCGCGGGAGGGTCATCTCCCGGTATCCATGTGGATATCTCACCCCAAAACCAGGTTTTTCTTCTTGGCTTTAATTCGGTTTTAAGTCGATCATGCAAAGAGAAATTGTTAGGGATATGATATATTTGTCCGAGTTATTTGTAATGAAGGAGTTTAGTTTATTTGAATGAATGATAATGTATAGAACTTAGTTTCCTTCAAATTGCATCAAGCATTATAAATTACGAGCAAGATTATCCATTTACTATAGTAGTATATTTTAGTTAAATCCTAAAGGTATAGAAATTATATCTTGCACCATTAGTCTTATTCCTTTCGCAACAAATCATTGTAAATGATTAAATTCATGAAAGCTTTCTTTCGTTGCTCAAATTACTAGGAAGTTGTCATTGCTAATTGCACATCCTAGCAAGGGAAATGTTTGTTATTTGGCATCAGTTCATCTGCAAGGAAAAAGGAAGTTTAAATTGAACTGTATTGACTGAAAAGTAAATTGTCACAAGGATAGCAAAACCGTGACAAGATGATTAATATTACCTTCCAAAAGATATCCAAACCAATCTAAACATAGAAATATTCATACCTTAAGCACTTGACTACTTTCCTTATTGTAGGGTCAAAAAAATTCGTAAAGATAAAGAACTAGGGCTGTCCCCGAGATCCTTAAAAAGAAACCCTAGGCCCGACATACGTCAGCTTAAAGGATCTAAAATGGATTATTCCATCGCAGGACTTGCGCAGCCAGTACGAAATCATTTAGTCTTGTGATTGATTCACAAGGAGAAAGGGTAAAAACCCTCAATAAGGATGGCAGATCCCTACGCAAGTTATCTTGCAAAAGGACGTATTTTTGGATATCCTTCTAAATAAGGACAGTTGTAAACCCGAAACTAGCATATCTAAGGAACTTTAGGGTTGACCAAGTTGGGTTAATAAGGTACGCCCTACACGGGAATGTAAAGGATCTTACCAATTTACAAGACACCTGGGGAACGAGTGCTGATACTTTCAAAAGGAAAGAACACTTCCTTAGCAGTTTGCCAAACAACACGGTTGATTAATGGAAATGTTTTTGCTTGCTAGAGATTTTAGGGCTCTGTTTGAATTATGAATTACAAATTAAATGAGTACCTATACTTCAGGTTAAAGGCTGAAGGAAGAGGCAGTTTTAGTTACCCCCGACTACCTGCCTAACCCTAACCAAGGGGGTTGTTCACCGCGCCGGGAACGTGGACCTAGCCCGCCGTGAGAGGTCTCTCCGTTGAGCTCTACTTGGAGTAGGAGGATGCTTGGGTGCCAGGGGGGCTCTGGCCGTAAATCCCTCGCCTTCCGGGTCCTGCACAAGAGGCTAACGTGACTCGGGATTGGATCTCGAGGCCAGCATACTAGTTTACGGGCGAAATCTTGGAATAGTGATCCCTGGGGATTACTGGATAGCCCTCGGGTGGATTATGGACAAGCCTACGGGCGGAACTTCTTGTATTTCAAAGATAAAATGATGAAATGTTAAAAAAAAGAACTTGCTTGATATTGTTTTTCTATGTCACGTGATAAGATTACGTGAAGGAACCAGTGCTTAACAGGATTAATTAAAGAAGCTGATTGTTA
The DNA here is from genome assembly GCF_053477565.2 of Lygodium microphyllum. NCBI lineage: Eukaryota > Viridiplantae > Streptophyta > Polypodiopsida > Schizaeales > Lygodiaceae > Lygodium > Lygodium microphyllum. The sequence goes on from NC_141138.1 coordinate 43,609,399, forward strand.
TATGTCAAATTAATGTGTTAGATAATTACATAACTAAGTCCGGAGGATGGGCCATGGGTCCGTCCTACGGTTGGGTGGTCCCAGTTAGCCGGGAACTTTTCTCAAAAATCTCGAAGAACAGCGGAATGATCATCAAAACGAATAACGAGAGCGATGACCTAGAGTTACGTCTTACCCGATTTACGTTGTTTTAGGGGAATGGAATGGGACTATGCCTTATGGCAGAGAGGTTGAGCCTTGCATCCCTCTCATTTTCCATTCTCCTTGAACCAAGTGCAGCATGAATCCGCTTCGGACTTGGCGTTTTTGTGTAAAGTAGTTCGCTCGGGTCTGACGCTAGTTGCCGTTAGCTAATGACCAATCATGAAAACCCTAATTCCGGTCGATCCTAAGTGGGAACGGCCAGGATACTTCCGCTACGTGGCAGACGCGGGAAGACCTAGATCGCAAAACCCGTAACATTCCATGGGAGTGCCGGGGGGAGTTTTCTAGACATCCTTTCCGATGGACTGCTAAGACGTGTCCTGGATGATACTAGTGGACACGTTACAACATGTGCATGAAGATATCCTGCAACTCCTCATTGCTCATCCCTCGACTCATCTTGATGATCTAAGTATCCACAAAGGTCACTTGCACAGAAAAAAAATGATGTTAGGATAATCAATTTAAATCATACAAAGCACGGTAATATAAATATTTAAAAAATAATCTTACTTAAAATGCATAACTTATGTACCCTTATAAGCGATTAGTTAACGTATTGAATAAGTGGATGCTCCAAGTATGAAGTTTTCTATGGTCCCATGTCAATCTCCTGACACAACTCGGCATAAACTGGAAGGTCGATAGACATGTCACCACAAAAGGATGAGTCCACCTCGTTCTCAAAGAATACTTAGACTCCTGTATTTCCAACATTGTTACCCGATGTTGGCTCCTCTATATGCTCCAAGCTTTCGGTGGCCTCCACCCCTTGCAATATCGACCCCTCTATTTGCATATTGTCCTCATCCCATGCTTGGAACATCGCTTTGATTATATACTCTCGCACTTCAGGGAGCTGAAGGTATAACATACCACCATCGAGGTTGTCGAAGGTTTGGATAGAAGATTACATGTTCACAAATATGTACAAGAGAGATTTAACTATTGTGACATATACCATATTGTAATACAATTAACAAACAAATGAGTTCATGCACCTGTTCACAATGGGCCGGCAACACAAAGGTGTTGTGCAAATCCGTCCATTTTTTTTCAGAATCTATTTTGAGAAATCCAAATGGACCTCGTCGGACTGTTGTTCCAACTCATTCAAGTACCATTTTGAACCACTACACATCGAATAGTATCACGGAGAAGCTACGGTAATCCACCGTAATAATACTTTGCAAGTTCCCAAAATACTCCATCTCATCTATAACCATGTTTGGATCCGTTTCTTGTCGTCGAATCTCTTGCTCGAACCTTGCCATGATACCAGAGTCTGTTATGGAGCGCATTTTGTCAATACGCTCCACGTGAAAATGCCGTCCGTGCGACCATGCTACACTATATATTTTGTATTGTACATTGGAACAGTCAATTAGTTGTCGCATATAAAATATAGATACGACAAATCCTAAATACGCCATCACCTTTAGACTACATCCCCTCGAGAATTTTCACTCCTTGATTAGGACCTCCGTCCCTTCATGAGACTCTACGGTCAAAGCTCCATGCAACCATCGCGTTGACATAAACCGCGGCATCTCCTCCATGCCCTTGGGATATCGAATCGGTCGATAGCGCATTCTATGTCGAAACTCTAATCGTGCTTCCTTTTGATCTTGCCTAGCTTGCTAGTACCTGGAGAGCTACGTCTCCATAGAGGCATGGTGCAACATACAAAAGCGATTCACTTTCTCCTCCATTGCAGTATCCATTCTTTTTTCTACCCCATTTCCAACCACCACATCCCCGATCAATCTATCATCATCCTTCAGTGACCATAGCATATTGTTGTCTGGATCCACCGTTAGTAGCCATTGTGAAATATGCACTAGCGCCTTAGACACCAACCAACCTTCAACCATGCTACCTTCTGGCCGAGCTCATTGTCGCACAAAGCCTTTCAGGGTTTTCATGAAGCGCTCTAAGAAGAACATCCATCACGTATGGATCGGTCTAGCAATCTCCACTTCATCTACAAGATGCACAAGAAGGTGGATTTGTATTGTGAGTATACTGGTAGGTAGGTATTTTTCAAAGAGACAGACCATCTCCACTGCTCCCTGCCTCGCGGATTCAATAGAGGACATCTTTATCTTCTTTTGTGAGATTAATTGCACTAGAGTTGACAACTTGTAAATGGCCCCACGTATTTCTGGAGTAAGGCATCATGTGATTGCGATCGGTAGTACAAACTGCCACAAATGAGAAAGCATTATGAACAATGACTATACTCCAAATAGCAAAATGCGCAGGCCACTTATAGTCCATTCGTAGTACAAACCTAACATATCTTATGCCAATCATGGGATTGTAGCCCTGATAATTGGTCGTCTTTAGAAAACGAAGACCTAAGAGAATGCATCATACCCGTCCGAGTGCGGATAGACTTGACTATTTGCTTCACAATGCACTCTTCTTTAGTGGAGAAAATCCACACCACAACAGAAACGAGTCATAGACGCACATGTTAGATGCGCAAAGTCGGGCGCGTTTATCATTGCATCTATATGCACGTGTGAAAGAGCATGTAAATAGACGTAAATTTTGCATCTATATATCTGTACAGATAAACGCGAATATAGATGCGAATATAGATGCATTTTCAGACACGTAATTATTAAACCACCTGAAATTGGACTTAATATAATAAAAAAACTAGAGTTAATAATTATTTTTGCATTGCTCTGTAATGAATGGCAGTTCCTCCAGTTGACAAGCCTGATATAATTAATTAGCGGCAAGCGACACAAACCTTATTATACAATTAGTAGTAAGCATTGCATGTATCTCGTATTTTCTCTACTTGAAGAAGATAAAAAATACTTCCTTTTTATTATGAAAAATTCAATCTAGCTTTAAACTTCACTATTTATTATTGAGTATGCACATGTGCGTATAATATTTTTCATAGAATTAAGAATACACATTGAATCATTAAGCGAATTAAGTATGTTAGAGTGAATGATCCATCTTATCTTCAATGAGATCAATCCTTGCTAAACTATCTACTTCTAGGTCTATGTTACCAAGAGGTAACGAAACAAATAAGTCTATCCCACTATCAGATGTATTGCCATATTGCTCAATAACTTCATCATCATCAACTACATTATTGTCCTCTTCTGCGTTTCCTTGAACATCCTCGCGAGGTTTATCTTATACTATATCATGCATATCATCCATTATGGTGTCATCATGTACGTCATCATTTATTGTTGGATTGTCATCTGCTATCTCTATGTCGGTAATATTACTATATATTGGTTTTGAACGGTTAGATATAGGGATGACATACCACCATCAGTTATTATTTACCATTGGATGATACACAACCTATATTTGAAAAACAAAAGCAAGAAACTTAAATACTTATTATATTGTGTATATGTATCACATGTATACATATAAAAAAATTAGCTTTTACATATATACCTGCTCGCATTGTTGAGGTAGTACTAATGTGTCATTCTTGTTTTGGTGAAATTTTTTAGAGTCATTGATTACAAAACCACTTGGATGATGTCTGATTGTGCAATGCTCACCATTTGTTACCACTTCTTTAAACCACTTCACATCCAGTACATATATAAAGAATCGTTTGAAGTCAAGCTTCAGAATATCTTGGATCAAGCCACAATAACCTTCCATAGTACCATTGGCATCCTCGAAGTGAGCAAGGACACCACAATCTTGGGTATTTCTATTTTCATCTATACGTTGAGTTCAAAGATGTTTACCCTCACACCAAATAGCATTGAATAATGTGCACTAGTAGTAAAAGATTAAGATCAAACATGCCAATTTATTATATAAAATATAACTAGAAACAAATTAATTGATAGTATGTCTCACCTTTGATAAGCAACCTTGTGCATATTCCCACTCTTCTTGAGATATATTAATTCCCTCCTCTTTTTCCATTCTCTCCATCTCCTCATGTAACCAATCTATATCAATATGATGTGGGAGCGCATTTAAATAATCTGAAAATGAGACATTACGTCCATATCTAGTGCGAAATGCTTGTCTTTTTCTTTTTCTTCTTGCCCTTGCTTCATTATATAGTGTCATCCATTTGCTCATTACATCACTATTGAGCACACAAAAACTATTTAACTTAGGAATTTCTTCTTTTGTTAGCACTTTACTCATTCCTTTTTCTTGAGGTATTATAGAGGTCATCCTCAAGTCTTCATCGTCTTTCCATAGTCGTGGTTGAGAGGGGTCCACTTTAGCAAGATATTCAGATATATAAACAAGGGATGATTGCACTATCCAACCCTCATCCATGCTTTCCTCAGGCTGTGTTTTTTGCCTCACAAAATCTTTCAAGGTTTCCATGAAGCGCTCAAGAAAAAACATCCACCTTGCATGAATTGCCCCACAAAGTGCGATCTCATCAATGAAATGTACGAGTAAATGTAATTGAGTAGTCACAATGGAGCGAGGAAAAATTTCCTCCACCAAACAAACCACCTCAACAGATAATACTTGGAGCCCCAAGAGGAACACCAAGGAAAATGGAATTCTCTTGCAATAAAATCTATCTTGTAACATCAACAAGCTTGTTTATTATGTTTTATATGATCACAATGAAGAAAAGAACACCATGCACAACAAATCTTCATGCAGCATCATGTAGATCTCCCACGGATTTGATAGAATCAACCATATTCTTCAATATCTTCACAAAATCCATCAATATAACAAAGAAAGCAAAAGAATACACCATCTTTGAATGGAAATACATCACATAGTATTCATCTTCAATATCTTCATAGTCTTCTCTCTCAATCTCTCATATACAATCACTCTGTTTCAGTAGAATTGGCTATCTCTGACTCTCTCTCTCTCTCTCCATCAATAATACATCATATCCTCACTACAATATTTCATAATCACTCTCAATAACCCTTCTTAGGTCGTGGATACCCCTCCCAAGAGGTATGTCTGATATGAAGAGTCACCAGAGCCACTACAGTGTCCTTTCATAGCTCACTACTGTCACTTCACTCTAGTCTTCACTTGAGTCTTCAACAGCTACTTCTTTTACTTCTTTCAGCTCTTTTGCACTTGTATTCACCTCTTTCCAAGGCTAGAAAACTTTCCCAAGCTACACTCTCATCCAACAAAACACATACAGAAGCATACAGAACAGTCTACAGAACAGCTACAGTACAGAACAGAATAGAGACAGAAGCTCTACAGAAGACCTACAGAAGGTTACAAAAGGTCATCAAAACCACATAACTCATACTCAAACCATTCCAAACTTTCACAAACCATTCAATAAGCTTTCACAATATCTCAATCTTCATCAATCATCAATTCATTCCTCCTTACAGAAGACAATCAGAACAAAACAGAAGCTATATAGAAGGTATACAGAACCAATCAGAACCTATCAGAACATCACAGAACCTCATATCTCCACTAATAAACATCATGAACTTCCAAAACACAATCAATATCATCCAAAACACTCTCAAACCACTTCCAAACCAATCAATCATCTCATAAAATCAACCATTCAGCTCTCAAAAACAACAAAAATCAGCCAAAAAAACAAGTCATTTCAACACTCAACATATCCCCACACTTAATAATGAAGCGTCCTCGCGACCCAGGAAAAAGGGAATACAAGTTCATTCAAAAGCTCAACTTTGATCTTCAATATATCTTAAAAAACAATCCATCCAACCACGACCCCAACTTATAACCTGTATCTAATATAAAAATACAACGAAAGGAAAACCCTTTATACATTAACACTTCTTATCAAACTAGAAATCACAACAAACTTATAAAGGATATAAGAGTTTTCTTCTTCTTCTGCTGCATTAGCATCTTCAACTATCCAACCACGACCCCATCACCACAATTCTCCAAAATGTAGCTCGCACGAAATCCAATCCAATACGTTCTTTTTACATAAAGTAACTTACAATACAAACACTACACACAACACAACCATCTGAATGACTCCTCCAAAAAGAGAGATTTTCATTAAAAATCATCCACCATACATTGGAAAGGGTATCAATAAAGATGATCCCTCTTGAAAGATCGATGATTTCGAAAAAGATCCATAGACAAGGATTCATCTACAAATGTTTTGGGAGGATTCTGAAAAAACTGAAGACAGCACATCCTTTCCAACAGGACCAGGTATCTGGTAGGCAAACAAAGGGCATGAAAATACTATATATCCAACTGCTGGGAATCAATGCTTACATTGACATTCATGCACAACTTTGGAATAGGCTTGGAATCATTATGAGAGTGCCTATGCATATACGCCAGATACCAAGCAAAGTGAGCAGTTAATCTCACTGAAGGATCTGCAGACTGTGAATACTGCTGAGCAAAATGAATATAGTTCTGATAAACTTGACTGGCAGCTGTCCATTTTCCTGGAATTACTGGCCAATTTATTTGAGGTCCTGTAAGGGAATCATTCGAGCTCCATCCCCTTCTTCTAGAAATCTGATGATCAAACCCGTCATAGTCACTAACCAACTGAGGTGGTTGAGATATAGAAGTGTTAGGAGAGGGAAGTGGAATAAGGAAAAGTGGACGAAGTGAGGGATAGGCAAAATCATAAAAGGAAGAATGATTTAAAGAAGGAGTGGCTGAAATTTGTATGGAATCACTTAAAAAGGGTGTTAGTTGATAAATAGGAAATGTGGAAGGTACATGAATGGATGGAGAAGGACATGGTGGAGAAGGGAAAAATACTCTATCCTCAATAAAGGAGCAGTATGTAAAAATGGAAATTTGAGGAAAAGATGAAGGTTGAAAAAGAAGGGGTAAAATGGTTGTGGAATTGGATTGACAAAGGGAAAGATATATATCATATCGGTGAGCCATTTGTTGGTAATATAAGAGGGTAGGAACAGAAGGTCCTAAGAGAGATCTTCTATGATAGGCATCAAAAAAGGTAGAATCAAACGGATTATGTTTTGAAAGATAAGCTAATCATGGTATGCCAGAAATTATCAGGACAATTAACCACTGTGGAGGAGTAACTCTGGAACATGTCAGCTATGCACAACTCCAAATGGTTGACATACAAAACAGCTTATAGAATCATGTCTCCCACATACCATGCCATATCCACTTCATCTGGAATCAACAAGTCTCCTCGTAGATACATGTATGACATCAACATGGTATCTGTCGTGACAGAATCTTCAAACACCATCCTGACCACCTCTGTCAGCAACTCAGCAGACCAAGCCCCACTCCATCCATCCTCTGGAAGAGGTAAATCCATCGTGGAAAGCTTCATGTAGAAGGCCAACTTCTGTAAGTGGTAGTGGATAAAGAAAGAATGGTCTGGGGGAACATATTCCTAAAACTGCTCAAATGTAGACCATAACAAGTCCATTTTGGACTGCAATCTTTCCACTTTATCTTGGAATAGAGGACACAAGGTAGCATGTCTCTAAAGAGCAGCCAAGTCCTGCTGTGAAAAAGAAGGAATCAAGGGAACATTAGGGCTTGGAGGAACAGACCGTGACTTTGCCAGTTGATCTTGCAACTCCTTGATTTGGGAAGCTTGTGATTCCACTGTGTCATTAGCAGTCTGTAAGGCTGAAAGGTTGGCATCTAAGAGAGTTTGGAATTCCTGCGCTTCTCTGGACATCCTCTCCTTCTCCTCTGAAAGGCTAGTAACCTCTGATTGAGCCTCTAGTAACTGGATCTTCAAAGAAGATATCTCATCTCTTTGGGTTGCAACCAGTTGGGTTTGTTGCTCCATCTGCTTAAACAAATCTGCTAGGGTATCCTTAGCATAGGCTAACTCGGATGTTGCCTTATGCAACTGGTCCTTAGACTGCATTAGCTCTTCATAAAAGGAAGCGTACAGCTGTTGAACACAGGCTGTCACTGACAATTCAATGGAACTCTGAATGTCTTTACAGAGGAAAGGAATGGCATCTCCTGAGACTAGACTGTTCAGTGAGGGAACTGATATGTCCAACGAACCTTCGCAATGTGCTCTGAACAGGTTATTACAAGTGAGATACCCAGGGAGATCACTGCCAGAGGTAGCAGGAATGGTTACTGAAGGAAGAAGTGAAGGAGCTTTATCCGCTACCCGCTTCAAGCGTTTGCGCTGGATGACCAGGGGAGGTGGAGAATCATCATCCTCTATATCAATGGGTTCTGACTTATCTGAAGGTGGAGGAGGAGGAACTGGATCTGATGGAGGAGGTAGAGGCACACTCTTCTGGAAACCTGAATAGGTCAAGAAGGTAGACAAATACGATCCATAGGTGGCATTGGTAACATTACCCCTGGTGACTTTGACGAAATGTTGATCCATTTTAGTGAGGAGGTAAGTGCTCCATTCAATAGCGACTCCTTTCAACACCATCCGTGAAGTTGTGAAAAGCTCTTTGGACAAGTACTGGGATGGCGTTTTGGCAGGCATAAACCTGTCCTGGAGAAACTGACAGACCATCTTCCACACAGGATCAGTGATCATGGAAAAGGAAACTCCTGAAGAGTTGATCACTTTCTTAACATCCAGCATTTCCCTTGTCTGTTTTTGTAACAGCTTCAAAATCTCGTCATTAGAGAAAAGCTGACGAGTGGTAACAAAAGGTTCACCTTTGGAGGGAAAAGAAAGAGCCTTCCCTAGGCCTCGAGGTGTCAAAGTCATAGAAATACCCTGGACTAGTCCCGACTTCTTGCTGTAGGAGGCCAGAAACTCGTCACACAACAATGGATCCTTTGGAAGCAATGGAAAGGAGGTAGCCACAAAAGCAGCGAGTCCCGCCTTCGTGAGAGGCTCAAAAGTGAGTAGGGAAGAGTAATGCCTACTAACTAGTGGGACATACTGGATAGGGGGAGGAGCGTAAAAAGGCGCCATTCAGATGGGTACACATACACCACAAACACAGACAATCAAGGAGAATGCCTGCAAAGCAATAGACAAAAAAACCAAGGATAAGAGAACAACCAAAACAATAAAACGTGACTCGACTAACTAACCCCAAGCAAACCGCAGCCTAGAAAAAATTCGACATGACCTTGAGACATATGCGACCGAAAGCTTCATGCTATGCAACATACAAACACCCAAATCCCCATATCAGGCAATAAAGAAAAAAACTACACATCGTACCCTTAACCGTAACAAAGACACTAAACCAAAACATCACAACAACCTACACATACCAAGACCACAACTTTGATAAACCGGTGTTTGACCATAGAAATAACTCCAAAGACTGTGCATACCCATCCCACGAAATGGGTTCGTTAAAAAAGGGAAAATAAGTGCAGTGAGGGGGAATTAATTTAATGAAAGGTTTATTTTAATAAATTATTAAGAAATGGATGAAGTTTTATTAAGTGATAAACCTTAGCAAGAAAACGGCGGTTCCTTCTTAAAAATTTAATTACCAATTATTAGGTGAAAGCGGTGCTTTAATTCGAATCCCTGACTTCGATACCCAGACTAGGTCTCTAAATGCAAGTTCATTGATTACAAATTAAGGTGATGTGGAGCACTTTTTTGCCAGCGCGTGCTCTTGTGACGGCTGGTTCATTTTAATTAAAAATATTAAAGTACTTCTTTAGCGCACTTACCACGTGCTAAGTGAACGGCTGGTTTATTTTTATTTTAAAAAAATGGTGTGTTTAGTGTGAATGCACATGCCATGGTGGTGTTTAGGGTTCATCTGTTTTAGTATTTGTTTGTTTTTTTTTTGTGGTTTTTTTTTGTTGAATTTTTGAATTAACCATGGGTTTTGGGGTAGCTGAAAAAATAACAAAGAAAAGGGAAAATACATGGTAGTGGGTGTATGTAAATGCAAAGAATGCGCTCTCCTCAATCCAAAAATATCTGGATTTTTTTCTAGATGTTTAGTTTGTGTTTGGATGAAAAAATGGTTTTTTTTGTATGTTTAAGGAATTTAGGTGTGAAATGAAATATTGTGACAGCTTAGAAAAATATGCCAAAAATAAGTAAAAATATTAATGGAAGTGTTATGAATTTTTTAGAAATTAATTTGGAATTTCTTAGCATTTTTAATGAATTTTTTCATTTTTGTGGGTATGTTTAAAAGATTTAGGAATTTTAAAATGGTGGAAAATGTTTTTTCTGAAATTGACAGGTTTAGAAAAATATGGCCATGGGTTGCAGAAATAATAGGACTTTTGCTAGATTTTTCTGGAATTTTTTCAGAATTTTAAAGGTTGTTTTGTGTTGAATTTTTATTTTTTAATTGTTTTTTTTTTAAGTGTTTTAAAGGTTTCGGGTGTTTGAATTAAAAATCTAGGAAAATACCCAAAAATAAGCTGTGTGGCAGTTGCGTGTCAGCACAACGGACGAACAAAGTCCCGCACCCGCACACGACCAATCGCACGATCAACGTCAAGCTCCCATGCGCACGTACACACTGACGCATGTGTCGATGCCACGAGGGTGTCGACGGGTGGGACGGGGGTTTATGGAGGGGGTTGCTGTGGTTCAGCCGTGCAGCGGGGCTGCAGCGTGGGACAGGGGGCTTGTGTAGGGGAGTGTGTGTTAGGGAGGGACACGTGGGTAATGGGGGGAATGAGGATTTAGAAGGGGGGTAAGTGTATGTGTGTGCTGGGGGGAAATGGGGGCTTAGATAGGGGTATGTGTTAGTGAGGGTGGGAAGGTAGGTGATGGGGGGGTTAGTGGGGGAATGGGGGCTAGGTTGGGGGTATGTTTAGTGGGGGGAATGGGGGCTAGGTTGGGGGATGGGGGGGAAGTGTGTTTGCTGGGGGTGAATGGGGGTTTGGTTGGGGGTGGGGGGGAGTGTTTGAATGGGGGGCACGTGGAGGAGGCGGGAAGGCGGGAGATCAACGGGCGGCAGAGGCGAAGGGGGCACGGACGACGTGGCACTGCAGAGGAGGGCGGCGGCGTCTGGCGAAGGGGCGGGCTGGAGGGCGCGGACGACTGGCAGAGGGCCTGGTGAGCGTTGAGGAGCATGGTGGGAGACCAGTCGGAAGGCGGCGGGCAAGGCGTGGCCACAGGCGATTGGCAGCGGGCAAGGCGGGACTGGGCGCAGGGGCGTCAGACAAGGGCGGGCAGCCTGGCACCTGGAGGGACGTGGCGGGCGACGAGGGCACACAAAGGCGGGGCCTCGGACGGCGGTCAGGGCGACGACTGGGAGGCCTGGCAGGGGAGAGCGGGGCGCTGCAGGACGGGCGCTGACGGTAGGCAGGGCGACGACCTAGCAGAGGGCGGGGCGCCGGCGACCTGGGGGCGGCGTGGCAGCCCACGGGGGCCATAGGCAGGGCGGGCAAAGGGGGAGGGAGGGAGAAGGTGGAGGGGAAGGAGGGGAAGAGGAGAGGAGCAGAAGAGGAGGGGATGAGGGTAGGTGGGAGAGGAGGACGCAGAGGAGGAGGGGAAAGGGAGGGAGGGAAACGCTTATGGTGGGGAGGGACGGGGTAGGGGAAAGGGTGAGGGGTAGTGGGCGGGGTAGGGTTAGGGGTAGGTTTAGGGGTAGGGGATAGGGTTAGGGGTAGGGGTAGGGTTAGGGGATAGGGGTAGGGTTAGTGGTTAGGTCATAGGGGGGGTGCCCAAGGGGTGGGGTGGGGGGAGGGCCCAGAAAGGAGGCGTACCCCCCGTCCCGCGCGTGTGCGCGGGGCGGGGGTAAAAAAATTTGCCGTGACGGGATTGAAAGGGCGCCCGGGTCCCTAATGGTCACTTTCGTAAATGGCAGCTACCATCGAACCCCAAGTGAACTACTTTACGTAGAAACACCAAGGACGAAGCGGATTCATGCTGCACTTGGTTCAAGAAGAATGGGAAACAAGAGGGATACAAGGCTACACCTCTATGCCCATAAGGCATAGTCCCATTTCGTTCCCCTAAAACAGCATAAATCGGGATTCTAGTAACCTAAACTCTAGGTCAGCCCCCTTGCTGTTCATTTCCTTTGAGAAGAGCTCCTTGCTGTCCATTTTGATTGAGAAAAGTTCTCAACCAACCGGGACCACCCATCCGTAGGGACGGACCCATGGCTACATCCACCGCACTTTCCTCAGGGTTGCTTTAATAGTCTAATTACCTACCACATTTAGTTGGACATGCATCAAGAAGCTTCCTTAATTATCCAGTTAGACACTGGTTCCTTCATGTAATCTTAGCACTTGACATAGAAAAACAATGTCAAAAAAGTTCCTTTTCAACAGGTTATCTTATTTATATTTGGAATACATCCATAAAGTCCAGCTCGTAGGCTAATCTATATGCGCCCGAAGGCAATCCATAATCCGGCCCGAAGGTTATCCAGCAATCCACATGGATTACTCATCCAAGATTCCACCCGCAGACTAGTATGCAGGCCTCGAGATCCAATCTTGAGTTACGTTGGCCTCTTTGTAGGGCCCGGAAGGCAAGGGATTTATGGCCAGAGCCCCCCCTGGCACCCAAGCGTCCTCCTACTCTTTGCAGGGCCGGAAGGCAAGGGATTTACGGCTAGAGCCCCGCCTTGCACCCAAGCGTCCTCCTACTCCAAGTAGCGCTCAACAAAGAGACCTCACGTGGCAGGTTCAGTCCACATTCCCGACGTGGCTAACAACCCCCTTGGTTAGGGTCAGGTCCACGTTTCTGGCATGGCTAACAACCCCCTTGGTTAGGGTCAGGTCCACGTTCCCGGCATGGCTAACAACCCCCTTGGTTAGGGTCAAGTAGACACTCGGGGGTAACTGATACTGCCTCTCCCTTCAAGCTTTCAACCTAAAGCATTAATTAACTTTCCATCTTTTAGTTCTTTGAGCAAACAATGCAAACAATGCAAACAGTGCTCCTAAACTGTTACAAGCACAATCAATCGAGTGGTCGTTTATTTGGCCAACTGCTAAGGAGTGAATCCTTCTCTCCAAATGCATCCAGCATTTGATCCGGGATCAATTGTGACTTGGCAAGATCCCCCAAGGGTTTGTTTGTTCACCCTTTTGTCCTTGGGTTAGGGCCATACCATGTTAACCCAACTTAACCAATACCTTAGGTTTCATACATTAATAGTAAATCCTGGTGACCATGTCGCTCTAACTTGATTGATCCTTTGCTTCCAAGAAAATACCTAACTTCCCTTAACTTGGCAATTTTCCCCAAGAAAGGTGATGTAACAGGATGACTACTCATCCTCTTGCAAGTTAACTTGCGCAAGAACCTGCCAACCTCATTCCAAGGAATGGAAAAAATCTATTGTGATCAAAGCACAAGGCCATGCGACGTTGCAACTTGTTGCAAAAGTGTCACATCTATTCCATGGGATCATTTCACCCATTGAATGGCGTTTCCTGGTCGAGGAATTATGTTTAGACAAAAAGTAGGGTTTAGGGTATCTTCTTACCCAACCCAATCCTAATTCCACTAGGCCGACAACGTTCGGACCTAGGGATTCCAACTCAATCCGAGTTTTAGCATTTGATCGAATGATCCTTAGGGTAGAAACCCTAGATCGTTATTTGCATGAGCGTCCAATTGACCCAATATTCCATGAATGTGGGTAGGACCTTCGGGTTTGAGGGTTTCGACTTGGCAACAAGTGCGAAACTAGGCTGAATCCTTAACGTGCTAAACCCTAGTTAGCACTTGGGGTATTTATCGTATCGACTAAACCATGCCTATATGAATCCCTTGCGGGTTAGGTGATTTAGATAGATCGATCTACTTGCCTTGCGACAAGGACGACCCATTCCTAGAGATGATAAACTTGATCTAAAAGAGAAAACTAGTTGCAACAGGTCACAATACACGTAAACACGCGATTCATTGCTTCTACGTACCACTAGATTCGCAATAACCCTATCATTTCTTGTTAAAATCAAAATGCATGATAATTTGTAGAATAACTTTCATAGAACCTACTAGGACTTACATCAAAGAATCATGCCTACAACCCTTTTTCTAAGCTTTAGAATTTCATGCTTTAATAAACCATGCAACCTTCCCCTAAATGCAACTCTTGATGAATGAATTTTACGCACGGCGAATGTGCAACATGTAACCATTTCCTAACTTCAACGTAGTTAAATGAAGTTCATGCAAAGTGAATATTGTAGGACTAGTGTTGGCTTATTCCATCTTGCAAGCACATGCCACATGCAAATCCATAGATTCATTTTCGTACTCTGCAATTACTTTTTGGATAACATCCTACAGGTGTTAACAACCTTTTCCCATTAACCATTACAATGAAGATTTTTCCTAAAAAAGTGACACACGCTTATTCTTTCCATGTCTAGTCAAAAGTGCACTTAATAATTTCAACCTTAGAATAATAGGCAATAGGTGTTCTAGGCTCGTCACTTTGAAATGCACGACACGGCAACATGCTATTAAGGTCCTAAGATGGATAGACAATTTGCATTAATCACATTGAAAATACCAGTAACCCAATTTCATGTCATGAATTAATTCTAGTAATCGTTCAAATAGTCAATTTTTTTCCCAATTGCATTTAACTAGGCTAAGTGAATTTGAACATGCATAGGTGCTTCCTATTTCCATGAAAGTTATCGTGCTTAATGCATTATTTTTGCGTGGAATCAAAATCGTAAAACCTGGGCTTGTGGGCTCGGGGAGATGTCCACGAGTAATCTCGGTGCGGAACCTTCTGCAGGTGCGGAACCTTCTACAGGTGCGCCTCGTGACTTCTTGGGAGCCATCGTTGATGACTCGAACTCTGTGGATTATCCTCGCTTCTACGCATTCTCCAGACAGCCTTAAGATGTGCCTTCTTCCTCACACGCAGGAGATTCCTTCATCGAAATACGGATCCTTGAAAATACCAGGGCTTGGGGGATTTGGGCCTACGGGAGGGCTTGTGGGGTTGGAGCTTTGCTTGTGGGAATGGGGCTTTTACGAGAAAGCTTGCAGGAATGGAGCTTTACGAGAAAGCTTGCAAGAATGGGGCTTTTATGAGAAAGCTTGCAGGAATGGAGCTTTATGAGAAGGCTTGTGAAAATGGAGCTTTACGAGCCTCTTTTAAAACCCGGTGTGGCCACGCAGAAACAGGGCTTAAGGAAGCTAGGATTTTTCCCCTTGGGGTCAATCCGTGTGCACAAGTCCTGAAGCCTTGCCTTTAGAAGCTTCCAAGAAGCTTCTGTTTCCCTAGGAACCACGTGAGGAAAAGGTAATGATTGGGGGGTAATAAACAAAAGGTGGAAGGATGACGTCGAATGGGGGGAAAAGATTGACTTGTTGTTGCAACGTGGTGCGACGGGCAGCAACAACACGGCGACTTCAGCCCAGAGGTGGCGGCGGAAAATGGCAACAATGCCTCCTCTCCACGACCATGGAACTGCAGCGGCGGTGTTTATAGGTAGCGCGGTGGCTCTGGCAAGTGGTGACGACCTCCACTCTCTCTCTCCTCTCCCTCAGCGCGGCATCATTCGTCTACTCCTTCCCTCCCCCCAATCAAAGCGAAGGGGGGTTTTTATAGCTTAAAGGGGAGGGAAGATGGTAGCCACCACGCGGCCATTCATGGTTCCCCCCCCCATGACACCACTTCACCACATCACCCCCTTCTCCCATTCCCTTCCCTCCAGCCATGCATCGGTTGGGAGAATTAGTAAAAAAATTGGATTATTTTCATTATTATCCATTTTGCCCCTCCCAAGAGGGTGTTTCCCCACGGTTATGCAGTCTTGAACCCCCGAGCTCGATTTCACAATGCGGAGCCCTCATTTTTGCACGTGCGGGGTACGGATTAAACTGTCCATAAATACAATGTGGGAGATAACCTTGCACATGTTTTACACGGCGTGCGAGGAGTCAAGTTTGGTCATATTTTCGAGAGGGAATATGACAGTAAATGGGTGATTCTAGATGGAGGGGGTATGTACACCAAGAAAATCCACTGTCCATCATATCTTGGAGTAAGGCTATATAGTAATACGGATATAGTATGGCTCGAAGAAGAAGTCTTGCCAACCACAGCAATGCAATCAATCCCTATGTTGATGTCGAAGAACAGAGATGGCACGCCATCCTCATAGGGAGTCTGTGGGCTTTAAGAACTTGACTATTAGGTGGAGATCATTGCAAGAAACTATGAATAAATATCATATTAGAGAATTTGGAAATCTCCAAAGTTCCACTTTCATTAAATAAGGAGTAAAAATTTCACCAAGTGGCTAAATCTTAAACCAATATTTGAGAGTGGGACTTAGGGGGATTGCTTATATAGTATCTAGGAAACATAAGAGGAGGACCATATGTCCAAATATTAAGCACATTAGAAATTCCCAAAATTTATAAATTTTCCCAAATTTAATAAAAATACCAATTTTTTTAATATGTGGTTGATGGAGGATCCATGCAATTTTTGTACACTTTAAGGAAACTCTTGAATGAGGAGATCATGCAATTGAAAGTGATAGATTTCACTCTCATTCAGAACAATGATATTGGGAATTTAGGGAAAGTTATGTCTACCATGCTTCTCAGCATCATAGTTTCTTCCATACCTTCGTGGGTAAGAGCAATGAAGGACATCTGATTTTTTATTAGAATGGCATAAGGCAAAATGAGCCATTTCATCTACTTCAAGGATATGATATCTCAACTATGGTTAAATCCTCCACATCTCTCATGGCTTCTCTATGAGATACTCCCTCTTGTTCTTCTCCTTGGGAATTTTATAGGCTGCTTTCAAAGCTAACCTATCATGTTTCTTCAATCACTTCTTGGCAATTTTCTCTTCCACTTTGATAAGCTTTTGCACTATACTAAGTGGTAAGGGTATTCTAAATTTGACATCTTCATATACATTGAAATAAAAAATGATGGTCTCCTCCCTCTTTTACTTGCCATGATAGATTTTAATGGACTCATGTAGATCCTCTCTTTGTGCCTCAATGACTTGCATGCCAACAATCGAATACTCTAGCATGTCTTGAGAGGTAGCCTAAAGGACCTAAACCATCCCATCAAAGGGCTCTTGGACCTAAAACATCCTATCAAAGTGCCAAGTTTGGCATTGATGGTGGTTCCTAAGTTTTCAGCATAACTCCCTCCTCGTGTTCAACAAAATTTTGGGGTTTCTTGTAATCAAAAGAAGGAACCATGTCCTCAAGAGGCTCTATTCCAATGGGGTCTTTAGCAAGTAACTCTTGTTGTATGTCACATGACTCAATGGATGTTCATTTAAACATTCCTATATCTCTCATTTCTTAATCATTATACCCCATGTAATGCAATCATCTGGCTTTGAGTTGAATCCTAGGTGAATAAAGTGAGCTCCTTGCTTCCCATAGCTACAATCCTCAAAACATCTACCCTTCCAACATGTAGTATGAAATCCCTAAGGGACAGAATATCATTCTTTTCCTTTCTTCTCTCCTTTTCTTTTCACCAAATAATATGCTATCCACATTGTTAACTGCACCATAATGATAGTAAACATTTGAAATATTGAGCTTCTTGCTTTATAAACATGGAAAGTAGCTCCTCTCTCAAATCAAACCATGAGAAAGACAATAAAATTTGAGTAGCATGAAATCCACATATGAATGAAGGAATATGAGATAATAAGGTGACAATCATGTTCTATAATATGGCCTTCCCACAAATAGTAATCTCAAATCAAAGGCTCCAGTATCTCCTCAAAAGTTATGTCATCATTCTCCTCCACTTGTTATGGGATCACTTTTACTATGCTCAAGAGGCTAGACTAGATGCAAGTTTTGTTACAAGATTTTGATTACAAGATAAAAAGAGAGGGAGAGGGTGAGGGAGGGAGAGGAAATGAGAGAGGTAGAGGAGATAAGAGAAAAAACATAAAGCATAATAGGGAAAGAGAGAAAGAGAGGGTGAGGGAGAGGGAGGGAGAGGAAATGAGATAGGGAGAGGAAGAGAGAAAAGGAAAGAAAGAACAAGAGAGAGAGAGAGGGAGAAAACATTAAACATAATAGGGAAAGAGAGAAAGAGAGGGAAAGGGAGAGGGAGAGGGAGGGAGAGAGAGGAGGGAGAGGTTGTTGTTTTCTTGTTTGTTGTAGTAGTAGTAGTAGTAGTAGTAGTAGTAGTTTTTTTTTTTTCTTTTCTTGTTTATTGTTGTTTAGTTTTCTTGTTTTTTCTTGTTGTTGTTGTAGTAGTAGTAGTTGTTGTTGTTTTTTTCTTTTCTTTTCTTGTTTATTATAGTGGTAGTGGTAGTGGTAGTGGCCAAAGCACCTCCATCTTACCTACCTCCTTCAAATCCATTCGTGCCCCTATAGTGTCTCTCTTTCCTGTGGTGTGGTCCATAGCAAGCTGCCACGTTCTTGAAAATATGCATGGGATCCAACAAGTGGTTGATCTGTAAGTGGGTCCAATATGGCAACTCGTAGAAAATTGAGAACCATTGCATTCCGTTTGGATGTGACTCCACGTGGACCATTTTCAGCTCGTACCAGCTTTGGCATTCATACGTGTTGGAGGTCATCCAAGAAAACCTTCCCTAAGTTCATGTCCCTCTGGCAAGAAAGCGACGTGTCCTTGATATATCATCTTCTTCATGGTTCGTGACCTTCGGGAGTCTAACTGTGGCCCGCACAATGGACAAGCATGATAACCTGAGTTAACCAGACCTATTCCAACACCTCTATCCAGTGAATACAAACTTGAATGACCAAGCTGAAGATTCCTTGGCTCTCGGGCAAAGCCTGGGAAGGTAGAGTCAATGTGGCTTCATGCGCATGAATCCACTGATATTCGTTGAACTCCATCTATGGACCTATTCTGCGCATGCCATGTTGTCAAGCTCGCAATGTCGGACGTACGAAACATGTGGTTTATGTGGGGGATAAGCGAAAAGTGTTTAAGAACTTTTTGAGGGATGGTTTTCCCTTGCAAGTCCTGTCGATACCTGTGAGCACCACACTTTGGACATGTCTCTATAGTTTTGTATTCTCCTCGAAATAGTATGCAATTGTTGATACATGCATGGATGTTATTGTAGTCCATGCCAAGCTTTCGTAAAACATATCGTGCATCATCACAAGACTCAGACATGGTATTTGCAAGTGGTAATATATGATATTTTAGTAGCCTAAAAAAATCATAAAACACCTTGAAAAAAGAAAAAATGTTTTTAATGATAGTGCCGAAAAGAAATCAACGAAACATACGTACAAGGTACCTGAACAACTCAGTCACACTCGCATCGCTCCGCCCATATTTTGCTTTCACACTTAGGAGTGCAAGCAATGTCTTCAAGCGAGATACTCGGCACCCATCATATAATGGTATGGATGCTTCCTCTCTAAGCGGATCAGAAGTCTCGACATCCATGGGAATCAATGTATTGATCATTGCCTCCATCTCAAGCTCCAAGATTATAGGTAAGTCTGGAAGGCTGCATGTCTCCTTTGGTATTGACGGTATAGATTGGGTAGTACCTTCCAAGTGGTGGATTAGCTTAGGCACTCCATCCATCGCACACCCACGAACTCTTCTAATTGGCCGCAAAGGGTGCACTCCTCCTTGGGACGAGACGTCAACTCCCTGGATAGAAAATTTGCCAGCCACACCCAATCTTTTATTATATGGTATTCAATTAGCTTGTGAGTACAATACATGATTGATATTAACTTTTCTTACCGTTTAATACAATATTAGTGAGTTTGGGAATCTCCCAATTCCCATTTTTTGAATACTAAAAAGGTTGCATCCGAATAACATGCCCATAAGTTTCTCAAAACCATATGATGTGACCTATCATTGGAAAGCACTTGAAAAATGGAATCTATTGAGCCATAGAGAGCTTGATTTGGACTTATAGTGTTCAAGTTATGACAAATCCAAAGATTTGGCCACATGTCCCAAACTTATGGGAAATTCCCATATTCCCCAATATGGTGTTGTTTGCTGAAAATCCAAGATCGCCTGATCAATGATCTCAGATTGAAACTCGTCGAAGCATCGTACGTGTTCTATAGACAATCGATGTTTTCGTCTAATTACCATCTTGCATTGAGAGCAAGGACATGGGACATGCTCATTAAGATACACCTCGTGATCTTGAACATCAAGACCTTCATTGTTTTCCATTTTGTCTACGTTACGACAAACAATTTGTTTTTGTTATCTTTCTTTTTTTCCTTCTTAAATTGTTTGAGAAGGGATTTGTTCTCTTGTAGCTCAGAAAAAATTAACGTATGTAAAGTTTCCACCCACCCACCCACAAATTAATGTATGTCGGAGTGTTTCCCATCTTGTAGTGTTGCATCGGACCTCACCAGACCTTGCCACCACTCTCTCTTTGTTTTTTTTCCATTCATTATCTCCTCTCCTTCCATCTCTCTCTCTTTTTCTCTTTCTTTATTATGTTATATGTTTATTGCCTCTCTCTCGTTCCTTCTTCTTTTTTCTCTTCTTCCCCCTCTCTCATTTTCTTTAACAAAACATATCTCTCTCTACAATAACAACAACAACAACAACAACAACTACTACTACCATCTCTCTCTCTTTTTCTCTTTCTTTATTATGTTGTATATTTATTGTCTCTCTCTCGTTCCTTCTTCTTTTTTCTCTTCTTCCCCCTCTCTCATTTTCTTTAACAAAACATATCTCTCTCTACAACAACAACAACAACAACAACAACAACAACAACAACTACTACTACTACTACTACTACTACTACTACTACTGCTACTGCTACTGCTACTGCTACTGCTACTGCTACTGCTACTGCTACTGCTACTGCTGCTGCTACTGCTACTGCTGCTGCTGCTACTGCTGCTGCTGCTGCTGCTGCTGCTGCTACTACTACTACAACCACGACCACGACCACGACAATGACTATGATGATGACAATGACGACGACGACGACCGAGACTATGACTACGACCATGACCATGACCACGACTACCACTAGCACTACCACTACCACTACCAATATAATAAACAAGAAAGTAGGAAAAAACAACAACAACAACAACTACAAGAAAAACTACTACTACTACTACCACGACCGTGACCACGACCACGACCACCTGTTTGTGGTGAATCAAGATACAAAGTGGAGATGAAGTCAATGGATGTGCCTCATAAGGTTTTGCGACATTTTTCGATTATTCCACGTATTCAACTTATGTTCAAGTGTAAGTCTATTGGAAAGCTCATGTCATGGCATGCTAGTCTCATCGTTCAAGTGATGGAAAATAGAGGATCCCTGAAGACACACTAGCATGGCAACATATAGACAATTTGTGGCCCGTTTTCAAAGAAGAGCCAATAAATTTGAGATTTAATTTAGGTATGGATGGAATCAATCCATTTGACATCAAAAGCACATCATATAGTATATGGCCAGTGGTATTGGTGAACTATAATATTCATCTATCCATGGCAATTAAAAAGGGACATGTAATGTTGTCCCTTGTGATGCTTGGAAAGCACAAGGTAAAAAACATGGACATTTACTTAGAGCCTTTGATTGAAGAGTTAGAAATGTTATGGGAAGGTATTGAGGTGCAAGATACAAGCACATCTGCATCCTCTAGAGATTTCACTTTGAAGGCCATGTTGTTGTGGACCATGCATGCCTTTCCAGGATATGGAGAGTGTTCAGGTACATGTATATAACTCTATATTTGAAATTCAAGACTTGAATCAATTGCATGTTATTAATTCACTTGTTTGTTCAGGTTTAACCACATCAGGATATCGTACATGTCCTATTTGTGGTCCCTTTCTAGTTTCCTCTAGGCCAGCACATTTAAAGAAGGTTATCTATGATAATCATCATTGATTTTTTCCTATTGGCCATCCCAAATATGTTCTCCCTACTAATGGAATGACTCCACAATCTCTAACCATTCGAGATTGGAAGGAGAAATGGATTAATGCCGACAGCCACCCTCCACTCGGCATAAGTCGATAAGAATTATATTTCTCTTGATTGACTTTAAAGTATTTAGCATGATGAATTGTTTACAT
The DNA here is from genome assembly GCF_053477565.2 of Lygodium microphyllum. NCBI lineage: Eukaryota > Viridiplantae > Streptophyta > Polypodiopsida > Schizaeales > Lygodiaceae > Lygodium > Lygodium microphyllum. Next base: position 43,631,531 of record NC_141138.1, read on the forward strand.
AATATATTGTTTGTTTGTTAGGTTCTCTATATTTTTTCGTCTTTTGTTGAGTGTTGAAATGACCTATTTTTTGGCTGATTTTTGTTGTTTTTGAGAGTTGAATGGTTGATTTTATGACATGATTGATTGGTTTGGAAGTTGTTTGAGAGTGTTTTGGATAGGTTGGAATGGTTTTATTAAGCTCATGATATTTATTAGTAGAGATGTGAAGTTCTGATGATGTTTTGATATGTTCTGTTTGGTCCTGATAGCTTCTGTTGAGCTTCTGTTTTGTTCTGTTTTCTCTCTGTAAGGAGGGATGGAGTATTGATTGATAGGGTTTGAGATTGTTTGAAAGCTTATTGAGTGACTTTTTATGGTTTGTAATGGTTTTGGTATGAGTTATGTGGTTTTGATGCTTTTTGTTGACCTTCTGTAACTCTCTGATGAGCTTCTGATGAGCTTCTGTAGACCTTCTGTATGCTTCTGTATGTGTTCTGATGGATGAGAGTGTAGCTTGGGAAAGTTTTCTAGCCTTGGAAAGAGGTGAATACAAGTGCAAAAGAGCTAAAAGAAGTCAAAGAAGTAACTGTTGAAGACTCAAGTAAAGACTGGAGTGAAGTGACAGTGGTGAGCTATGAAAAGAAACTGTAGTGGCTCTAGTGCCTCTTCATATCAGACATACCTCTTGGGAGGGTTATCCACGACCTAAGAAGGATTATTGTGGGTGATTATTGAGTGATTGTAGTGAGGATATGATGTATTATTGATAGAGAGAGAGAGAGAGAGTCAAAGATAGCCAATTCTATCAAAACAATGTGATTGTATGTGAGAGATTGAGAGAGAAGACTATGAAGATATTGAAGATGAATACTATGTGATGTATTTCCATTCAAAGATGGTGTATTCCTTTGCTTTCTTTGTTCTATTGATGGATTTTGTGAAGATGTTGAAGAATATGGTTGATTCTATCAAATCCGTGGGAGATCTACATGATGCTGCATGAAGATTTGTTGTGACTGGTGTTCTTTTCTTCATTGTGATCATATAAAACCTAATAAAAAAGCTTGTTGATGCTACAAGATAGATTTTCTTGCAAGAGAATTCCCTTTTCCTTGGTGTTCCTCTTGGGGCTCCATGTTTTTGGTGCACAACTGGGGAATCTTGCCATCAACAAGCACCAGAAGAGGCCGAAAATGAAGAAATGGCATTGCCAAGAAGAGAAGAATTCAATGGATGTTTGTAAAGTTCCTTCTTCCACTGAAGAGTTGGAATTTCTCATAATCAAAGCCACTTTCCACAAGAATTTCATCCCACAATGGCGGAAATATATCACCATCATGATGCATGCTCTATGTGGTGGACAATTTCCTCTTCCTGTTGAAGCAGCAGAAACTTGCATCTTGGCGGCAAACTGTTTGGGAATAAACTGAAGAGCAGGAATAGATAGAATGACCATCCGTGGAAGATTTGGCATTCATTGAGAAGTTTCCAGACATCATCAAGTGGGAGATTGTGAAGAAGCTTCAGGAGTCTTGGTCTGTAGAGGTTCACAAAGACAAGAAGGAAAAGAGTTGGAATTTGTTCGTGGATGCTCAACAGCAAGATACATGGGATGCTTGGTGTTCTGACAATCTTATGTTTGTTCAATTGGCAACCCACTGGAAGTTGGTAGACAGAGTGTTTTTCACAACATACACTGTTGAAACCATCAGAAGCTGGCATTACTATGATGATGGCACCACCACAATGCTTAGACGTATGCATTTTGACACCTTCAGAACCGAATACCTTCCTCTGTGCAGTGGTATGAAAGCAGAATTTAGAGATATTGAAAAGGAAGAAGTAGAAGAAATGTTGGCAAGAGAGTCCTCCAAAAACTGCAGCCTTCTGTTATCCCTCTGTGGAGCACTAACGACATAGTGGATCCAACACCCTGATGAATGACACAATAAAGAGGCAAGCGTTAGAACGAGTCCAGAGGTACGTGAGAAGAGAGAAGGCAAAAATCAAAGCTGAGAACGAGCTCGTAGCAGAAGCTGTCTTTAACGCCCTTGCGGAACTCTTTACAGAAGTCCCAATGGCACATCAAGCCCTTCCTCCTCCTGCTGGATGTCCATTTCCAAGCTAGATCCGTCCTGGAAATATTGATGACAGGCCAGCGAATGTAGTTCCATTGCCAGTTTTTAAGGGAGAGTACAATGAAGACCCTGATCTTCATGTAGCAGAGTTTATGGTAGCATGTGTGGCTAACAATGCCAGAACCCCTGAGCATTGGTTGGCAATATTCCCTGCCACTTTCAAGGGTGCGGTGTTTCAGTGGTATGAGAGACAAGCAGCAGGAACTTTTGGCACATGGGACGACCTGAAGTTGGCCTTCCTTACTAAATTCAGGCGTGAAGTTTTGAAGAGCGGATGCGAGAGGAATTTATGAATTTAAGTCAGTCCTCTGGAGAAAGAGTAGAAGCCTATGTCTAATGAATGGAATCCATCCTGAAGAGATGGACTAACCATAATCTAGATGATGGCATTCAGAAGGGGGTGTTTCTCATAGGATTACAACCAGAAGTCCGTAAGTTTGTGGAGCTACAAAGACCAACCACACTGCAAGCTGCAAAACAGAAGGTGCAAGACTATACGATGAAGTGGAAGCTAGATTGGCAATGAATCCAGGAAGACGAGTCCTACCTCCTCTGATGCCAGGAATGATGTACCCACCAAATGCAGTCCCAGGGACAGTCCCCTACCCCTACCAACAGATGCCCCCAATATCACAGTATAGTGCACCAAATCCACAGTGGCCACAATCAATGCCTCAAATGATGGTTCAACCACAACAACAATGGTCCCAACTAATTTTCCCAATGCCAAATCAGCACAGCAACAGTGGAACCCTACCAATTGGAGCCAACAGCCAACAGTTCAAACAGGAGCTCTGAATCAGAATCAGAACAGAGATCCCTCTGCACCAGCCCAACCTATTTATGCAGTGATTACAAAGACTCCTTAAAACCCTACTGCCAGTACCTCAGGAGGAGAAAGCTTGAAGGATTATTTATCCAACTCAGTTGCAAATATAAAAAAGGAGTTGATGGATGTGATTACAGAGCAGCTACAGACGCTGAAAGTGAATACCGCTAGCATATCCAACGTTGCAGGGGCAGGAAGAGATGTGATGCGGTCAAATACTTGGTGTGGTAAGTGTCATCAAGCAGGCCATTTAGCCACTGAATGTACACGAAAACCAACCATTCCTAGAGCTTTCTGTTCCTACTATTTGCAGAAGAACCATACAGAGGATATTTGCTCTCTAAAGGAGATGCATAATAGGAGAATGAAGGAAGAAGACACAAGATTCAACTTGTTGGAATCCAAAATGACAACACAGGATATTGGACCCAAGGCTAGAGAGTTTGGTCCTAATTTCGGTCCAAGGAGGTTTCCATCCCAAAGTTACAGAGGAAGACAGTCTGGCGGTGGTCAGAGATCAGAAGCGGAGTGTTACAGATGCGGAGAAAAGGGACACATTTCACTAAATTGTCCAAATCCTAGAAGGTCAGTGGATTACAAGCCCTTATGCAGTCGATGCAAAGGAGAAGGTCACACTCCAAAAGACTGTCCAAGCCCAGCCCCAGTGAAAAACAGTGCTATTGATAATCCGGCCAAGGCCCAAGAGCCTACTTCCAATTTAGTGGAATTGGAAGTTGCTACCATCACGCGTGCAAAGAAGAAGGAACCACCTATCCAGAAAGAAAATAATCATCCTGCCAGAACAGTGAAGTTCAATCTTCCACTAGAAGAACAGAACAGAACAGAGCCTGACAGTGCCGTACAAAGCACCATAGTGCCACAGAGAGTCACAGAGACAGCTCCAGAGATAGGACCAGAGGTCCAGGAGATAGAAGAGGAGGAAGTGCCACAAGTGGCAGAAGAAGTCCCCCTGATGCCCCTGTTGGAAGAAAAAAGGAAAATGAAAATGGGTGTTGCCCCATTCCCTAACCGGTTAGAGAAGCCAGTGGATCCTATTAAGGAATACGATCTGGTCAGAAATCTAGATACCTTTAAACCAAACCTCACATTCCGACAATTATTGATGTTGTCTCCCAGTTGCCGAAAAAGGTTCAAAGGTATACTGACAAGAAGACGTGGATTAAGGATTGCTCCCTCAATAGAAACAAAGTCCAACAAAGCTCCAGAGCCTGTAAAAGAAGTGGACGTGGCTAACGCCTTCCTAGATCCGGGTACCCCAGAGACTGGTGTGTGGATAGAAGAGTGCTTCATTGCAAATGTACTGATTGATGGAGGTTCATCAGTGAACATTATGACGGACGTGACAATGAAGAATCTAGGTCTACAAGGTGTGCAACCAACCCAATGGCTCATCAGACTGGTGGATCAGAGCAGAATCAAGCCTTTGGGCATTCTCCCATATGTGAAGACTACAGTGGCTGGAAAAGATTATTGGCTAACCTATTTGGTGGTGAAGCCAAACTCTTATGGTACATCCTACCCTCTGTTACTAGGCAGACCATGGCTTTTTGAAGCCAGAGCAAGGACGGATTGGTTCAAAGGAACCTTGACCTTGGGTAGAGGACCCAATAAAGTGGTGTTGAAGCTATATGGTGCTCAAAAAGGATATGGATCCACCTCCTTCGAATTATCTTCTGACTCCCCTAATGAGGCTATAGATGGAACATCAGCAGACGAAGATGCTGTCAAACAGATCCTTCCCAAGAAAACAGTGGCACGTTCCTTAACAGTGGATACTGTAAGCCAACTCCCAAAAGATGCAAAGTCCCTGATAATGGGTGAATACTTCCTGCCTGAACCAGGAACGATTTCCGAAATCACTTCTGACAATGAGATAGAAGCATGGATGTACTGCTCTCCCTGTTACATGGCCAGAGCAGAGCCAGAGACAGAGACAGAAGATGAAACAGAGAACCTGTTCTTCTCTTACAGAGCCCCTACAGAGACAGAGACAGAGACAGAGACAGAGACAGAGCCAGAGACAGAGATAGAAACAGAAGAGGATGGAGATGATATGGACGAAGAAGGTTATGAAAGCAAGACGGAAGAGTCTATCCCACCTGAAGAGGATACATATGAAGAAGAAGTTCCAGAAGCATTAGAAGCAGACGAGCTCATGCTGAGGGACAGAATGGCAATGGTACCATTTGGTCTGGTAAATAGATCTTCTCACATGCAAAATCTTTATAAGAAATGGATTAAGAAAAACAAGCCGTCTTTCAGCAGTGGCTCATGCCATCCTCACCCACCTTTGCCAAGAGAAGATGATGATGATGCACCATGCCAACAAGCACCAGTCCCACAAACCCAACAGAAATCAGAGGGTCCCTGTTATGTGATGTTTCTGGACATGTCATCAGAAGATCATTCTTTAAGCCAAGAGGTAACTAATCGTGAAACTAAACCCGAAACGGCTCTAATTCCATTTCAACATCTCAAGAGGAAACCTAAGTCTCCACCAAAAGAAGAAGTTGGTTCTAGTGGGACATCAGAAGAGGACACCACCCCCTTGAAGGAGTCGGATCTGTATCCAGAAGCAGTCCGCGGGACCTTCATCCGTGAAGTAGAAGGTGAAAGGTAGTTAACCTTTGTGGATGCAGATGGCACTGAACGCCACTTGAAGGTGGGTAGCAGCCTACCAGAAGAGGAGTTGTCAACTTTGTACAACTTGTTGAAAGAGAATTTGGACGTGTTTGCATGGTCCTACAAAGACCTAAAGGGGATTGATCCCACAATATGTTAGCATCATATTGATTTGCAGCCTGATGCCAAGCCAGTACGGCAACGACAGAGGCGAATGAATCCAAATTATTCCACATTGGTGAAAGTAGAGCTGCTGAAGCTTCTGGAAGCCAAGTTCATCTATCCAGTGGGAAATAGTGAATGGGTCTCACCCATCGTGGTTGTACCCAAGAAGAATGGCAAGCTTCGTATATGTGTGGATTTCTGCAAGTTGAATTCCAAGACGAAGAAGGATCACTTTCCTATCCCTTTCACAGACCAACTGTTGGACACAGTGGCAGGCCATGAGCTGTATTTCCTCTTGGATGGATTCAGTGGATATAACCAAGTGCAGATAGCAGAAGAAGACCAATCCAAAACAACCTTCACCACAGAATGGGGGACCTATGCTTACCGAGTGATGCCGTTTGGGCTCAGCAATGCCTCTACTACTTTCCAACGAGTCATGATGGCCGCATTCCAAAATCATCTGCACGATTTTATTGAGGTATATTTGGATGATTTTTGTGTGTATAGTTTGATCCGTGAAGACTGGGGACACCTGGAACAATGCTTTGACCGATGCCGGGAGTATGGGATTTCCCTCAACCCCGACAAATGCATCTTTGGGGTCTCTTCTGGAGTTCTGTTGGGCCACATTGTCTCTGCACAAGGGATATCAACAAACTCTGCAAAGATTGAAAAGATCGCAGCTCTAACAGCACCCACCAACCTCAAATAGTTGAGGGGATTCCTAGGCCATGTGGGTTACTACAAAAGGTTCATAGCCCATTTTGCAACAAAGTCAACCTCCTTGCACAAGCTTCTGAGGAAAGATGCAGAGTTTATTTGGACGGAAGAATGTGACAAAGCCTTCAATACTCCGAAGCAGTGTCTGATTGAGGCACCCATTCTGCAACCTCCTGATTGGACGAAGGAGTTCCATGTACACACTGATGCATCTATTGAAGGCTTAGGTGCAATCCTATGCCAGAAGGGCTCCTCAAAGCTGGATCAGCCCATCTATTACACAAGCCAAAAAGTCACTGATAGGGAACGAAACTATACAGTGACAGAGCTGGAGTGCTTGGCAATGGTGTTTGCCCTAGAGAAGTTCCGCCACTATCTGCTGTCTACCCACTTTAAATTTTATGTGGATCACGAGGCCCTGTCCTTCCTGATGAACAAAGCGGATGTGAAAGGATGAATGATGAGATGGCTCCTTCTATTCCAGGAGTTCGACTTTGAGGTGATTACTAAGCCTGGTCGTTCCCATATTCTGGCTGATCATCTGTCGCGTATCCTACAGATTGCAGACGAGGAGCAGGATGATCCAGACCTCCCTGATGCTTCCCTATTGCTAGTAGAAACTGTAACCCCCTGGTATGCACACATTGCCAATCTGCTAGCAACCTAATAGTACCCTCCTGGCATATCTAGTTGGGAAAGGAAAAAGCTTATGTTAGAATCAGCCCCCTACACCCTGTTAGGCGGTGCACTGTACAAGAAAGGCAAAGATGAAGTGCTCAGAAGATGTGTTGCAGGAGATGAGATTGGGATTGTTCTGAAGGCTTGCCATGACGAGCCATGTGGGGGCCACTTTGCAGGAGAAGCCACAGCCATGAAGGCTCTGCTCGCAGGATACTGGTGGCCGACCATCCACAAGGATGCCTATGATTACCGTAAAAGATGTGATGCTTGTTAGAGAATGGGGAAACCTACCAAGACAAGTGCCATGCCACTACAACCTATCCTTCCTTTGAAGCCATTTGAGAAGTGGGGCATCAACTTCGTAGGCCCAATCGATCCTCCCACCAGAAGGAAGTAGAACCGATACATCCTCGTATGTACGAATTATGTCACAAAGTGGTGTGAAGCTAAAGCCCTAAAGCGGGACGATGGTAACAGCGTGGCCCTATTCATGTACGAGAATATCATCACCCGTTTTGGTAGTCCCTTAGATCTGGTAAGTGACAGAGGCACACATTTCATTAATAAGGTCATGGAAGAGTTGACAGAGCTGTATAAGATCTGCCATCGCAAGTCCACTCCTTATTACCCCAGAGCCAATGGCCAAGTCGAAGTCACGAATCGCATCCTCTGCTCAATTCTGACAAGAACAATTGCCGCACATCGTCGTGATTGGGATGATCGACTTACAGAGGCCCTCTGTACTGAACCTCCCATAGAGCAGCAACAGGACAAACACCCTTTCAGCTGGTGTATGGTACAGAAGTTGTTTTCCCTGTTGAACTGGAATTGCCCTCTTTGAGAGTGGCTATCAAAGAGCGTTTTGGGGACGATGATTCACTGCAACACCGTCTCCTACACCTGGAATGTTTGGACGAAACTCGCAGGATGCTCTACAGTGCATGGAAGCCACGCAAGCTCGACGTAAGGCTTACCATGACAGCTTCATCAAGCACAAGGAGTTCAAAGAAGGTGATTTGGTCCTAGCCTATGATTCACGATTTGGCAAGTTTCCTGGCAAGCTTCAACAGCGTTGGATGGGCCCATATAAGGTACTTGCTGTCAACCCTAATGGCTCTGTCCAAGTGCAGACCGTTGATGCCTCTGATGATCCCTTCCTGATCAATGGATATCGCCTGAAGAAGTACTTTCCTCCTTGGGGATCTTGACAATCACGGTCACCTGATCCTTTCCCTCGTTGGCATGGCACTGTCACTCTTATGATGCTACTTTTGCTAGCCGTTCTTCAGCCACTCTTGATGACATGGACGCAACCCTCTGTCCCCTCAGCCCCACCTTCCAGCCCTGATCTCTTATCCTCTATTTTCCACCAGCAGCAGTGGCGAGGTGGGTTCTGACAAATGGTATTTCCACCATTCCCTTGCCTAATTCGAAACAAAAAAAAGAAACACATATCGGTCATGGGAGAAAAGGACTTCGGTCCCTGTCATGCCGACCTATTCTTCGACAAAAGGTGGAAACACGCTCGGGAGTAGGAGAAAAAGAAAAGAGAAAAAAAAAACGAAAAAAAAATTGTTATGGGAGAAAAGGAAGCAATTCCCTGTCATAGCAGGCCTCGCTCCAAGAAAAGGTGGTCAACACCCTTGGGCAGGAAGCTGGCTGTGGAAAAGGTGGCAACACCCAGCAGTCCAGAAAGTGGATTCATCAGTTGACATCCTCAGGATCCAATTCCGAAGCTGCCTCCCTTGGTACGTTGTGTCTTGGGTCTCTCTATAGAGCGTCTAACTGTCCTCTAGCAGACGCCATGTTCCTATCTAACACAATGTTCGATCTGATGGCTACCTCCCTGGGTATGCCTCTTCAACAACAGACACAATGATTTTCATCGACAAACAATCGAGTGATGCGAGCTTTCATCCTAACCGAATGGGAACGTGAGTATGGTTGCCCTCTGTAACTATCAACAGAGTGTGAGACAGAGGGTGGGGCGAGTGACCAGTCTTTCCCCTCAAATCAAATGAGAGGTGAGAAGTGTGAATGCACTGTTGCACGCACGGGATGGGCCTCTCAATGCACAAAGCACGATCTGTTTCTGTACACTGCACCATAAGGCTCCCTGGCCTTCCTTATCGCACCGTATGCCGGCACAGGGCGGGATGCACAGTTGCACCATCAAATGCGCACAAGGCATACAACCTTTGCACAAGTGACCGTGAGGATTACATCAATGGGTTTCAGGACATGGTTGCCCTCCTGTATCTATCAACAGAGCGTGAGATAGAGGGTGGGTTGAGTGTGACTGGAGTTTCTTCAATCAATTACCGAGAGGTGAGATTGAGGGACGTTACGACAGTTGGAGTCAGGTATGCTCCCGTTTCCCTATGCACCCACGGGGTGGGTTTCTGCCATCATCACAGGACACGTCACCCTGTTCTGTACACTACACTGTCAGGCTCCCTTGCCTTCCTGCTTGCACCTATGCCAGACGGGTTGGACGCACTAATGCACCATCAACTGTGCACCCTAGCATACTCCCTCTGCACTATTCCCTTGTGGATTCCTAAATCGGGTACGAGATATGGGTTTCAATCATTATTCCTTGAGTGATATTAGTCATGGGGCGAGTGATTGTTCTTTCATTCCATTTGAGTGATTGTAAGTTGAGTGCAACATTCCTCATCATGGGCAAATTTCCTGCGATTCCTTCAACCAGCTACCTCCCTGGGTGTTGCCACGTGGTCCATGCCACGAAGGATGTGTGCTGTGAAGATGCCTTGGTACCTCCTGCAGCCGACAACAACACAGGACGTGCCATCGACAGTCAACCTTGATTCTCGACAACATGGGCCAAGTTTTTCTAACCCTACCTTCTGTTTCTCAGTGACGGTCATGTTTTAAGTGTGGCGATGTTAGTGGTTGGTCTGTTGTATGGTATTCGGTCCATGTTGCTCGGTTAACCCTATCCATTAAGGTCTTAAGTGTGGGGACGCGTCCCTACGCGTCTACATTGCATACCCCTCTGCATATGCCTCAGCCTACTAATGGCTCTATGCCATGACTTGCTTTTACCCTGATGAGGTCCCTTCCCACCCATCCGTTCATTTTTCACCCACCCTCGAGGCTGTTCCCTTGCAGTTTTTCTTCATTTCTTGATTTTACTGTCCTGTGAAGTCCACATCCAACCTTATAGCCCTATTCATCCCTTTGAACTGCCCATTTTTCCTTTTTACCCACCCCTGTTCCGATGCACGATTTTCGAGTTATTCATTTTTGAAGCATTTTGCGCAAATTGGTCAGTTTTCCATGTGAACGCATTTTTCTTGCTTCAGAACCGTGATCTGACGTCCTAGCCCTGACAACCTTTTTGTTTTTACTCCGTGTCATTTTGATGCACGGTTTGTTCAATATTAATTTTTGCGGTTTCTCGAGACTTTTTCGTGCGTCTTTTTGACATTTTTCCATGTGAACCTGCCCTGTTTGCATCGGAATTCCAATTTGATTTGCCAGTCGTGTCCATCGTGCCTTCTCCCACCTTTTTCCTTTTTTCTCTACCCTCTTTCACCTTCTGGATTTGTAATTATTAAATTTTAAATGTGTTTTCGGGTGTATTTTTGGTGTTTTTCGCATGTGAACCCCTCCTACTTCCACCAGAAATGCGTCTTAACATGACCACCTTGTGCCACCCCTTCCTATGGACATTTTTCCTTTTTATTGCATGTCATTCCGGCACGCGGTTCGTCCAATATTAATTTCTGATTCCATTTTCGGGTCTGTTTTTTGGGTTTTTCCCATGTGAACGCGTATTCTCTCAGTCTGAACCATGTTTTGACGTGATAGGATTGTCGGGCATGTGTTTCTGGACATTTCTCCTTTTTCCTGCACTTCATTCCGGTGCACGGATCTTCCGATATTAATTTTTGTTTGCGTTTTTGGACCCGTTTTTTACGTTTTTTGCATGTGAATGCCCTGTCTTTCCCCTGGAACCCCCGTTACACGTTTCCTTGGTCTTCCCCCTGCCGTCTTGACCAATTTTTGTTTTTATGACCTTTCATTTTGATGACCGGATTGGGAGATATTAATTTTTCTTTCTTTTTCCGTGTTTTCGCGCGACTCGTCCCGCGCGTGAACGCGCCCGTTTTTGATTTCACACGTCTCCACGCACCCTGGTTGCGTCGGCGTGGCCCATACCGACATCTCGGCACTATTTCGATCCCGTCACGGTAAATTTTTTTACCCCGCCCCGCGCACGTGCGCGGGACGGGGGCACGCCTTTCTTTTATGGTAGGCACCCCTTTCCCTTGGGTACCCACCCCCTGGGCACCCCACCCATCCTCCCATGGGCACCCAACCCCCGAGCACCCTTCCCTATCCCCCCGACCCCCACCTTTCTCTCTCCCCGGCCCCTTCCCCCAACCGCCTCCATCTCCCTCTCCCCCCTGCATGCCATCTCCATCCTCCCTCCATCTCCCTCTCCTTCACGCTCCTCCATCTCCTCCTCTCCTTTCCCTCCTCCTCCTCTTCTCCTCCCTCCTCTTCTCCACGGCGCCCTGCCCCCCTCCTCGTGGGCCTCTCCTCCATGGCGCCGAGTCCCGCCTTGCTCGCCACCGGTCGCCTGGACCCCGCCGTGCGCCCGCCGCCCCGTGGCCTCTGACATCGCCCCGTGGCCTCTGACGCCGCCCTGTACGCCCTGTCCGCCACCCTTTACGCCGTGACGCCCTGCCGCCGCGCACTCTTCTGCCGCCCGCTGGGCCTCCTTCCCACCCCTGCCACACCACGTGCCCCACACCCCCCACCCCCTGCAAGCCGCCCTTCCCCCCCCATAGTCACCCAATCCCCCACCAACCCCCCTGCAAGCCCCCCTTCCCCCCCCAGGCCCAATCACACACACCACCCCCCCTGCAAGCCCCCCATCCCCCCCAAGGACACCCCACCACACCCACCCCCTGCAAGCCCCCATTCCCCCCAGGCACACCAAACCCCACCACCCCCACCCAAGCCCACTGTCACACCCAAACACCCCACCCCTTCTCAAGCCGTTGTTCCCCGCCCGTAGACACCCCGCAGAAACCCCGCATAAGCCCCCTGTCCCACCCGCAGAAACCACCCGACGACACGCGGAAACCAACCGAAAAACGCAGCACCCTACAGATCCCTTTTTCAGCCCCTGGTCCCCTGACACACGAACGTGTGGCTCTTCGTGTGGTTGTGTTCGTGTTCGGGTGCGGGAGTCCGTTAGCGGCTGTTCACGCACGGGGACGCGCGTTCCTTTGTCTGTGCGGTGGTGTGCACCAGCCGACTGTTCACATGCAGCTGACACGCAGTCCATTCCTGGGTATATTCCCGGATTTTTAATTTCCAAAACCCGAAAACCTTCAAAATCCATTGAAAAATTACAACAAAATCATTAAAAATCAATTTAAATTCAAAAAAAATTAGAGAAAAATCTTGAAAAATTCCCAATCTTTCTGCAGTAAATTGCAATATTTTTCTAAACTGAAAATTTCAGAAAAAAATTCAAAACATTTTAAAATTAAAAAGAAAAAAATCAGAACAATTTAAAATAAAAAATTCTTTTAAAAATACACACAACATGAGAAAAAAAGTCATTAAAAATGGTAAAAATTCCAATTTAATTGCAAAAAATTCTTGAAAATTCCATTAACTTTTTTGCTTATTTTTGGAAGATTTTCTAAGCTAAAAATGATGTGTTGTTTTATTCCATTATTATTTTATGGTAAAAATACTTCATTAAATGCTAAATTCATGAAAAAATCCTCTTTAATTCAAAACACAAATTGAAAATTCTAGAAAAATCCAGATATCTTGGTTCTTTTTGGATTTTTGACCTCCATTTGGGATTGAGAAGTGCGCATTTATTGCATTCACATACACCCACTACCAGGTATTTTTCCTTTTATATTTTTATTTTTTCCGCTACCCCAAAATCCACATTTAATTTTTAACATGAATCCTAAACACCACCATGGCATGCGCGCTCGCGCCAAATACACATTTTTCTAATTGAAATCAACCCGCCGTTCACTTAGCATGCGCTAAGTGCGCTTTAGAGGCACCTTAATATTTTTAAATTAAAAATGAACCAGCCGTCACAAAAGCACGCGCTGGAAAAAAAGCGCTCCATATCACCTTAATTTTTAATAAATGAATTTTCATTTAGAGACCCAGTCTGGGTATCGAAGTTCGGGATTCGGATTAATGCACCGCTTCAACCTAATAATTGGTAATTAAAATTTTAAGAAGGAACCGTCGTTTTCTTGTTAAGGTTTATCACTTAATAAAAAATTCACCCATTCTTAATAATTCATAAAATGAACCCTTCATTAAATTAATTCCCCCTCATTGCACTTATTTCCGCTTTTTAATGAACTCGTTTTGTGGGATGGGTACGCGAAGTCTTCGGAGCTGTCTCCATGGTCAAACCTGATTATCAAAGTTGTGGTCATGATATTTCTGGGTTGTTGTTATGTTTTGGTTCAGTTTCTTTGTTATGATTAAGGGTACAGTGTATAGTTTTTTTTCTTTATTGCCTAATACGGGGATTTGGGTGTTTGCATGTTGCATAGCATGAAGCTTTCGATCGCATATGTGTAGAGGTCATGTCGAATTTTTTCTAGGCTGTGGTTTGCTTGGGGATAGTTGGTCGAGTCACGTTTTACCATATTGATTGATATCTTATCCTTGGTTTTTGTCTATTGCTTTGCAGGCATTCTCTTTGTTTGTCTGTGTTTGTGGTGTGTGTGTGTAACCATCTGAATGGCGCCCTCTCGTACTCCTCCCCCGATTCAGTATGTTCCTTTGGCTGTCCATGATTATTCTTTGTTACTGGATTCGGACGTTGTCGCTAAAGCGGGCTTGTCCAAGTTCGTGAGCCTTTCTTTCCCACTGGTTCCAGATGATCCTACCATTTGTGACGAGTTTTTAACCTCTTACAGTAAGAGGTCTGATCCAGTCCGTGGCACTACTGTTCTTCTGACACTGAAGACTCTAGGCAAGGCTCTTGGTCTGCCATATCGTGGGAGTCTGTCCCTGCTGTCAGACATTTGTTTACCAATGATGATATTTTGAAGCTGTTGCAGAAGCAGACTCAAGATGTTCTTGATCCGAATAAGGTCATTACCACGTCAGGAGTGGGTGTTTCTATGATTTCCAATCCCCTATGGAAACAGCTATGCCAATTCCTTCAGGACAGGTTCATGCCTGCAAAGTCCCCACCTCATTATCTTTCCAAGGAGTTGTTTACAGCTTCACGAATGATTTTGAAAGGCATAACTATTGATTGGAGTACCTACCTCCTCTCCAAGATGGATCACCATTTTATCCGAGCTACTCGAGGAAATGTGACTAATGTTACATTTGGGTCCTTCCTCTATGTCTTCTTGCTACATGCTGCCCCTGCAAAGGAAGCTCCTTTACCTCCAGTTGATCCTCCAGAAGTTCCTCCTCCGCCTCATAATGAAGATGATGATGTGATAATTGAGGATGATGATTCTCCTCCTCCCCTGGTCATTTAGAGAAAACACCTCAAGAGGGTGGCTGAGTCAATGCTTATTCCTCCAGTTCCAGTGACAGTTCCTGCCCAGTCTTGCAGTAGCTTGCCTGCATTCCTTCAGACGCCAAATCTTTTCAGAGCCCATAGAGATGGGATGCTCGAACTTACTATTCCTTCTGTTCACCGCCTGGTAACAGGAGATGCTATTCCGTTCCTGTGCAAGGATATCCAGAGTTCTATTGAACTTTCGATGATTGCCTGTATCCAGCAATTATATTCTTCATTTTATGATGAAGTTCAGCAGTCTAAGGAGGAATTGAATAAGACCACTACTGAGTTAGCCTCTGCTCAGGAGAAATTCTCTGACCTTGGTACGCAAATGGAGCAGCAAACTAAGCTCGTGGATACTCAGAAAGCTGAAATCTCTAAGTTGAAAGCTGAGTTGGCAGAAGCTAGGTCTCAAGTGGTTGCTGTAACAGAGGAGAGGGATAAGTTACAGAAGGAGAGTCAAGAGATGAAGGAGGTGATAACTGCCCAAGCAGAGAAGTTTAAATCCACCACTGCTATTTTAGACCAGAGCAATGCTCAAATCCAGCAACTCAAAGATCAGTTGGCTCAGTCTCGGTCTCATACACAGAGTCCTGTGCAACCAGTTTCTCTTTTATCCCCTGTAGACTTGGCAGTTTTTCAAAGACAGGCTACCTTATGTCCCTTATTCCAGGCCAAGGTGGAAAGATTATAATCTCGCATGGATTTGTTATGGTCTTCTTTTGAGCAGTATTAAGAATATGTTCCACTAGATCATTCCTTTTTTGTCCATTATCAACAACAGAAGTTGGCCTTCTATATAAAACTTTCCACGATGGATTTACCTATTCCATAGGATGGATGGAGTGGGGCCTGGTCATCTGATTTGCTGATCGAAGTAGTAAGGATGGTTTTTGAAGACTCTGTCACTCCAGATACGATGCTTCTGTCCTATATGTATTTGAGGGGTGATTTACTGATTCCAGATGATGAAGATCTGGCTTGGTATGTCGGAGATGTGGTATTGCAAGCTTCTTTGTATGTCCGACATTTGGAGTTGAGGATTGATGAGATGTTCTAGGGGTATTCTTCAAAGGTGGCTGAGTGTCCTGAGTTTTCATGGCACACTATGGTTGATGCTGTCATTTTGAATCACCGTCAGGTCAAAGCTTCAGCTCATGCTCAGAACACTAACCAACTGAGGGTGGATCTTTTAGCCTATCTCTCCAACCAACCTCCATTTAATACTTCTTTCTTTGAAGCCTATCATCGTAGATCAGCTTTAGGTCCATCCTTACCATGCCTAATTCATTATCAACAAATGGCTCATAGGTATGATGCTTATATTTCCCTTTTTCAATCTAACCCAAAGGTCATTTTACCCCTTCTTTTCCAACCTCAAGGATCTCCTCAAATTCCTATATTTACCCATTGTTCTTTTATTGAAGATCGAGTTCTTTTACCTCCTGATCCTTGTCCTTCCCCATCCCGTGACATTCTATCAACTTTTCCTGCTTATCTTTTAACGTCTTTCTTAACCGAATCTCCTCAATTTTCAGCAAATCCATCTTTAATCCATTCTTCATTTTATGATTTTCCCTATCCATCACTTCATCCTCTTTCATTAGTCCCTCTTCCATCTCCTAACACTTCTATTCCTAATCCTCCTCGGTTGGTTAGTGGGTATCCAGGATTTGATCAGAAGATTCTTCGAAGAAGAGGTTGGAGTTCAAATGATTCCCTTACTGGACCTCAAATCAATTGGCCATTGATCCCAGGAGAATGGATAAGTGCTAGTCAGGTTTATCAGAATTATCTACATTTTGCTCAGCAGTATTCTTAGTCTGCAGATCCTTCTGTGCGCTTAACTGCTCATTTTACTTGGTACCTGGCGTATATGCATAGGCATTCTCATAATGATTCAAAGCCTATTCCAAAGTTGTGCATGAATGTTAATGTCAGCATTGATTCCCAGCAACTGGATGTATTGTACTTTCATGCCCTCTGTTTGCCTAGCAGATACCTTGTCTTGTTGGAAAGGATGTGCTGCCTTCAGTTTTTTCAGAATCCTCCCAATACATTTGTAGATGAATCCTTGTGTATGGATCGTTTTCGAAATCACCAATCTTTCAAGAGGGATCATCTTCATTGATACCTTTCCCATGTATGGTGGATGATTTTTAATGATAAATCTCTCTTTTTGGAGGAGTCATTCAGATGGTTGTGTTGTGTGTAGTGTTTGTGTTGTGGGTTAATTTATATGATAAGATCGTGGTGGTTGCCTATTCGATTTACTTTCGTGCGAGTTACATTTTTGGAGAACTGTGGTGATGGTGTTACTAGTTGGATAGTTGAAGATGCTGGTGCAGAAGAAGAAGAAACCTCTTATATCCTTTATAATTTTGTTGTGATTTCCAGTTTGATAAGAAGTGTTAATGTATAAAGGGTTTTCCTTTCGTTGTATTCTTTATATCAGATCCAGGTTATAAGTTGGGGTCGTGGTTGGATGGACTGTTTTTGAAGATGTATTGAAGATCAAAGTTGAGCTTTTGAATGAACTTGTATTCCCTTTTTCCTGGGTCGCGAGGACGCTTCCTTATCAAGTATGGGGATATGTTGAGTGTTGAAATGACCTATTTTTTGGTTGATTTTTGTTGTTTTTGAGAGTTGAATGGTTGATTTTATGAGATGATTGATTGGTTTGGAAGTGGGTTGAGAGTGTTTTGGATAGGTTGGAATGGTTTTATTAAGCTCATGATGTTTATTAGTAGAGATGTGAAGTTCTGATAATGTTCTGATATGTTCTGTTTGGTCCTGATAGCTTCTGTTGAGCTTCTGTTTTGTTTTGTTTTCTCTCTGTAAGGAGGGATGAAGTATTGATTGATAGGGTTTGAGATTGTTTGAAAGCTTATTGAGTGATTTTTGATGGTTTGGAATGGTTTTGGTATGAGTTATGTGGTTTTGATGCTTTCTGTTGACCTTCTGTAACTCTCTGATGAGCTTCTGTAGACCTCTATATGCTTCTGTATGTGTTCTGATGGATGAGAGTGTAGCTTGGGAAAGTTTTCTAGCCTTGGAAAGAGGTGAATACAAGTGAAAAAGAGCTAAAAGAAGTCAAAGAAGTAGTGTTGAAGACTCAAGTAAAGACTGGAGTGAAGTGACAATGGTGAGCTATGAAAAGACACTGTAGTGGCTCTGGTGCCTCTTCATATCAGACATACCTCTTGGGAGGTGTATCCATGACCTAAGAAGGATTATTGTGGGTGATTATTGAGTGATTGTAGTGAGGATATGATGTATTATCGATAGAGAGAGAGAGAGAGAGTCAGAGATAGCCAATTCTATCAAAACAGTGTGATTGTATGTGAGAGATTGAGAGAGAAGACTATAAAGATATTGAAGATGAATACTATGTGATGTATTTCTATTTAAAGATGGTGTATTCCTTTGCTTTCTTTGTTCTATTGATGGATTTTGTGAAGATGTTGAAGATTATGGTTGATTCTATCAAATCCATGGGAGATCTACATGATGCTGCATGACTGGTGTTCTTTTCTTCATTGTGATCATATAAAACCTAATAAAAAAGCTTGTTGATGTTACAAGATAGATTTTCTTGCAAGAGAATTCCCTTTTCCTTGGTGTTCCTCTTGGGACTCCATCTTTCGTATTGGATTGAACTCAAGATCAATCACCTATTGGACCCCATGCACATATTCAAAAATGTTGTATCTACATTATGGGATCACTTGATAGGGGCTCATGATTCAGTCAATGTAAGGGAGGATTTACGTAACATTGGTTGCATGAGACGAGCTTGGCCACGCATTGGACCTAGAGGAAAGATTGAGCTACCCCATGCACCTTGGATGCTGTCAAAGAAAGAGGAAAAAATAGTGAGATGTCTCAAGGTAGCCTTCATAAAGAAAAAGAAAAGAGGTGTGGAGCAACTATCTGGTTTGAAGTCCCATGATTAGCACAAAATGATTCAAGTAAGGGTATCTCTAACCATGAATATAGTAATTAGTGGAGTAACTATGTGTAAACTTTGGGGTACAATGAATTTTTCCTCAACTAATCATTTGATCTATGAATATTATTTACATTCAGTTCGTACTTCCTATAAGCATATCCCATTGTGTATCCAAAGATGTACGTGATATCATTTACAAGATGGGAGAGCTTGTGAGGTGTGTATACATTGTATTTTTTCATTATATATTGCATACATCATGTAGTGAACCTCTTTGAATTTCTACACAAAAATAAACAATAGTCAAATACATCCTGACAGATACATGAGCTTGAAAGAAATTGATCCAAACACATTGAAAGATGCTTGAGTATTGTTGAGTGTTGAAATGACTTGTTTTTTTGGCTAATTTTTGTTGTTTTTGAGAGCTGAATGGTTGATTTTATGAGATGATTGATTGGTTTGGAAGTGGTTTGAGAGTTTTTTGGATGATATTGATTGTGTTTATTAGTGGAGATATGAGGTTCTGTGATGTTCTGATAGGTTCTGATTGGTTCTGTATACCTTCTATATAGCTTCTGTTTTGTTCTGTTTTGTTCTGATTGTCTTCTGTAAGGAGGGATGAATTGATGATTGATGAAGATTGAGATATTGTGAAAGCTTATTGAATGGTTTGTGAAAGTTTGGAATGGTTTGAGTATGAGTTATGTGGTTTTGATGACCTTTTGTAATCTTCTGTAGGTCTTCTGTAGAGCTTCTGTCTCTGTTCTGTTCTGTACTGTAGCTATTCTGGTATTGTTCTGTATGCTTATGTATGTGTTCTGTAGGATGAGAGTGTAGCTTGGGAAAGTTTTCTAGCCTTGGAAAGAGGTGAATACAAGTGCAAAAGAGTTGAAAGAAGTGAAAGAAGTAGCTGCTGAAGACTCAAGTGAAGACTGGAGTGAAGTGACAGTAGTGAGCTATGAAAGGACACTGTAGTGGCTCTAGTGACTCTTCATATCAGACATACCTCTTGGAAGGGTATCCACGACCTAAGAAGGGTTATTGAGAGTGATTATGAGAGATTGTAGTGAGGATATGATGTATTATTGATGGAGAGAGAGAGAGAGAGAGTCAGAGATAGCCAATTCTACTGAAACAGAGTGATTGTATATGAGAGATTGAGAGAGAAGACTATGAAGATATTGAAGATGAATACTATGTGATGTATTTCCATTCAAAGATGGTGTATTCTTTTTCTTTCTTTGTTATATTGATGGATTTTGTGAAGATATTGAAGAATATGGTTGATTCTATCAAATCCGTCGGAGATCTACATGATGCTGCATGAAGATTTGTTGTGCCTGGTGTTCTTTTATTCATTGTGATCATATAAAACATAATAAACAATCTTGTTTATGTTACAAGATAGATTTTCTTGCAAGCGAAGTCCCTTTTCCTTGGTGTTCCTCTTGGGGCTCCATGTTTTTGGTGCGCAGCCGGGGAATCTTGCCATCAACAAGCACCAGAAGAGGCTGAAAATGAAGAAAATGGCATTGCTAAGAAGAGAAGAATTCAATGGATGATTGTAAAGTTCCTTCTTCCACTGAAGAGTTGGAATTTCTCATAATCAGAGCCACTTCCACAAGAAGTTCATCCCACAATGGCGGAAACACATCACCATCATGATGCATGCTCTATGTGGTGGACAGTTTCCTCTTCTTGTTGAAGCAGCAGAAACTTGCATCTTGGTGGCAAACTGTTTGGGGACAAATTGAAGAGAAGAAATAGAGAGAATGACCATCCATGGAAGATTTGGCATTCATTGAGAAGTTTCCAGACATCATCAAGTGGGAGATTGTGAAGAAGCTTCAGGAGTCTTGGTCTGTAGAGGTGCACAAGGATAAGAAGGAAAAGAGTTGGAATTTGTTCGTGGATGCTCAATAGCAAGATACATGGGATGCTTGGTGCACTGATAATCTTCTGTTTGTTCAATTAGCAACCCACTGGAAGTTGGTAGACAGAGTGTTCTTTACAACATACACTGTTGAAACCATCAGAAGCTGGCATTACTATGATAATGGCACCACCACAATGCTCAGACGTATGCATTTTGACACCTTCAGAATCGAATACCTTCCTTTGTGCAGTGGCATGAAAGCAGAATTCAGAGACATTGAAAAGAAAGAAGTAGAAGAAATGTTGGCAAGAGAGTCCTCTAGAGACTGAAGCCTTCTGTTAACCCTCTGTGGAGCACTAAAAACATAGTGGAGCCAACCCCCTGATGAATGACACAATAAAGAGGCAAGCGTTAGAACGAGTCCAGAGGTACGTGAAAAGAGAGAAAGCAAAAATCAAAGCTGAGAACGAGCTCGCAGCAGAAGCTGTCTTTAACGCCCTTGCGGAACTCTTTACAGAAGTCCCAATGGCACATCAAGCCCTTCCTCCTCCTGCTGGATGTCCATTTCCAAGCTAGATCCATCCTGGAAATATTGATGACAGGCCAGCGAATGTAGTTCCATTGCCAGTTTTTAAGGGAGAGTACAATGAAGACCCTGATCTTCATGTAGGAGAGTTTATGGTAGCATGTGTGGCTAACAATGCCGAACCCCTGAGCATTGGTTAGCAATATTCCCCGCCACTTTTAAGGGCGCGGCATTTCAATGGTATGAGAGACAAGCAGCAGGAACTTTTGGCACATGGGACGACCTGAAATTGGCCTTTCTTACTAAATTCAGGCGTGAAGGTTTTGAAGAGCGGATGGAGAGGAATTTATGAATTTAAGTTAGTCCTCTGGAGAAAGAGTAGAAGCTTATGTCTCACGAATGGAATCCATCCTGAAGAGATGGACTAACCATAATTTAGTTGATGGCACTCAGAAGGGGGTGTTTCTCAGAGGATTACAACCAGAAGTCCGTAAGTTTGTGGAGCTACAAAGACCAGCCACGCTGCAAGCTGCAATAGAAGGTGCAAGACTGTACGATGAAGTGGAAGCTAGATTGGCAATGAATCCAAGAAGAGGAGTCCTACCTCCTCTGATGCCCGGAATGATGTACCCAACAAATGCAGTCCTAGGGACAGTCCCCTATCCCTACCAATAGATGCCCCCAGTATCACAGTACAGTGCACCAAATCCATAGTGGCCACAATCAATGCCTTCAATGATGGTTCAACCACAACAACAATGGTCCCAACCAATTTTCTCAATGCCAAATCAGCAGCAACAGTGGAACCCTACCAACTGGAGCCAATAGCCAACAGTTCAAACAGGAGCTCTGAATCAAAATCAGAACAGAGACCCTTCTGCATCAACCCAACCTGTTTATGCAGTGATTACAGAGACTCCTCAAAACCCTACTGCCAGTACCTCAGGAGGAGAAAGCTTGAAGGATTGCTTATCAAACTCAGTTGCAAATATTAAAAAGGAGTTGATGGATGTGATTACAGAGCAGCTACAGACGCTGAAAGTGAATACTGCTAGCATATCCAACGTTGCAGGAGTAGGAAGAGATGTGATGAGGTCAAATACTTGGTGTGGTAAGTGTCATCAAGTAGGCCATTTAGCCACTGAATGTACACGAAAATCAACCATCCCTGGAGCCTTCTGTTACTACTGTTTGCGGAAGAACCATACAGAGGACATTTGCTCTCTGAAGGAGATGTATGATAGGAGAAGGAAGGAAGAAGACGCAAGATTCAACTTGCTGGAATCCAAAATGACAACACAGGATATTGGACCCAAGCCTAGAGAGTTTGGTCCTAATTTTGGTCCAAGGAGGTTTCCTTCTCAATGTTACAGAGGAAGAGAGTCTGGCGGTGGTCAGAGATCAGAAGTGGAGTGTTACAGATGTGGAGAAAAGGGACACATTTCACCAAATTGTCCAAATCCCAGAAGGTCAGTGGATTACAAGCCCTTATGCAGTCGATGCAAAGGAGAAGGCCACACTGCAAAAGATTTTCCAAGCCCAGCCCCAGTGAAAAACAGTGCTACTGATAGTCCGGCCAAGGCCCAAGAGCCTACCTTCAATTTAGTGGAATTGGAAGTTGCTGCCATCACACGTGCAAAGAAGAAGGAACCACCTATCCAGAAAGAAAATAATCCTCCTGCCAGAACAGTGAAGTTCAATCTTCCACCAGAAGAACAGAATAGAACAGAGCCTGACAGTGCCGTACAGAGCACTACAGTGCCACAGAGAGTTACAGAGATAGTTCCAGAGACAGGACCAGAGGTCCAGGAGATAGAAGAGGAGGAGGTGCCACAAGGGGCAGAAGAAGTTCCCATGATGCCTCTATTGGAAGAAAGAGGGAAAATGAGAATGGGTCTTGCCCCATTCCCTAACCGGTTAGAGAAGCCAATGGATCCTATTAAGGAATACGATCTGGTCAGAGATCTAGATACCTTTAAACCAAACCTCACATTCCGACAATTATTGATATTGTCTCCTAGTTGCCGAAAATGGTTCAAAAGTATATTGACAAGACGACGTGGCTTAAGGATTGCTCCCTCAACAGCAACAAAGTCCAACAAAGCTCCAGAGCCTGTCAAAGAAGTGGATGTGGCTATTGCCTTCCTAGATCCGGGTACCCTAGAGACTGGCGTGTGGATAGAAGGCTGCTTCATTGCAAATGCACTGATTGATGGTGGTTCATCAGTGAACATTATAACGGATGTGACAATGAAGGATCTAGGCCTACAAGGTGTGCAACCAACCCAATGGCTCATCAGACTGGCGGATGAGAGCAGAATCAAGCCTTTGGGCATTCTCCCATATGTGAAGACTACAGTAGCTGGAAAAGATTATTGGCTAACCTATCTGGTGGTGAAGCCAAACTCTTATGGTACATCCTACCCTCTGTTACTGGGCAGACCATTACTTTTTGAAGCCAGAGCAAGGACGGATTGGTTCAAGGGAACCTTGGCCTTGGGTAGAGGACCCAATAAAGTGGTGCTGAAGCTATATGGTGCTCAAAAAGGGCATGGATCCACCTCCTTGGAATTATCTTCTGACTCCCCTAATGAGGCTACAGATGGAACATCAGCAGACGAAGATGCTGTCAAACAGATCCTTCCCAAGAAAACAGTGGCACGTTCCTTAACAGTGGATACTGTAAGCCGACTTCCAAAAGATGCAAAGCCATTATCAATGGGAGAATACTTCCTGCCTGAACTAGTAACTATTTCCGAAATCACTTCTGACAGTGAGATAGAAGCATGGATGTACTGTTCTCCCTGTTCCATGGCCATAGCAGAGCCAGAGACAGAGGCAAAAGATGAAACAGAGAACCTGTTCTTCTCTTACAGAGCTCCTACAGATACAGAGACAGAGACAGAAGCAGAGACAGAGACAGAGACAGAAGCAGAAGCAGAGACAGAGACAGAGACAGAAGAGGATGGAGATGATATGGACGAAGAAGGTTATGAAAGTGAGCCAGAAGAATCTATCCCACCTACAGAGGATACATTTGAAGAAGAAGTTTCAGAAGCCTCAGAAGTAGACGAGCTCATGCTATGGGACAGAATGGCGAGGGTACCATTTGGTCTGGTAAATGGATCTTCTCATATGCAAAATCTTTATAAGAGATGGTTGAAGAAGAACAAGCCGTCTTTCAGCAGTGGCTCTTGCCGTCCTCACCCATCCTTGCTAAAGAAAGATGATGATGATGCACCGTGCCAACAAGCACTAGTCCCACAAACCCAACAGGCATCAGAGGGTCCCTGTTATGTGACGTTCCTGGACGTGTCATCAGAAGAGGAGTCTTCAATCCAAGAGGTAACTGATCGTGAAACCAAACCCGAGACAGCTCTAATCCCATTCCAACATCTCAAGGAGCACCCTAAGTCTCCACCAATAGAAGAAGTTGGTTCTAGTGGAATATCAGAAGAGGATATCACTCCCTTGAAGGAGTCGGATTTGTATCCCAAAGCAGTCCGTGGGACCTTCATCCGTGAAGTAGAAGGTGAAAGGCAGTTAACTTTTGTGGATGCAGAAGGCATTGAACGCCACTTGAAGGTGGGTAGCAGCCTCCCAGAAGAGGAGTTGTCAACCTTGTACAACTTGTTGAAAGACAATTTGGATGTGTTTGCGTGGTCCTACAAAGACCTAAAGAGAATTGATCCCACAATATGTCAGCATCATATTGACTTGGAGCCTGATGCCAAGCCAGTACGGCAACGACAGAGGCGAATGAACCCGAATTATTCCACATTGGTGAAAGCAGAGCTACTGAAGCTTCTGGAAGCCGAGTTCATCTATCCAGTGGTGAATGGGTTTCACCCTTCGTGGTTGTACCCAAGAAGAATGGAAAATTGCGAATATGTGTTGACTTTCGAAAGATCAATTCCAAGACGAAGAAGGATCACATCCCGATCCCTTTCACAGACCAACTGTTGGACACAGTGGGGCAGGACATGAGCTTTATTCCCTTCTGGATGGATTCAGCGGATATAACCAAGTGCAGATAGCAGAAGAAGACCAATCCAAAACAACCTTCACCACAGAATGGGGGACCTACGCTTACCGAGTGATGCCGTTTGGACTCTGAAATGCCCCTGCTACTTTCCAGCGGGTCATGATGGCCGCCTTCCAAAATCATCTGCATGACTTTATTGAGGTATATTTGGATAACTTCTGTGTCTATAGTTTGATCCATGAACACTGGGGACACCTGGAACAATGCTTTGACCGATGCCGGGAGTATGGGATTTCCCTCAACCCCGACAAATGCATCTTTGGGGTCTCTTCTGGAGTTCTGTTGGGCCACATTGTCTCTGCACAAGGGATATCAACATACCCTGCAAAGATCGAAAAGATCGCAGCTCTGACAGCACCCACAAACCTCAAACAGTTGAGGGGATTCTTAGGCCATGTGGGTTACTACAGAAGGTTCATAGCCCATTTTGCAACAAAGGCAACCTCCTTGCACAAGCTTCTGAGGAAAGATGTAGAGTTTAGTTGGACAGAAGAATGTGACAAAGCCTTCACCACTCTGAAGCAATGTCTGATTGAGGCACCCATTCTGCAACCTCCTGATTGGACGAAGGAGTTCCATGTACATACTGATGCATCTATTGAAGGCTTAGGTGTTGTCCTATGCCAAAAGGGCTCCTCGAAGTTGGATCAACCCATCTATTACGCAAGCCGAAAAGTCACTGATCGGGAACGAAACTATACAGTGACAGAGCTGGAGTGCTTGGCAATGGTGTTTGCACTGGAAAAGTTCCGCCACTACCTCCTATCCACCCACTTTAAGTTTTATGTGGATCATGAGGCCCTGTCCTTCCTAATGAACAAAGCAGATGTGAAAGGACGAATGATGAGATGGCTCGTTCTATTCCAGGAGTTCGACTTTGAGGTAATTACCAAGCCTGCTCGTTCTCATGTTCTGGCTGATCATCTGTCACGTATCCCACAAACTGCAGACGAGGAGCAGGATGATCCAGACCTCCCTGATGCTTCCCTATTCCTGGTAGAAACTATAACCCCCTGGTGTGCAGACATTGCCAATCTGCTGGCAACCCAACAGTACCCTGCTGGCATTTCTAGTTGGGAAAGGAAGAAGCTCATGTTAGAATCAGCCCCCTACACGCTGCTAGGTGGTGCATTGTACAAGAAAGGCAAAGATGAAGTGCTCCGAAGATGTGTTGCAGGAGATGAGATTGGGATTGTTCTGAAGGCTTGCCATGACGAGCCATGTGGAGACCACTTTGCAGGAGAAGCTACAGCCAGGAAGGCTCTGCTAGCAGGATATTGGTGGCCTACCATTCATAAGGATGCCTATGATTACTGTAAAAGATGTGATGCTTGTCAGAGAATGGGGAAACCCACAAAGACAAGTGCCATGCCACTGCAACCTATTCTTCCCTTAAAGCCGTTTGAGAAGTGGGGCATCGACTTCGTAGGTCCGATCGATTCTCCTACCAGAAGGAAGCAGAACCGATACATCCTCGTATGTACGGATTATGTTACAAAGTGGTGTGAAGCTAAAGCCCTAAAGCGGGACGATGGTAACAGCGTGGCTCTATTCATGTACGAGAATATCATCACCCGTTTTGGCAGTCCCTTAGAGTTGTAAGTGACAGGGGTACTCATTTCATTAATAAAGTCATGGAAGAGTTGATAGAGCTGTATAAGATCCGCCATCGCAAGTCCACTCCTTACTACCCCAGAGCCAACGGCCAAGTCGAAGTCACCAATTGCATCCTCTGCTCGATCTTGACAAGAACAATTGCCGCACATCGTCGTGATTGGGATGATCGACTTACAGAGGCCCTCTGAGCGACTGAAAAAAATGCCCCCCCTAAAATTTGCTGTTTTCATCAATCTAAGCTATAAGCTTAATCACTTAAGTTTCCAATCACACAAGCCTCATAAATTCTGCAAGTCTACAAAGTTCAAGTTCTGCAAGTCTGCTAAATCAACCAAGTTCTGCAAGTTCTGGTACTCTGCAAATCACATAAGTCTGCAACTCTGCAAGTCAGACAAGTCATCTGAAGTCAAAACTGACTTCTATTCAAAACTCATAGAAGGGCTGTTCTTGCGCGGAAACTTCAAATTGCAAAGTTGTTCATTGGAAGGTACTGTTCGTATTCGCAGGTTTGCTGAACCATTTTCAGCACACGCAGAAGATTAAAACGCAGATTTTTCAAAGATTACAAATCCCGCAATAGCCAAAGACGAAGATTGTGAAAGCCACACACAAAAATATATAAGCCTTGTACACCCGATCTTGAGCTACGCTCATCCCGCTAATTGGATTTTGAGAGTGTGAGATTTTTTTGAAGTTTTGCAGGATGACGGAACCACATATGGATGATTTAATGGCTGAAGGCAATCTTCCTGAACCTACGATGGAGCAAAAGCTGGATTTAATTATGATGCATTTGGATGAAGAACGACGAGCTAGGCAAGCATTGCAAGTTCAATTGGCTAATTTACAAAGATCAACTACAGACAAAGAGGAACCTCAATCTGAAGACCTTATTCGACGTACCATCAATGCGACTCTCGAAGCTCAATCCATCCGCAAGGAAACAAAGATAAGTAAAAGAAATTTCAAATTCTGTACTTTCAATGGCACTAGAGATGGAAAAACTGTTCTTGCATTCATCAGTCAGTTTGAAGACTACTTTCATGAGGAAACATATGCAGAAAAAGATAAAATCAAGTGTGTCACTAATCATTTAGTGGATAGAGCATCTCTTTGGTGGACGGTGATTCGTAAGAGTATAGATTGTCCCACTACCTGAGAATTTCAAGAAGAAGTTTATGTAGAATTTCCTTCCTCCACAATTCCATGTAAAAGCATAGGGTCTTTATAAAAAACTATGCTTTGATTGCAGCACCTCTGACGGATTTACTGAATAAGCAAACATCAATTGCATGGTTAGCTTCCGATCAATCTAGCTTTGATAGATTAAAGCAAAGTTTGGTATCAACACCTATCATGAAACTTCCAGATCTCAGTATAAGGAGTTCGAAGTAGTAACTGATGCTAGCACGCTTTCCTTAGGATGTGTGCTTGTGCAAGAAGGTCATCCTGTAGCATACTCTTCAAGGAAACTGAAGAGCTATGAGAGGAATTATGCTACCCATGACCTAGAACTGTTAGTTGTCATCCATGCCCTCAAGCTTTGGAGACACTACTTGCTAGGTAACAAGTTTACCCTAGTGAGGGATCATAAAAGTCTCAAGTGGATCTTTACCCAGAATGAGCTCAACATGAGGCAACGTTGGTGGATTGATGTGCTGGAGGAGTATGATTTTGAAATCAAATACCGGCCTGGAAAGGAGAATGTAGTGCCGATGCACTTAGTCGCAAGGCATTCCTTAATTCTCTAATCTTGCAAAATCCATCAATAGCTAGATCTCTAGCCACAAAGGTATCTATGCCAAACAACCCAATACTTGAGCTAGCTAGAGAAGAAGCTTGCCATGATCCAACCTATTAGAAGATGCTAAGGGAGATCCCTATTAAGGATCAAGACCTCAAACTACAGGCTAAGTGTCACGAATTCTCTATCAATAGTGAACTTGTCTACTATAAAACAAGATTATGTATACCGGCAAGCCAGTCACTCAAGCAAAAGATACTTTGGGAAGCTCATGATTCCCCTTTCTCATGATATCCTGGCTATGCGAAGACCCTCATTGCAGTCAGAAAGAGCTACTATTGGGAGAGGCTTAAAGTTGACGTTCTCAAATATGTCACTGAGTGTTTGACTTGTCAACGTACTAAGGCTGAATATGTCAAAATGCCAGGAAAGTTGCAACCACTTGACATTCTCCAAATGAAATGGGAATTCATCAGTATGGACTTTGTTGTTGGCCTACCCCAAGTTCAGGGATGATACAAATCCATTATGGTTGTGGTTGATATGCTTACTAAGGTTGCACACCTTATTCCTGTTAAGACAAACTATAAAGCCTCAGACATTGCAAGGTTGTTCATTAAGGAGATATTCAAGCTACATGGGTTGCCCAAAAGAATCATTAGTGATCGTGATTCTCTCTTCACATCACACTTCTGGAGAGCTATCTTTGAAGCCATTGGGACTCAACTCAGTTTTAGTACAGCTTACCATCCCCAAACCGATGGTCAAACGGAGCGAGTCAACCAAGTCATCGAGGATATGCTAAGGGCACACAGTTGCCGTGAACCAAAAAGGTGGATTCAATTCTTGCCACTGGTTGAGTTTGCCTACAATGCTTCTTATCAACAAAGTATTCAGACATTGACCCCTTTTCAAGCATTGTATGGGCATGACTGTCGAAGTCCTTTAAACTTCTCGGATCCAACCCTAAGGATTGAAGCTTCAAGGTAGATGCTGGAAGATATGGATAACCAAATGAATTCAATAAGACAGGACATCCAAGCTGCCAAGGATAGACAGAAGGCATACGCGGATTTGAAACTTCAAGATAGAACCTTCGAGGAAGGAGACATGGTCTTCATTCGCGTACGCCCAAATAAGAGTTCCCTATCCTTAGGAGATTGCAAGAAGCTAAGTCCAAAGTATTGTGGACCATATAAGATCCTCAAGTGCCTAGGACCCAATGCTTATAGACTGCAACTCCCTGAGAACCTAAATGTTCATAATGTATTCCACATCAGCCTACTAAAGAAGTATGTATCTAATCCTAGCCATGTACTTGATGACCAACAAGTTGTAATGCCTAGCCAAGGAGTCCTTGAGCTACGGCCTGACAGGATCTTTGATGTTAGGGAGAGACAATTGATATCTAGAACCTTGAGAGAATGCCTCATCCAGTGGAAAGATTATCCCAAGGAGAATGCCACTTGGATGGATGAAAGCACTCTCAACCAACAATACCCCCAGTTCTTCTTCCACGGCATGGATATACCAAAAGGGTTGAATACAACTAAGACCTCCCACCCTTATATAGATAAAAATTAGGATAAGGGTTAGATCGCCTCCTTAGGATTGTACAATAATTTAGGGTCAAGATTCGCTACCCATTTTGAATTTTAGGGTTTTCACCACGGTGATTTAGGGGGTCTACACCCTCTTTTGGGCATTCTATCTCCTTTGTGGGTTCTAGACCAATCAATCCTCATTGCACCCCTATATCTTAGTTTAAATAGACCAAGCCTATGCTAATTGAATCACGAATATATATATGCAACCCATGCAATACATATGGGTGTACCAAATACAATTGGAGGTGATAAATATGATGTGCACTATGCTCGCACAAAATAATACATCAATGATAATTTGATATCCATGCAATACAACAATAGTACTCAAGTGCCCAAAATAATATTAATAAAGTTCCAAAATAACAATCAACCAAAAACTAGTAGAGCTGACACTTGGCTTCTGCAGCCTTCTCAAAATACCATTAACATTATTTTCTACTTAGACACATGCCAATCCTATGAGTAGTCCAGGAAGAAGTAGTCTTGATGGAGAAATAAATGGTGACGAAGAACTAAGACTAGTAAATGTAATGTGTCTGATGAAGAATTATGTAATGTTTGTTGCAAGAAATGAAGAAGAACCAGTTCTTCCTGATGTTCCCAATCAACAGCAAATGCAGGCATTTAAAGGATGGCATGAGAGAGCCAGAAAAGTTATGTACTAGCTGTCTATCAGTATTTCAGACTCTATGATTGTGCATATTCAGGATGCAAGTACACCAAAGGAGGCATGGGATACTTTGTCAAAAATGTATAGCACAAATACGCAAGCCAGGAAAATGTAGCTCAAGCAGGAGTTGCACAATGTGCAAAGAGAAAGTATGAGCATCAATGACTACCACATGAAGGTGAAGAAGATTGCAGATGCACTTGCTTCCATTGGGTCGCCAGTGGAAGATGATGATTTCGTTTCTGTGACCTTGAATGGTCTAGGAAAGGATTATGCACAGTTCCAAACATCCATTTCCATCCGTGAAAGATTTCCTGATTTTGAGGAGTTGATTGCTCTTCCAATTTCTGAGGATCAGAGAAATGGTGGTGCATCTTCTTCAGGAGGAACTTCAAAAGAAAATGTCTTCTACTCAAATGCTGGAAGAGGTAGAGGCAAAGGTAGAGGAGGCCGATCTGGAGGCCGTGGTAGAAATTAGAATATGCAGCAAACTCAAGAAAACCAGTCCTATGGAGGAGGACGTGGTAACTCTAGAGGCAGGGGGAGCCAAAGAGGTCGTGGTGGATGGCAAAGAGACCAAAATGCAAACAGCAATGTTGAATGCTGCTACTAAGGTAAAATGGGTCATATGGCTAAAGACTGCTATAAAAAGCAGAATGACATCATGAATGGAAAATTGCAACAAGGGAATTATGCATCTTCTAGTAGACAGGGTGATGACATAAATGAGCATTTGTTTATGGTGTAGCACATGACCAATTCTGTGACAAGTGTAGAAGAAAGCAACGATGTGTGGTATGTTGACTCAGGTGCATCAAACCACATGACAGGTCATGCAGAATGGATGCAGGATGCAAGGAAAATGGAAAAACCAGGATTTGTGGAGACTGGTAATGATATTGAACATCCTATTGTGCAGATTGGAAAAATTCCTTTGTCTGCTGATCTTCTTGAAATGTTGGACCTTCAAAAGTAGCTCCCAAAATCTCTTGGTATAGTCACCAAGTGACTCATTTTTCCTTTGCCAAAGCCGATCCCATTCCATTTTTACATCTCTTTTGAAATGAACAAGAAGAAATTGGCTTTGTATCATGCGAACAAAGGACCGCCATGATTTTGGGGCAGCATGATCATATTCCAACCCCGTCCACCAAGTATGGGCTAAGTCGGTTAAATGTAAAGCTGCAAACTTAATCTTTTCTTTTTCTTTATACTTGTCACAACCATACAAAATTTGAAATTGACGAATAAACTTCAGAAGAAGATCAGGATTTCGGGAACCATCATACATACTGAACTTGATCTTCTTTTCAAGTTGAGATAGTGACTTAGTCTTGTTCTTCCTCTTATGCCTTCGTCCATGCCCGGATCTTGAGGTTGAATACTGTCAAGAATAGAAACAACCAAATTTAGTAAGCACAGTCAGAGTACAGAACTTACTATTTTTAGAATGTCATCCCTATTTTTTAGGACTAGCATTTTTAGGCTAATTCGAGGCTCCTAAAATTTAGGGACCTCCTAAAATTTAGAGATCTCCTAAAATTTAGGGACCCCCCAATATGGGTGTCATATGAAAGCTTTTTCTGTGTACATTGCAAAAATGGTATCCGAATCTTCATGTGACTTTCCTATGCAAAGAAATGTGCATTTCAAGCTTTCAGCCCACACATGCACATTATACAAGCATTTCATGATCATGCCATCTTGTTGATTGTAACTGTCTGTTCTGGTGGATCTAGCCCACACTTCAAGGCATCAATCCTTTCTGTGTGCGAGTCTAACCCTAATATGCGTGAGTTCTAGTCACAAGCGCCCAATCGGGCCATATAGGTGGAAGTGTGAACTATCTTTTCTCTAACCCACCGCGTGGGTCCACCATAACCTGTGACCACTCATCAGTGGCCAGCTCCAATGCACTTTTCTTTATATCTAATTAGTGCAAAGGAAATAAATTTAATAAATAATTATATAGACAAATTAATGAAAAATGATACAAATTCTGTTTCTATAGAGTTGTGACAGCCCCCCCGAACAATGTAGTATGCTTAACAATTATGATATTCGCTTTGGAGACACTACAAAATCCTCAAATGCCAAGGTATTGTGGACCGTACAAGGTATTCCAAGGTATTGTGAACCGTACAAAATCCTCAAATGCCTAGGACCCAATGCTTATAGATTGCAACTCCCTGAGAACCTAAAGGTTCACAATGTATTCCATATCAGCCTATTAAAAAAATATGTACCCAACCCTAACCATGTACTTGATGACCAACAAATTGTAATGCCTAGTCAAGGAGTCCTTCAACTAAGGCCGAATAGGATCTTAGATGTTAGGAAGAGACAGTTAAGATCTAGAACCTTGAGAGAATGCCTCGTCTAGTGGAAAGATTATCCCGAAGAGGATGCCACCTGGGTAGATGAAGGCACTCTCAACCATCAATATCCCCAGTTTATCTCGAGATGAGGACATCTCGATTCTTCTAAGGGGGAGAGAATGTAACATATTAAATATAAAAAAACGATTTTTTTATTTTTTCTTCCGCCCCATGGAGGCGTTTAGTGCTGGCGTGTGTGAGGGAGGATGGAGGAGCCAACAAGCTCCTCGCTAGAGCTTGCTTGGCTCCTGCGCCATGCAGCCTGACAGGTAAGGGGGGGAAGGATTCCCTCCCCTCCCCTATATAAGGTGGAAGGGCAGAAGTTGTAAGGGACGGAGGGGGAGGAGGGACGAAGCTGATACCACCGCCGTCGACATGTTGTGAAGGAGGAACAGAGTAATCGTGAGGTTAAAGAGAGGAGGGAGTCGTGAAGTAAACTGCAATTGGCTACCGCGATTGTACAAGGAGGAGGAGCTGAGGAGTTGCGAGCCGACGGAAGAGAGGTGCTGCTTGGCTCATGAAGCCACCGGCTGAAGGAAGACGTTGCCAGTTGCAGAAAAATTTGGCCACCATATATCGCCCACGTGGTTTCTCCACGAACCCCCAGAAGCTTATCAGAAGCTTCTAAGGGCCCCTTAGAAAGCCCCCTTCCTGTGGTTCCATATGCCCCTTCCCAAGTGGTTTTTATAACACCCCCCCCTCCCCCCCCCTTGGGGTTTTAAAAAAACCCCCTAAGCCCCTTTCACCCCCCTTATAACCCTTTTAACCCTTTTCACCCCCCCTCATAACTCTTTTTTTTTTCACAACCCCCTAAACTTTTTCTTAATCCCCCGTGTCCCCATTACTTCTTTCTTTTCCCTCCCCTGGACTAGCAGTTCACCATGGGGAGCTCGAGTACTGTTCCAGAAAAAGAAAGATGGAACGCTTCGACTATGTATTGATTATAGAGGATTGAATCAATCAACGGTCAAGAACAAGTTCCCTATTCCTAGAATAGATGAGCTTCTTGATGGTCTTCAGGGTGCAAAGATCTTCTCCAAGATTGATCTCTGGTCAGGTTACTATTAGATAAGGATCAAGGAAGAAGATATCCCAAAGACAACCTTCAACACAAGATATGGGCACTTTGAGTTCCTAGTTATGTCATTCGGGCTTACGAATGCACCTGCCACCTTCAACAAGTTAATGAAAAATATTTTTAGGCCATATCTTGATGACTTCGTGCTCCTCTTCTTCGACGACACTTTAATCTATTCCAAACAGGAGGAAGATCATGAATCCCAAATTCGGATTGTCCTTGAGACAATGAGGTCACATAAGCTGTATGCTAAGATGAAGAAGTGTGTATTCTTCAAACGTCAGATTGAATATCTGGGATTCATGTATCGGCGGAAGGAATCTCAGTGGACCCAGCCAAGGTCAGAGATGTGCTAGAATGGCCAATACCAACATCTGTCAAAGAAATACGCAGCTTTCTTGGATTGACAGGATGGTATAGGGTCTTCATATAAAACTATGCTTTCATTGCAGCACCTCCGACGGACTTACTGAAGAAGCAAACTTCCATTGCATGGTCAACTCCCGAACAAACTAGCTTCGACAGATTGAAGCAAAGTTTGGTATCAGCACCTATCCTAAAACTTCTGGACCTCAATAAGGAGTTCAAGGTAGTAACGGATGCTAGCACACTTTCCTTGGGATGTGTGCTCATGCAGGAGAGCCATCCTGTAGAATATTGTTCAAGGAAACTGAAGAGTCATGAGAAGAATTATGCTACGCATGATCTGGAATTGCTAGATGTCATCCATGCTCTAAAGCTTTGGAGACACTACCTGTTGGGTAACAAGTTTACCCTAGTGACTAATCATAAGAGTCTCAAGTGGATCTTTACCCAAAATGAGCTCAACATGAGGCAACGTCGGTGGATTGAAGTACTGGAAGAGTACGACTTTGAAATCAAGTACCGATCAGGGAAAGAGAAAGTAGTTGTTGATGCACTCAGTCATCGCAAGGTATTCCTTAATTATCTAATCTTGCAGAATTCATCAACAGCTAGATCTCTAGCTACAAAAGTATCTATGCCAAACAATCCGATACTTGAGTTAGCTAGAGAGGAAGCATGCCATGATCCAGCCTATCAAAAGATGCTAAGGGAAATGTCTATCAAGGATCAGGATCAAAAGCTGCAGGCTAAGTATCATGAATTCTCTATCAATAGTGGACTTGTCTACGATGGAACGAGGTTGTGTATACCGGCAAGCCAGTCACTTAAGCAGAAGATATTGTGGGAAACTCATGATTCCCCTTTTTCAGGTTATCCTGGCTATGCCAAGACTCTCAATGCAGTTAGAAAGAGCTACCATTGGGAGAGGCTTAAAGGTGATGCTCTCAAATATGTCACCGAGTGTTTGTCTTGTCAACGTATCAAAGCCGAACATGTCAAGATGCCAAGGAAGCTGCAACCGCTTGACATTCCCCAAATGAAATGGGAATTCATCAATATGGACTTTGTTGTTGGCCTACCCCAAGTTCAAGGAGGATACAACTCCATCATAGTTATGGTTGATATACTCACTAAGGTTACACACCTTATTCCAGTAAAGACAAACTATAAAGCCTCGCACATTGCAAGATTATTTATCAAGGAGATATTCAAGCTACATGGGCTACATAGAGGAATCAT
Organism: Lygodium microphyllum; assembly: GCF_053477565.2. Taxonomy (NCBI): domain Eukaryota; kingdom Viridiplantae; phylum Streptophyta; class Polypodiopsida; order Schizaeales; family Lygodiaceae; genus Lygodium; species Lygodium microphyllum. Next base: position 43,667,354 of record NC_141138.1, read on the forward strand.
TAGTGATGGTGATTCTCTCTTCACATCACATTTTTGGAGAGCTATCTTTGAAGCCATTGGGACTCAACTCTGTTTTAGCACAGCTTACCATCCCCAAACGGATGGCCAACGTCTTCAGCATAGAATAAAAGAGCAAACATAACAACTAAATATGTACAAAGTATCAAATCACACACACGACTTTTGGGTGGTTTTCACACCTCGAATGCACAGCAATACGACATCGCGTTGATGGATTCATGTAGACTTTCTTTAGCCTTCAATACAACCTTTGGGGGAATTTTGATTTTTTTCGGAGATTTTGTAGCTTTCTTCATCCAAGAGAAGACAATGCTATCTATTGTTTCCCATTGTTCAGGATCTTTTTTGTTGCACATCCAATATTTATCCCAACAATTAAAATACACCTCTGCATCTGTAGCATTTTGACGACTACAAACCGGTGCCCAATATTGTATACGTACCTTGTTGAAGTTTTTGGAATGTCTATTTGTATCGACCTCAGTTTGTGCAACACCAAGCCATATTGGATATATTGGATCTGAAGGTCTAACAAGCACAAAGTCATCTTTCTTAACATCAAGCATTGGTTCAAATGCATGTTTGGGTCATTTGCTCAAAGGACCACAATAGTGATCATTCAACTCTTCCAATCCAATGAAGTCGTCTGCATTATCTACATCTATATTGGTTACATCACTTTGTGTTCTTGGCCAAAAATCTATGAAAAATAAATCTTCTTGGACATTTGGAGTTTGAAGAGCGTAGATCATATATTTTCAATAATCAATCACTAGTGTTATAAACTTTGTGAACTCTGCTTCAGGTCCTTGTACATTTGACCATCTTTCCCAATACTTCAGATAATCTTTAACTCCACTTACTACTTCTTGATGATCCTTAACGTACTCAAACATGGGCAGCAACATTGGAACACCCTTTGGAAGAGTAGGCTTTCCTACAAGGTCTCTCTTCCATAATTCAATGCCACCTTCTCTTGGTAACCAGTTTGGGGACTTTGGATGCATCTTGTATTGCATGACAGGTGTAACTCCTTGCATATAAAACCAAAATTGAAGAGGTTTTGAGTGACCAACAAGTGTATCTTTCGAATCACACAAGTATCCCTCAATGTATCTCTTAAAGTCAGGCACATGTGTCAATAAGAAAGGTGTAGGACTAGTCATCTGGCATGATTGAAAATGTTGCATAAGATGAGGAAAAGTGAAGGTCATGCTCGTCCTTAGCTTCTCTGAAAATTTGCTGAACATTGCATCGATGTCTTCATGTGTATGACCCACCATGAGAAACCCAAGCTGGATCATCTTGAATGTTCCTCGTGCAACAAGCAATGATAGATATGCAAAGAGATAGTGGTTTTTGTTTTCTGACCCACAATTATCAAGTTGTAGAAGTAAGTTCTCTGGCAATCGTTTGAAATGATGATGATCATCCTGTGGTGTATTATCTTCCATGCATGATTTATTTTGTGCAACACCTTGATGGTGGTCTAGTGCTTTTTTCGAGTTGAGGGCATTTAGTAGCACAGAGGTTGATCTTGGCATTCCATCTACTTGTAGATCACCATTTGCATGCCTATGTAGTCGCTCCAAGTTCCTAAAGCACAATGACAATGAGGCAATTGTGAAGTTAGGATCATGAGGCCATAGATCAAGTGAGAAATGTCCATATCTACCTTCTCCATGTCCATGTGTAATCATGCCTGTTAAAGAAACTGGTAGTTGAGTAGATCTTTTAGTCTCTTTTGATCGAAGCCTTAACCTAGGGATAGCTATCTTTTGCTGGTCCATTTTATCATGTATAATGCACAAGTTTTTATCTGGATCTAATGCTGAGGCCAAGCGCCAACTGTAGTATATGTTCCGACAACTTTGTTGTTGTAGCATGTGACATTGACGCTTCTTCAGAAGCACATTTCGCTCTTGAAGACACTTTGTTGCTGCAAGTTGCTCTTTGATCTCTAAGAAAATACTACATTTGGAGAACTCACTTGTCTTTGCTAAGGTTACATGCTTGAACTCTGTGTTCCAAATACGATTGAAGGTGGACAAGGACATTTGCTTACATCCAATACCACTCAATGTTGTATTTACTTCTGCCCATATATCTACCTGCTCATAAACATCTGGGATGACCAATTGTGTCTCCCTTGATCCATCTTGCATTGTTCTACTCTTGTATGGCATTTGCTTTGCATTCTTCTTAACAAAGTCTCTAAGGATGGCTCTTCCCATCTCTGTGTGATCCCAAGCTGCTCTTATTACCCCCTTGTTTCCATGCATTGTCCTCCTCATGCCATGCTCAAATTGTGTTTTGTACCTATAAAAAGATGTCTTTGGGATTCCATGAATCTCATACCATGCCCTTCCACATACCACTTGTCCATTGAAGATAAAGCTGTACTTCCTTGTTCCCAAGTAATCAATCCTGCATGATGATTCAAACTTGTCATAAACATAGTTTGTGCGGTCTTCAAATTGCAATCCCCAAAAGTATTTACGTAATTGTTGCATTGCTTCTCTATCAGCAAACTGACAACACTTTTCTTGGCAACAATCAATCATGGAAACCCGTGAAATGGAGTCCATAGAAGTCCTCAAGTTTGCACCTTTAGGGGCAATAATTCGAGGCTTTCTATTGACCATACAATATGATCTCTTCTGAACAAAAATTGATTTTTTTGCAGAAACATAATCTTCATTGGTATCTTCCATGTTTTTGGCACAAGCATTTGTAGAGACAAATTGCATGTATGATTGTTGTTGTAGCAGTGATGTGCCATCATCAAAGGTGACTTGTTTAATAGGCCATCTTTCCAAAGTGGCACAATGGAGGTTGTCATCTATGTATGTTCCTGTGGTTTGATCAAGGGCTTTATCTACCACCACACCAACATCCTCTTCTCCTAGCAATTCAAAGTTTATCACATCATATGGAAAAGCCAATAATATAACCCCTGTCCCAACATACACAGTGTTGCCTTCTGTCCATAGCATCACTCTACGTTCTCTCCAACTTTCACGAATGCTAAGCACATCAATATCCTCAGAAGGTAGGACATGGTCTGATTCGTAATCATCTCCTCTGTCATGAATTGTTATTGAGTTTGAAACAACCACCACATCTTTCTTTCCCCATTTTGCAAAACCACCTACAGCTTCATGAACCTTCGTTGCATCAATTGTTGGGAATGGCAAATACGCTGCTACATTTAAACATTTATCAATAGCCACTTAAATATATCCATCTTCAAGTGTTTCTCCATGTCATGTGTCATTTGGATATATTGCATGCACTCTACCAAGTGCAACAATCTCATGATCAACTAGCAAATTCACAGTTTCTCCAAAATAAAATTCGTTATTCATGATACCTGTACAAGTGAGAAAATGGAGATTTTATCATTTGTATGTTGTCACCTCTCAGAAAGAAGAAAATAGTGATGAAATTGCTAAATACAATGAAGTATCAAATTTCATTGAAACAAAAAAAGTACTTAAACATTAGATAGAATGAGTCCAACTTCCATAATAGAAAGTATTAATGGAAACATCGTACAGAAAGAAGGGGATAGATTTGACCATATGGCCAAAAACAAACTTTCTCATGAACAGTGCCGCCCTAAAGTAAATAAGAAAAGTTTCTCATTGGGAAAAGATATAGCAGATGTTCAAAACTTGTACTATATCTATTCAACACGAGAACAATGATTAAAATTATTTATAATGTGTATAGGAAAAGATTTAGCCACGTGGTCAAAAATCTATTGTATGTATTCCATACCATAGCAAATATAAAAATTATTTGTGATCCCCATAGGGGAAAACATAGTCAAATGATTGAAACCTTTGTTGTATGTATTTCACATGGCAAAAAGGATAAAAGCTCATTGTGGTCTCCATAGAAAAATATTTAGCCAAATGGTCAAAACTCAAGCCAAATACATAGAACAAGGATAAAAGTTCATTGTGATCTTTATGGAAAAGGATTTAGCCAGATGGTCAAAACCTCTATTGCAACTATTTTAGACAAGACTTAGGATTAAAATCCTTTGTGATATCCACAAGAAAAGATTTAGCCATATGGTCAGATTTTATGGTTACACTATTTATAATTTTGCAATAAGCATATGGCTATACAATACTTACAAATACTCAATATGATTTTTCCATAGGATGTAATTTGATTTTCTAACAACACATATCATGATCTTTCATCAATTTATAGATTAGACCATATGGTCAAAAAATTTCTTGCAATATAAGTACTTTTTGTTATTTTATTCAATACAATCTGAGATTTGGCCATGAGGTCAAATCTTTTCTTATAATATAAGAAGTAATTTATGTTCTTTTTTTCAATATACTATGAGATTTTGCCATGTGGCCAAATCTTCTCCTTAAGCCATCTCTTGGCCAAAATAAGGACTCCTGTAGTATCACAATATCTTGCAACCAATCAAGCACTTTGTTCATTTTACTACAAGAATGACATTTTGCCATTTGGTCAAATGCTTTCTTATATTATCAACCCTTGCTTACTTCCAAAGGGAAAGGCTAGTTTCTACTTAGAATTCCTTACTTTCTATAATTTGGCCATGTGGTAAAATCTTGTCTTGCAACAAATGAACCACTTTTTTGGAATTTGATCCTAAAAAATTAAGACTAAATCTATGGTGGGTTCAATCACACAAATTTTGGGTATGCTAGATTTGGTTGTATGGAAAAATGTTCTAAGAAAAACATCTTCTATATTATCTCCAAAAAAGGAAGACCATGTTCTACTTGGAACTCCTTGATTACCCACTATATTTATAGGAAGTCTCGCCATGTGGTCAAAACTTGTTGTGCAACAAAAAAACCACTTTATTTCCATTAACCATTTCTTTCATTTCAATTTTTCATTACTTCCTATAAATATCATATCATTTTTCCACAAATTAGCCACTTTTTTCATTCCACTACAAAATAAAAATTGGCCATATGGTCAAATCTTTCATTTTGTTATCAATGCTAGCATCCAAGAATCCCCCATTCTTGTTTTATTCAGCCATATGATCAAATCTAATCTCATAAATCTTACAAACCATGAGACTACTTTTTCATTCCATTATAAAACAATATTTGGCTATATAGTCAAATCCAATTTCACAGCATGTTACAACAAATGAATCACTTTCTTCATATGGTTATGAAACTAGATTTGGCCATATGGTTAAAACTAGTTTATAGAAATCGTACTGTCTTGTAGGTTTTGCCATGAGGTCAAATCTCCACCTTTCAAGTGTTTTTCGCTTTATCTTATATTGATATCTATGGGATTTGCTACATAGCTATATTTGTTTATATGTGAATCTCATATCACAATAAACTGCATCCTCCCTTTAACTAGCCTTTAAGAACCCTATGGTAAAAAACCATGGCAAAGTTTCTAATCTGATAGATAAGTCTTATGACTAAATAGGATTTGACCACATGGCTAAAACCAATGACAATGTTTCTACAATATAGCTCATTTCAAGGGAAACTTACATGTGCAGTAATTAAAATGTTAACTTTGGGCCAAATGGAATTGTGAGATTGCTACATAACCACATTGATATATAGGTGGATCTCATATTGGACTAAATCTCATTCTTTGATTAAATAGGATTTGACCACATGGCCAAAAATCTTAGCAAAGTTCGTAGAGTATGATCCTTGCATAGGAAACTTACATGGAGAAGAAATCCAATATTAACTTAGGGACAAAATCATCCATGACATTTTCTACATAATCACAATGATTTTTCACTATATCTCATATCACACTCACACTCAACATTTCATTATCACTTGACCATTTGGTTAAGCCCATGGTCAAGTCTCACTATTAATAGAATTTGATCTTCTCACCGAAGTCCATTGCAAAGTTTTTACTATATGATTCTTGTAAGAGAAACATAATTAATGCTAACTTAGGGCCAGGATAATCCATGAGATTTGATACATAAGAACACATATTTATGGTTGGATCTCATACCACACTTAATCTCAAATTTCAATATTTCATTTTATGGAAGAGTCCCTTTAGAGTACATTTGTCTTGTATTTCGTAAAATCTTGTGTTGTTGTGTTTTCAATTTTCAACTTAGAAATCTTATACATTTATTTGGGTTTTGTGAATTTTGAATATTTTTAAATCCACTTTTGTCTAACAACTTTTTCTCTTTGTAGAACTATTCAATGGCAAAGAAAGATAGCACATCCAAAAAGGAGACCCAAACCATTGATGGAGTTAGTGGTGGTTTTGTGTATCCATGGTATGTGGATGTTTATGATAGTCAAGGAAAAAGAGCTGACAATGTTCTCTTATTCACTTTGAAGAGTGATATTGCATTTTTTCAACAAGATGGTGTCATAGAGAAGATAACAGATGGATGTGCTGGGAAAGAGGGAATACCATGTAATCTTGTTAAGATCAAGGGAAAAAATATAGTATACAAACTTGATCCTTTGCCATTTCACTTTGCCAGTATTAAAGAGGATGAAGAATACTCTTTGAAAACAATGGGATGGACCTTATTTGAGGAGGTAAAGGGCACAGAAGACATTATATTAGCATTCCAAGCTGTTCAAAATAGTGAGCTACTTTCCCTATCAAGAAAATGTGATCGCCCCAACAAAAGAATGAAGCTCCAAGATAAACAAATAGACTTGAGATCTTCATCTTCTCCTCAAGAAGAAAATAATTCATGGAATCCCACAAGCTCAAAGTCAAAATCACCTCAACAAAGTTCCTTGTCACAAGCTCTTGTTGTTAGTATGTCTGCTAACACTACTAAGAATGATGCTACTTTACCTTCCATGTTAGAAGTTACACCTGCAAAGCCAATAATTTCTCTTGAGATCAAGGGAGTAGAAAGAACATTCGATTTTCCTGAAATAGTTAAGAAGAAGGGAAAGAAGGAAGAATCAGGATTTCACATGTTTGAAAAATTCTTTCCATTTGGGCCAACAACACAATTTCCTATTCTCGTTGATAGGTGTTATGAGGCACCTCCTTTGTATGCTTATAGGTCACTATGTTGGGATTATGTAGAGAAGCTAACCATGCCTTTCATAAAGACTCCCATGAACCCAGCAATAGCAGCATATCTTATGCCTTTTGTACAAGACAACAATGAGAAGAGACCCATGCATCGTGATGAGCTAGATGCTAATAAGTTGGACACTTATAGTTATTGGATTATATCAGGGCTTCACTCAATTCATGCAGCAAAGATATATATTCAGAGTAATACTACACGTTGTCTAGCAACCAAGCATTTATACACCACAAGAAATGCTAGAATATTAGTTGATTGTCCTGCGAAAATGTGCATAGAGCTTTCACGAATGACAAATATGGAATCACATAATGTTATGAAGAATGCACCTTATGTTGAGCAACTTCAACAATTAAGAGATCAGTGGCTAGCATTTGGTTCTCCACCAAAACCCCAACAAGGGCTTTCTAAGACAAGCTCTCAAAGAGTACCATGGCAGGTAATCATATATAAGCTTACCTTCTTTTTTTGTGAAGATTAGTGTGATGCTCTTTCTTTTGTTCTATGCTCACTATTTTGATCTTTTTTTTGCAGAGATTTGTGGCATACATTGGAGAAAATTGTGCATCTAGAGATTGCCATATGATTGTTAGCTCCCAAGAAATATTTGATAGTTGGATCAAAATCATGAAGAGATACTCTAGAGGTGAACTTATATCCCAAGAGGAGAGTTCGAGAAAAAAGGGAAGGCAACCTTCTCCTACTGCATTTCGTTGCCTTATGGGTTTAAAGGATGGAGACATCCTTACACTACAAGAGGAGATCAATGAAGGTCATATCCTTTTTCTTAGAAACAAATGGGGTAAGGAAGATATGATTGACATGGAAACAAGGGCTAAGCAAATCAAGCAAGATAGGGTCCTAAAGGAGGAATTAGTCACTCTTTTCAATGCTTCAGTTCTTCCAGAAAGTAGCGCTGTGATGAAGACTTGGGAAGAGCTTGTTGATGATTATGATATCAATGATGAAGTCTACACAAAGATTTTAGGCATTTGCAATGATTGGGTATCAAAGAAGCTCACACGTGGAGCTGATGCAGGGTCCCTACCAAATGGAGCAAAAGATATTGTGAACTTCCTAATTGGAAAAAAGCAAAATCCTCTTCAATCCTCCACTACTTCCCCTTGGCGTGTATATGTTGTCGGATGCAATCTAGAAACCTTTGATCTTATACATAATGTTTACAGAGATCCAATTACCATTGGGGTTGTTGTTCTAGATGTAGCATATGGGGTTGAGGGAATGAAATGGGACTCTATAAAGTTTGGAAAGGTTGTATCCACTCTACTACAAATGACATGTGAACCTAAACAATTCATGTTGTGATCATTTCTTGATCGAAAGCAAATGGCAGCTTTGGAAAATGCTCTTGAAAGCATTTCTTGCAAGTATCGCATGCTAGTTGGTAGTGTTGACTTCCTACCAATGGATAGAACGTTTGCTTTTGGATCTATAGATTCTTTTGTGGTTTTGACATTAGTGACCATGGAGAAAAGCTTCATCAATTTTGAGCAATATATAAACAATGTCAACAAGCCTTCCATTTTGGACTTTGAAGGCTTGGACAAGGAGTGCAATGATGAAGATCTTGAAGAAGAACAAAGGATTGCAAAGGCCATTTTGAGAAAGAAAATGAAAGTTATGGAAACTACAATAAAAGCATTCAATGATGCTCATGAGGTTGTATTTGATGTATATGTAAGTGGACTTGCATCTAAGGTGGCATTGATAAATCGTATGAAGACTATTGCAGTGGTTTGCAACACTCAAGAGCAAAGAGAGGTTGAAGCACAATTGTGGAGGGTCCATGAGAGTGCCAAACAAAATTCAAACTCCCAAGAGGTTCCTCCTACTGAAGTTCAAGTTCTTGAAGTACCACCCGAGGGCATAGAAGAATCAAGCCAAGATATAGCAAGTCTAATTATGAAAGAGAAATTAAGGGCTACTTCAGGTGTTTAAACTCCGTTCCTTCTCCTTTCATCAAGGAAGACACATTGATGTAATTTTGATTTTTTTCTTGAGAAGTTACTTTCATTAGCATTTGCAATATTTTCTTTCTTTGATGATATTAATTAAAGAAACAATATCTTTGGTTTTTTAATTTTTTATAAAAGGTACCAAGCATGTTTGGTTTAAAATTTTTATTTAAGTAAATATTTTACCAAATCGGTATTAAAGAGCTCATTAAAATTTATCATCCTTTGTAAGGATAACTATTTAATTGTAATCTAGTGTGTAAGAATACTTATCATAATGAAAAGTTTGAGCTATCTATGCAAAATTTACTTAAGTCTATTTTAGATCTTATTTCAATTAAACTCTTATATGTGTTGTGTTATGATCTTGTCATGTTAGTTTTGGTTAGATTTGTCCACATGGTCAAATCTCTTATCTCTTATAGCCTCTTTTACTACATCACTAGAGTATGTCTATGCATATACCTTAGGATAAGAAAGCCAACAATATATTGCACACCCCAAAAAAGATTCATTGCACCTCCCAAAGGAGTTTTACCTCAGTTATAAATATTGCAACAAAGATTTCTCTCCAATGTATCTTTTGAGATGTGTATATGGAATATTAAGGTAAAATCCTTGTTACAATTCATGAGTTTAAATATCTATGGGATATAACTAGTTCAAAAATAGAATGGTTAGTCCTTAAGAAGAAACTATGAAAACTTATTCAAATAAAGTATAACTTATCTCAATTAAATTGTCATGTGTCACTTATATGTGACATAGTTTTGGTCACATGGTCAAAAGTATCATGTTTAAATTTTCTTTTAATAATTAGGACTAATAAACATCTTCTTTGTACATGCCATTTTGAAGGTGTTTTTAAAACTTGAGTATGTTAAATATTATAATGATAATATAATTTGTGCAACTAATTACAAGAATCTATTGTTAGTATCTCAAGTATACTTATAACTAGCGATAAAAAGTAGATATGGAAAAATAACTTTATTAGAATAGATTTTACTTCAAAAAATTTGTCATATATATTTTTTTCACCTCATGATATTACTTTTGATTAGATTTGACCACATGGTCAATAGTCTCTTTTCTTAAGACATCATTTTTTAAGTAGTGCCTATTTATGTATTTATCAATGTGAAGTTAAATTGCTTTAGTGTTCTATGCCAGTTTATAGCTCAAAAATTAGGTAGAATGATGAGGAAGTAAATGAATCTAATGTGCTTCTTTTTCTTCTTTGTAACTTCAACTAAGACATCTATGGTTGGATATCTAGCAGATTCAACAACAGTAGAGCACGATGATGTGATTGATGTTTCCTTGATAAGAAATGCAACACAATTATGTGTAATACTTGATCTCAATGGTCTTCTTTTACAACGATGCTTTGCTAAGTCTAAAAGGTTTCAAAGCTTTCAAATGGGAAAGCAATGGCTTGTTCTTCGACCAGGATGTATGGAGTTTCTTGAAGCCTTATTTGCAAGATTCCAAGTGGGAGTTTGGTCAACAGCTTTACATAAGAATGTCATGGCAGTTATTAAGTGCTTGGAGATCCATGCAAAAAGGAAGTATCATTTCTTCATGATTTGGGGCCAAGAACAATGTCATAGACATCGACTCAAAATCATATATAGGCCAGATAAGATGGGAGTAGAAGCAATGTTCAAGCATCTGAAGTATGTATGGGATCAATATGGAGATGTTTGTCAGCATACCAAGACTATTCTCATAGATGATAGTCCTTACAAAGGATGTCCAAATCCTGTTGAGAATTGCATTTATCCAAAAACATTTGATATTGATCATGAAGACTCTATCTTGATCAAAGAACTTCTACCATACTTGACTCGCTTAAGCAAATACCATGATGCACGTGAAGTCATCAAGTTTGATCGATATGGACAGGATCCAGTTCAATATGGACATGAATTGTATGCTCAATTCAAGGTTGTCATTGATGAATGGACTAGAGCAGAGAATGATGGTATTTCATCTTCATCATCAGCACCGTACGAGACCATGATTGATAAAGATGGTATATATGTTCAATCTTCAATTACTTCTTGCTTCAAGAGACCATCTATTATACAAACATCCTCAACAAATGCTTCACGTCATCCGTCTCTTACATTGAACAACTCACAATTATCCATGTTGAAGCAAACTCCTTTAGTCTCTACTTTGAAAGATATGGAAGCAATGCAACTTGCTCATGAGTTAGGATATCAGAAACATTTCATAAATGGTAGTGCAGCCAAACGTTTTATACAAAATCTACAAAATTTGTATTTTTCCAATATACATGATGTAACAAGAAGGCGCTGACTCTGTATGGATTAATTTTGACTTTCATAATAGATATATCCCTCACATTAAAGGCTTTTGCATGGCTATGAAATATATGCTTGTTAGAAATTTAAAGTGTTTTATGTAATTACCTTGGTGTTTCTAAATACCACCAATATCAATGAGAGAATCTACTTGATGTTTCTTATTGTTTCAATAACATTAGTTAATTGTATTGAAATTTCTTAAAAAGTGGTTTAAATCCTATTTTGTACTTTATGATAGTCTACTATACAAACATACTCAACAAATGCCTCGCATCGTCTATCACTTACATTGAACAACTCACAATTATCCATGTTGAAGTAAACTCCTTTAGTCTCTACTTTGAAAGATATGGAAGCAATGCAACTTACTCATGAGTTAGGATATTACAAACATTTCATAAATGGTAGTGTAGCTAAATGTTTTATACAAAATCTACAAAATTTGTATTTTTTCAATATACATGATTAACAAGAAGGCGCTGACTCTATATGGACTAATTTTGACTTTCATAATAAATATATCCCTTACATTAAAGTAGTTTATATGGCTATGAAATATATGCTTGTTAGAAATTTAAATTATTTTATGTACTTACCTTTGTGTTTCTAAACACCACCAATATCAATGAGAGAATCTACTTGATGTTTTTTATTCTTTCAATAACATTAGTTAATTGTGTTGAAATTTTTTATAAAGTGGTTTAAATCCTATTTTGTACTTTATAACCATCTACTATACAAGCATACTCAACAAATGCCTCACATATTCTATCACTTACATTGAACAACTCACAATTATCCATGTTGAAGCAAACTCCTTTAGTCTCTACTTTGAAAGATATGGAAGCAATGCAACTTGCTCATGAGTTAGGATATCACAAACATTTCATAAATGGTAGTGCAGCTTTGACTACAGAAGTTGTATTTTTCTAATATACATGATGCAACAAGACAATGACTCTATATGGACTAATTTTGACTTCCATAGTAAATATATCCCTTACCTTAAGGGGTTTTGCATGGCTATAAAATATATGCTTGTTAAAAATTTAAAGTGTTTTGTGTAGCTACCTTGGTGTTTTTAAATGCCACTAATATCAATGAGGAGAATCTACTTAATGTTTTTTATTCTTTCAATAACATTAGTTGATTGTGTTGAAATTTCTTATAAAGTGGTTTAAGTCCAATTTTGTACTTTATGTCTTAGCTAACAAATAAGTCTTGATTGATTATAAAATTTATGTCTATTTCTTTGGAAACACAAACCATTGGTCAAAGGTTAAATCTTTAGTCTGAGAAAAATCATAAACTTCTAGCTTGGTATATAAATCTTTATTTTATGATATGAAAATTCATTTAGCTAGTCAAGGTGTGAAACTCGTTAATTTTGGCCAAAGTCAATATCCATCTTGTCCATATATTGTCAAGATAGATAGAAATTTTGAATAAAAGATATTTATATATCATGCATATACATACAAAAAATGTAAATGGAGTGAGCAATTATTTGACATACTTGTGTCTATTGGTTTACACAAAAAAAGAACCATCACATCATAGGTTATCCAAACTTATTACGATATGGTATTAGATCAAGTTATTAAACCACACCTAGTTAGTGGTGACTCTTTTAAGGTCCTAGTTCATGAAACTTATACATGTCACTTTAAATGATGCTATATCTAAAAGAAAAAACTCGTATTATAATATCTTCAAATCCATAACATTATAAATTTTGGCCATGATAATATATTTTCATACAATGTTTAAGGCTCTTGTATTCTAAATTCTCTCTCCACTCCATCAAACCTTTGTATTCTTACATTAAACTTGGAAATTTCCTAGGTATATACTAGTTAAGCCTCCTTGATGTTTCCACCACCATACAACATCATATTTTGTTAGTATGCTAGAAAAGATAGAGGTGAAATCCAAATCTCGTAACAGCCACATAGCTTACATTCATCATTTAAGCTCTCAAGATGTCTGATCTCATATTTGTAACATACAAAGTGCCCTTTAAAGATAAACATAAACATAGTGCTCTCTTTCATTCACAAAAGTAAGACATTCATTCAAAGTGGGACTTGGAAAATTCTCAAAATCTCTAATATGGTATTCCAATACAATGTCCAAGTACAAATAACATAATCGTGCGCCCATGCGCATACAAAATAATAAATAAATATCCAACACCTCAATAAATAGGCACGACAAAATATAGGCGCCATGCCTAAGGTATGCACCCATCAAAATATAAGTGATAAATCGAATACTCGCTATCGTCCAATGCTTTCCTTTGCCACTGCTGCTATCTCTACACATCAACTGAAGCATTCACAATCGTTAGTAAAATAATACAATTAAACCGAAAAAAGTGAATACCTAGCAGTCTTCAGCTACATAAATAAATCAACTGGTTAGAAATCAATCCTAACCTTAATTTATTACGAGTGCGCACTCTAAACTCATAAATGTTTATTAATTTAATATGCATTTTGCGGAATCACCCGCTATGGAATCACCCATGTACACACTAAATTAATGAAATGCCCGAAAAGGATAGGCGTCCTCATCAACTTCTCGTACAAAGAATCCACTTTGTGTATGAGCCCCGGTCATCAAAGTTTACGGAATCCACCGTAAAAACCTCACGGAATCCACCGTGGCACGGAATCCACCGTGAAATATGCCTCCTGGCATCATACCCCCGGGGTGGGATAGCAATTGACCTCAATTGCTATTAGCTCAATGTGGAGCTAATAGAGTGGGGAAAGCATTTAAGTCTCTAGCATACATCCATTGGGCTTCTTCTACAGGATGGTTCTTAAACTTGACTAAATATCTAGAATATCTTCGGCCAGTTCTAGTGGTCATAAAGTCAGTGTCTATGATAGCTTCAGGTTCAAGTATTTCAGTCTCTTCCTCTAACAAAGGTGGGTTTTCATAAATAGGGTGTACATGTAATTGGCCTCTAAAGGGTCTTAATAAACTAATATGAAATGTGTTGTGAATTTTCCAGTGAGGTAGTAATTCTAACTTGAATGCATTGTCATTAATTTTGTGAATGATCTTAAATGGTCCATAGAATCTAGGGGCTAATTTAACAATTGGGTGTCTATCTACACTTTGTAATCTACGTTTTTCTATTCTCAACCAAACATAGTCATCAACTTTGAAATTCATTGCTTGTCTTTTCTTATTGGCTTGTTTGGTATATGATTGCTGGGCTTTGGCAATCATGGCTTTAACCTCATCAAAAATAGTATTGTGCATACTAGCAATATCATCAGCACTCTGAATTCTATTTGATAAAGATGCAACAGGTGTAGACAATCTATAACCATAAATCACTTCAAACGGTGCTTTCTTTGTAGATGTGTGTGGTGTATTGTTATATGCAAACTGTAATAAATGCAAGTGTGTATCCCATGTCTGTGTTTTAGAGATAGTGTAAGCACGTAAAAGATCTAGAATAGTACTGTTAGTGGCTTCTGTTTGTCCATTAGTTTTAGGATGAAATGCAGATGAGAAATCAATTTTTGTGCCTAGGTTAGCAAACAAAGTAATCCAATAGTTGTTATAAAATCTAGAATCATGATCAGAAATAATAACTTTTGGTAATCCATGGTTAGTGAAAACAATTTTCAAAAACAATTGTGCTGCCTGTGATGCTGATGCTGTTAAAGTTTTCTTACATGGAATGAAATATGCTTGTTTACTAAACATGTCTACTACTGTCCAAATCATATCATGGTTAGATTTAGTATTAGGTAAACCAGTAATAAAATCCATAGAAATTTGTTCCCATGGTCTCGATGGAATAGATAAAGCCATAAGTAATCCATACTATTTACCATGATGTCTCTTAACTCTTTGACAAATCAAACATTCAGAAACAAAGTTAGATACATCAGTGTCCATATGCGGCCAATAAAAATCTTCAGTTAATGTACGTAAAGTAGATATGATACCTCTATGGCCTTGATATGGAGGACAATGAATCTCATTCAAAACAAAAGATCTAAATGGAACTGTAACACATAATCTCTTTTCATAAAACATGAATCCATCATTATAAGATAGTGAATCAATAGGAATCAAGTTATTTTGAACTAATTTATTCCAATTAGCATGAAAAGTAATATCCTGATGATAAGTATCTTTCATAGGAATTAAAGAGTCAAAAGATATAACAGAAATATTATGAATGGCAGGTTTTCTACTTAATGCATCGGCCACTACATTTTCTTTAGCGGGTTGATATTGAATAATAGGATGAAAACTCTGAATAAAGGCTGTCCATTTGATATGTCGGTCAGATATTTGGGGTTGGCTAAGTAAATTTCTAATACTTTGTTGATCGGTCTTAATCATAAATTCAGAACCCATTAAGTAGTGTTTCCACTGTCTTAAAGCTTATACTACAGCTAATAATTCTTTATCATATGTGGAATATTTCAGTTCAGAAGGTTTCATCTTACAACTAGAATAGGCTATAGGATGATTGTCCTGCATAAGTACGGCTCCTATTCCTGATCCGCTAGAATCAGTCACTACTAAAAAGAATGGTCTATTAAAATCAGGCAATTGTAAGACAGGAGCATGGGTTAATGCATGTTTCAATAAGTCAAAGGATTTCTGTTGATTATCGGACCAATGATAAACAATACATTTCTTCAAAAGTTTGGTCAATGGTAAAGCAAGTAATGAAAAATTACGCACAAACTTCCTATAGAAACTAGCAAGACCTAGGAATGATCGTAACTCATGCACATTTTTAGGTATAGGCCAGTTCAATATTGCTTCTATTTTCTTAGGATCAACCTTAATTCCATCAGATGATACAATATGACCTAAATATTCAATTTATGTTTTAAAGAACTCACTCTTTTTCGGATTTGCATACAGTTGATTATCTTTTAATAAATGGAAAACCAATGACAAATGCTCATAATGTTCTTTCTCATTTTGACTAAACACCAAAATATCATCAAAGAAGACAATAACACAATACTGATATTTCAAAAATATACGATTCATCATTCTACTAAATGTAGCAGGTGCATTAGTCAATCCGAAAGGCATCACTAAAAATTCATAATGACCAAATTGTGTCCTAAATGCAGTCTTGAATATGTCAGACTTATCTAGTCTCACTTGATTATAACCAGATTTAAGGTCTATTTTACTAAATATGGCAGAACCTTGCAGTTTATCCATAAGGTCATCGACTCTAGGAATTGGATACCTATTCTTTACAGTGATCTTATTTAAAGCTCGATAGTCAATGCACATACGATAGGTATTATTTTTCTTCTTTACTAACAGAACAGGTGCACCAAATGGAGAACTACTAGGTCTAATTAATCCTCTATTTAGTAATTCCTCAACTTGACTTTGAATTTCTTTTTGCTCTATCTGGTTATGCCTATATGGTGCTTTACAAGGTGGTTGTGTACCAGGAATCAAATCTATTTTATGGTCTTCTAGACGTGAAGGAGGTAAACCAGGTGGTAGATCTTCTGCAAAACAGTCTTTAAAGTGTGCAAGAAATTCTTTATGCCTAGGGTGCATATGGTTTTCTTTAACTTGCAGTTCATTCACCCAAATGAGATAAGATTTACTACTTTTGCGTAATGCATGTTTAGCTTGAGTATGAGAAAGTAGTGGAAAAGCATTCGATGCATGCATACCATACAATGTAATATGTTTTCCTTGAAATTTAATATTAATTGAATGTGTGGAATAATCTATATCAGGGTTATGCTGATGACGCCAAGGCATACCTAAAATAATATCACTGGACTGTAGTGGTATAACTAGAAAATTTCTTCTTTCAGTGTATTCACCAATTTGAATTTCTAAGTCATGCACTTCCTGTATTCCATTATACCTAGTGCCTAAGAATGTTGCTTTAATGCGGTAATGCGTAGGAACAATTTGTAATTTCAATTCTTTTACTAGTTTTGCAGAAATAAAATCATGAGTACTACCATCATCATGCAAAATAATCTTTTCCTTTCCATGCACTAAACATTTCATTGTCAATAAAGAATATGGAGTTGGCATACCTGGTAAAGTATCCGAAGGAGTAGTAATGTCGTCTTCATCTTCAGTGAAATCAGGCATTTCTTCATGATCGTCATCTTCCATTGCTCCAAGGTAGTTGATATGGACAGGTGGCTTCTTCGAATGGCAATTTGCTGCTAGATATCCAGGTTGGTGGCATTTATAACATACTATAGGCTTGGCTTTGGTTACATTGTTTGCAATGGCAGGAAGTCTAGGGATATTAGGATTTGGATGTGAAATAGGCTTAGGGTTTTGGTTGATATTGGATGGTAAAGCAGGTGGTTTTTCCCAATTCTTACGAAAAGATGATGAAGGAAAACGACCTTGATTAAATCTTCTAAAATTTGAGTTGAATTGCTTAGATCCATGGTTACCATTGGCTTGGAATTGCTGTGGATGTCTGTCTCTTCCTCGCAGCTTGTCTTCAGTGTCATGAGCTAATGAAATTGCGTCTTCAAGAGTTGCAGGCTTGAACATATTAACTTCAGCGTAGTAATGTCCAAGTAGTCCAGACATATACTTGTGCTTGTGTGTCACTTCAGGTATGTCTTCAAGCATGCGTAACTGGAGTAATGCATTCCAAAAGCATTCAGTGTACTGAGGAATAGGCTCACGATCTCGTTGCTGAAGAAGGTCCCATTGCTTTATGGCTTTTTCATGGAATTGTGGAGGAAGGAAATTCTGCATAAACTTCTTCTTGAAATTCTCCCAGGTAGTGGGACAATCTATACTTTTACGAACCACGGTCCACCAAAGAGATACTCTATCCACTAAATGATTAGTGACACACTTGATTTTATATTTTTCTGCATATGTTTCGTCATGAAAGTAGTCATCAAACTGACTGATGAATGCAAGAACAGTTTTTCCCTCTCGAGTGCCATTGAAAGTACAGAATTTGAAATTTCTTTTACTTATCTTTGTTTCCTTGCGGATGGATTGTGCTTCGAGAGTCGCGTCGATGGTACGTCGGATAAGGTCTTCAGATTGAGGTTCCTCTTTGTCGGTAGTCGATCTTTGTAAATTAGGCAATTGAACTTGCAACGCTTGCCTAGCTCGTTGTTCTTCATCCAACAGCATCATAAGTAAGTCCAGCTTTTGCTCCATCATAGGTTTAGGTAGATCGCCTTCAGCCATTAAATCATCCATATGTAGTTCCGTCATCATGCAAAACTCAAAAGACCTCACGCTCTAAAAATCAAGTTAGCGGGATGAGTGTAGCTCAAGTTCAGGTATACAAGGCGTATATATGCTTGTGTGTGGCTTTCAGAATCTTCGTCTTTGGCTATTGTGGTATTTGTAATCTTTGAAAAATATGCATTTTATCCTTCTGCGTGTGCTGAAATGGTTCAGCAAACCTGCGAATGCGAAGAGTACCTTCCAATGAACAACTTTGCAGTTCGGAGTTTCTGCGCAGGAACAACCTTTCTATGAGTTTTGAACAAAAGTCAGTTTTGACTTCAGATGACTTGTCTGACTTGCAGAGTTACAGACTTATGTGACTTGCAGAGTACCAGAACTTGCAGAACTTGGTTGATTTATCTGACGTGCAAGATTTAGACTTGCAAAACTTGCAGAACTTGAACTTGGAAAACTTTGAAGACTTGAATAGTGGAGTGACCTTAGATGACTTAGAGGATTAAGAAGCTTTATGCTTCTTAATCAGTCGTCGTTTTTGAGGACATGAATATGTCCTCGGCGCAAATTTCAGCGATCAGAATGTCCTCTCGTCCTCATTGATCAGTCGTGTTGAAGCTTTAATAAAGCTTCTAATTTAACTAAGCTTTGAAACTTTAAGATTTAAGCTTTTTAGCTTCGCAATAGATATGGCTTATCTTTGTTTCTTGACGACTTGATGTAGGAGATATCCACGTGGTCCTCCGCCTCTGCAAGCCGGTCCTTCGCGATCTGATGATGGAAACAGAGGTTCTTGATCGCCAGGAATCCACTTGTATCGACCGTTCGCGATGAGATTGACCGTAGAGCTCGATCGTTCCGAAGCTCCGCTTTCGCACAAGATGGGTAGCGATTGGAAGCTCTTGATCTCACCTTCGCTTTGATACCACTGATGCGCAGATCGGATGTTGTACGCTCACGTAGTGAATGCCGGAAGGTCCGCAAGAACAAAAGAACTCTACTTTTTGCACAAAACTCAAGGTAAAAAGCACGAACGACATGAACAAGAGACCAATTGGGTGCAATCTCCCCCCATGCCTTGTGTGAGCGCTCCACAAAGCATGAATTTTATGTATTAATCATCTTCAAGCTCAAATAATAGGCTAAATTACAAAATAGCAAGCTTTTAGCTTTTTAGTTTGCTTTAGCACAAATAGAAATAAAGCTAGTGGGCGGTGCCCAAAGAGTCTGGCATGCCCAATACAATGTCCAAGTACAAATAACATAATCGTGCGCCCATGCGCATACAAAATAATAAATAAATATCCAACGCCTCAATAAATAGACACGACAAAATATAGGCGCCATGCCTAAGGTATGCGCCCATCAAAATATAAGTGATAAATCGAATACTCGCTATCCTCCAATGCTTTCCGCCGCCATGCTGCTATCTCTACACATCAACTGAAGCATTCACAATCGTTAGTAAAATAATACAATTAAACCGACAAAAGTGAATACCTAGCAGTCTTCCATCATCATGCAAAATAATCTTTTCCTTTCCATGCACTAAACATTTCATTGTCAATAAAGAATATGAAGTTGGCATACCTGGTAAAGTATCCAAAGGAGTAGTAATGTCATCTTCATCTTCAGTGAAATCAAGCATTTCTTCATGATCGTCATCTTCCATTGCTCCAAGGTAGTTGATATGGACAGGTGGCTTCTTCGAATGGCAATTTGCTGCTAGATGTCCAGGTTGGTGGCATTTATAACACACTATAGGCTTGGCTTTGGTCACATTGTTTGCAATGGCAGAAAGTCTAGGGATATTAGGATTTGGCTGTGAAATAGGCTTAGGGTTTTGGTTGATATTGGATGGTAAAGCAGGTGGTTTTGCCCAATTCTTACGGAAAGATGATGAAGGAAAACGACCTTGATTAAATCTTCTAAAATTTGAGTTAAATTGCTTAGATCCATAGTTACCATTGGCTTGGAATTGCTGTGGACGTTTGTCTCTTCCTCGCAGCTTGTCTTCAGTGTCATGAGCTAATGAAATTGCGTCTTCAAGAGTTGCAGGCTTGAACATATTAACTTCAGCGTAGTAATGTCCAAGTAGTCCAGACATATACTTGCGCTTGTGTGTCGCTTCAGGTACGTCTTCAAGCATGCGTAACTGGAGTAATGCATTCCAAAAGCATTCAGTGTACTGAGGAATAGGCTCACGATCTCGTTGCTGAAGAAGGTCCCATTGCTTTATGGCTTTTTCATGGAATTGTGGAGGAAGGAAATTCTGCATAAACTTCTTCTTGAAATTCTCCCAGGTAGTGGGATAATCTATACTTTTACGAACCACGGTCCACCAAAGAGATACTCTATCCACTAAATGATTAGTGACACACTTGATTTTATCTTTTTCTGCATATGTTTCCTCATGAAACTAGTCATCAAACTGACTGATGAATGCAAGAACAGTTTTTCCCTCTCGAGTGCCATTGAAAGTACGGAATTTGAAATTTCTTTTACTTATCTTTGTTTCCTTGCGGATGGATTGTGCTTCGAGAGTCGCGTCGATGGTACGTCGGATAAGGTCTTCAGATTGAGGTTCCTCTTTGTCGGTAGTCGATCTTTGTAAATTAGCCAATTGAACTTGCAATGCTTGCCTAGCTCGTCGTTCTTCATCCAACAGCATCATAATTAAGTCCAGCTTTTGCTCCATCGTAGGTT
This sequence comes from Lygodium microphyllum, assembly GCF_053477565.2. Taxonomy (NCBI): domain Eukaryota; kingdom Viridiplantae; phylum Streptophyta; class Polypodiopsida; order Schizaeales; family Lygodiaceae; genus Lygodium; species Lygodium microphyllum. The sequence continues at coordinate 43,688,692 of NC_141138.1, forward strand.
CAGGTAGATCGCCTTCAGCCATTCAATCATCCATATGTGGTTCCGTCATCCTGCAAAACTCAAATGAGTGTAGCTCAAGTTCAGGTGTACAAGGCGTATATATGCTTGTGTGTGGCTTTCAGAATCTTCGTCTTTGGCTATTGCGGGATTTGTAATCTTTGAAAAATCTGCATCTTATCCTTCTAAGTGTGCTGAAAATGGTTCAGCAAACCTGCGTATGCGAAGAGTACCTTCCAATGAACAACTTTGCAGTTCAGAGTTTCTGCGCAGGAACAGCCTTTCTATGAGTTTTGAACAGAAGTCAGTTTTGACTTCAGATGACTTGTCTGACTTGTAGAGTTGCAGACTTATGTGAATTGCAAAGTACCAGAACTTGCAGGACTTGGTTGATTTATCTAACTTGCAGGATTTAGAATTGGAAGACTTGCAGAACTTGAACTTGGAGAACTTTGAAGACTTGAATAGTGGAGTGACCTTAGATGACTTAAAGGATTAAGAAGCTTTATGCTTCTTAATCAGTTGTCGTTTTTGAGGACATGAATATGTCCTCGGCGCAAATTTCGGTGATCAGAACATCCTCTCGTCCTTGTTGATCCGTCGTGTTGAAGCTTTAATAAAGCTTCTAATTTAACTAAGCTTTGAAACTTTAAGATTTAAGCTTTTTAGCTTGGCAATAGATATGGCTTATCTCTGTTTCTTGACGACTTGATGTAGGAGATATCCACGTGGTCCTCTGCCTCTGCAAGCCGGTCCTTCGCGATCTGATGATGGAAACAGAGGTTCTTGATCGCCAGGAATCCACCTGTATCGACCGTTCGCGATGAGATTGACCGTAGAGCTCGATCGTTCCAGGAGCTCCGCCTTCACACAAGATGGGTAGCGATTGGAAGCTCTTGATCTCACCTTCGCTCTGATACCACTGGTGCGCAGATCGGATGCTGTACGCTCGCGTAGTGAATGCCGGAAGGTCCCCAAGAACAAAAGAACTCTACTTTTTGCACAAAACTCAAGGTAAAAAGCATGAACGACATGAACAAGAGACCAATTGGGTGCAATCTCCCCCCATGCCTTGTGTGAGTGCTCCACAAAGCATGAATTTTATGTATTAATCATCTTCAAGCTCAAATAATAGCCCAAATTACAAAATAGAAAGCTTTTAGCTTTTGAGTTTGCTTTAGTACAAATACAAATAAAGCTAGTGGGCGGTGCCCAAAGAGTCTGGCATGCCCAATACAATGTCCAAGTACAAATAACATAATCGTGCGCCCATGCGCATAGAAAATAATAAATAAATATCCAACGCCTCAATAAATAGGCGCGACAAAATATAGGCGCCATGCCTAAGGTATGCGCCCATCAAAATATAAGTGATAAATCGAATACTCGCTATCCTCCAATGCTTTCCTCCGCCACTGCTGCTATCTCTACACATCAACTGAAGCATTCACAATCGTTAGTAAAATAATACAATTAAACTGACAAAAGTGAATACCTAGCAGTCTTCAGCTACATAAATAAATCAATTGGTTAGAAATCAATCCTAACCTTAATTTATTACAAGTGCGTACTCTAAACTCATAAACGTTTATTAATTTAATATGCATTTTGCGAAATCACCCGCTATGAAATCACCCATGTACACACTAAATTAATGAAACGCCCGAGAAGGATAGGCATCCCCATCAACTTCTTGCACAAAGAATCCACTTTGTGTATGAGCCCCGGTCATCAAAGTTTTCGAAATCCACCGTAAAAACCTCACGGAATCCACCGTGAAATATGCCTCCTGGCATCAACATCATGCTTTGTCATTGTTCTTTGGACATGTGTATTGAAGAAAGGAAAGTGATAAAATCTCGAATCACAAGAATCAAATGCATGGCCATTACTTTTATTGTTTGATTGGTTGTCTCTTACTGCCATATGATGAGCCTATTGATTTCTTTCGGCCCTTGTTATTTTCTTTGATCTTAATTGATAGCCCTCTTGTGATGCACTTGCACAAACCTTAAGAGTCTTGCATATGCCTACTCTTGCAAACACATACTCTTGCACATGACTATCCTCACACTCGCTTCACTTTCATATATACACATTCTCAAATACCCTTACTCGTACACACACTTAATCACATACACCCTTACTTGTGCACACATGCACCATTTACACACACTATTCACATACATAGTTACTCACATATACACACCTATTTGCACACACCCTTATTTGCACACACATTTAGTCACATACACTCTCATTCGTAGACACCCTTACTCACACACACTTTCTTCCACACACAAACACTCACTAGCACATGGTACATGCCCTTACTTGTGCACATACTCACTACCACACACTTACTTGCACACACAACTACACAGACATTTTCTCACTAACATACTTACACACAAATACTTACTCGTACATATGCCCTAAGCTTACTCTCATGCACATGTATATTCATTTACCCTCATGCTTGCTCACAAAAATACTTCCAATTATTGGCAGACACTCATACTCATTCGGGTTTGCACTTTGAAAACAACATGTTAGTGTCTTAGAACATCATTGGCCTAGGATGATTTCACATTTACAAATGCCATTTGGTGCACCAAGTCCCAAAGAACACTCAATAAGGTATTCCTACCTCAATACTAAAGAAATCATCCATATTTGCATTCTAATTGCATCTAGGAGTCCAATCCTTGCATTACATAAGGCTTGACTTGACACTTCACTTCTTGGTGACCATGGTATTTTTGAAATTACATTCCCACATGCACACTGGTTTGGAAAGGAAAAAAGCTTGAATCTGCACATCACACTCTTGCTTATCTTGAATTCAAAAGTGATTCAAAGAATCATTAAGTGCTTTCAACAAGAAGATTACACAAAATAAGTTCAAGAGACCTAGAGACATTCCATTTATAATATGCTTATGTAAGATCATCGATAGCACATATTTAGTAGCCCATCAAGAATTAATCAAGAATATTACATTTTGGAACTCATTAGAGTAAGTAGACATGTATAATCAGGAGCTATTTGAGTCTACCTCACAAAGAAAGCTTCGTGTCAACCCCATAAGGATCCACTTCAAATTAATAACCTAATTGAAATGTTATAGTTTCCTATTAACTATCTAGCATTAGCTTTTGAGCTGACTACATTGCTATCATCCCTCAAGATAAAGTGAACCATTGCCATACTTGGTTTAAGGAGAGTGAGAAATAAGGGGAGCCATGCATGCCAACACCTCTACCCATAGGGTAGAGTCTCAACTCTTGTCCCTTAAAATGACATTGGTTAGGTTTTAATGATGATGCATTAAGATGATTAACATTTGGCTCTTTCTAGGCTTGACTAATTGAATTATGATGGAAGCCTCTCAAAGAACCAATAACTACCCTACCTTTGGCAAGACCTATGGGGGATCTAGCCACCTACTTCCCTCTAGGGTTTTCTTTAGTTTGCAAGTTTGTTTTGGCATGATTTAATTTGACACATAGCAATTAGATTCCTTAACCAGCCCTTTGAAAATAATGTCTCTTTTCATAAATTAGACATAGACACAAATAAATAGTCCTTTCATACTAGCTACAAGAAATATATATTTATTCTCATCTCCTCCAAGATGCAATGCCATGCCAGCATTCTACCCCTTATACTAGGATCCATATCCAAAGTACTTCGGTACTTTTACATAAGCACTATCCACCAAGCCACACGTAACTAGCATCACAAGCTTTCGAAAAGACCATTTTGGGCTCACAAGGGTTAGACTAGTCCTTGATGCTCAAGGATTTTATGATGAGAGCCCCTGTGGCACCCTTGTTATCTCGTAGCCTAACGTCCTCCCTATTGAGATGACAAGCTCAACACATGCGGACATTAATGATGGACCGCCTGGTTAGATGGGTCCACATGTCTACAGTTAGCACATCGGTGGTCTTTATGAATCTCACATGGCCACTGACTTATTACTTATTATATTCAAGTTTTTACACCTATTTACAACTGGCAAAGTTATAACGCCAATCAACTACTGTAGTCGGTTATGCATTGTTTGACTTAGTAGGCCACTTTTCGTTATGTTGTATCTTATCTATACTTTGTGTACATTGTAATGTGTATGGAAGAAGAAGAAGAAACCAACAAGAAAACGTTTTGGCCTCCATCTCTCTTCTTGTCTCTTGAGTGAGCTTCTCCTTGTGCATTCTGTGTGTGTTCGGCGCAGCATCTTGAGCAAGTCCCCCCACCACATGATTTGTGACATGGTATCAGAGCTGCACCACTGATTGAGGCTCGTTTTGAAGGCTAAAGCGAAGGAGAGAAGCCAAGGATTCGAGCAAGCAAGCAACGGGTAAGAAGCTCTTCCATTCTCTACTTCTTCTCTTGGACAGTGCCTGTGGAGGCACCAGAAGTAGGGTAGAGCAAAAATCTCAGATTGCAATGAGATTCGGTGTGCACGAAGAGCGCTGTGTATTCTGCAGATTCTGGCCATCCGAGGTCATTTCAGGCCCTGTTTTAGACTCGCAAGGTTGCGGACAACAGTTCCAGGTATCCTGCAATTTCAGCTGTGTCTGCCGTATACATGTGCACAAGTTACAGATTTCAGATTTTAACCTTGTGTTTATTAGTGAATAAACACAAGGTTTATATGAAAACTGGTTGCAGATTGCATGTATTGTTGAGCAGACAGTGAAAAAGGCTATCTGGTGTATTACTGTGCACTACTTACAAGTCGAGGGTTGCAGAAGATTTGCTTGTTGTTTGGTATTAGTTTTGTGATAATGGCAGAGAACAGTGGAAACCCCATCATTGAGAAGCTCGACAAAAACAACTACCCTTCATGGAAGTTCCATGTCACGAACTTCCTTATTGGAAAGTGCCTCTACCAGTTTGTTTCAGGTTATGAAAAGGAGCAAGAGGTGAGTGATCCTCCAATTGCAGAAGAGATAAAGGCATGGAAGGAATGGAATGCAAAAGACAAAAAGGTCATGTATTGGCTGTCTACAGTAATTGACAATAATATACTAGGACATATTAGAAATGCAGAGAAATCATATGCAGCTTGGACCATGCTTGAAAGTATGTTTTTCGTAAATACAAAGGCATGAAAGATTCAACTCAAGCAAAAGTTGAAAACATTGAAGAAAGGGAAGATGTTTATCAATGAGTATGTACACTAAAGGTAAGGAGCATTGCAGATGCCTTGGTAGCGATTGATGCAATGCCCGATGATGATGATTTGGTGTCATCTACCTTGGGTGGACTTAATAATGAAAAGGCTTGGAAGTCTTTTGTAACTTCCATATATGTCAGAAAGCCATTTTCAAATTTCCACTACAAGATATAGACCTTATACCGACGTTTAAAGCGACGAAAATACAAACAACAAAACTTTCCCCGTCGTCGCAAAAAGCATCGTTATTGACGATGCCATAGAAACGTCACTATTGGCATCGCTATATGCGTCACTATTAGTGTCGCAAATGCGACACAAATAGCGACGCATATAGGGACGCCAATAGCGATGCAACCAGTAAATTTGTGATGCGTATAGGACGCTACCAATAAATTTGCGATGCTAATAGCGACGGTAACAGGGATAAAAAAAATTTTGTGGCTGCCCTGCCACATATAGCACTGTGTGCTATATGAGAGCCATACAAAATAGTTTCTACACTACTGTATACAAAGCGCTTGCAAACAAAAAGAATGTATACTGAAATCATAAAACTGATACATGAAATAAATACATGATCGCATAAAAAGCGATTGGTACAATCATGACAGGATATCACTAATACATAGAAAATGTCTACATAGATCAGGAGACTAAAAAATAAAGGTGTGTGAGCTCCAAGGATCCAAGGGCGAGCTAGAAATCCTCGTCCCTCGAAAGCTCGTCCCACCGCAAAGGAGCATCGAACGGATTCTGCAGAAAAAGAAACAACACATCAATCAACCATACAATAATTCATTCAAATATCTCATGGTAACTATGGACAAGAAAGATGAGTGAGTTACAGGGCCGCCGCGTCTATACAATCGGTCAATCAATGCATTGAGACCGTGCCTCTCTACATATCGAGTCTCAAGGCCTTGCGGATCGCGATTTGTAATGGAGTGCTGCAAAGAAACAAAATGCTAACTATTAGAAACATGATTGTCAGTACAAAAAATATTTCAAAAAAACAAACAAGCAAAACAAAAGAGAAACTTACAAAGTCCTCCAAATATGTCATGTGGCCGCCACTCCCAAGATGATGGACTACTCCAGCCTCGAGTCGTGCCCTTGCCGCCTCACGCTACTGACTCCAACGTCCTGGAAAATCTGTAGCCTCCTCCCTCAGTCGGCGCCAGTCGTCTGCATCTAACCACTCGGGCTTTGCAGCCCCACCCTTGATTGCCTTGCGTGAGTCGGATCATCTATATGACATGTATGCACGCATGCAATCCATCATCCAGCCCGTAGAGAATCTATCTACTGTGGCTAGCACCGAAAACTCCTCGTGCAAGGATGCTACTATGTAGTCCTTGCTCCCCTCCAGTATGTTCTTCCAATGATCCAAGATGTTGTGCCGAAAAAATTGTTGGCACAACTCTCTCATGTGAGCCATCACCCTCCTCCCCTCATCATTCATGATGATGGCTCCTGACCTACTATCGACCAGATATCCATAAACCCTAGGAGTCTGCCTAAGATGGGTCCTCTCCCATCTCCGTCCACGCTCCTGGGCATATCCAGGAGACCCCTCTACATCCAGTGTACCGACGGAGGTAACCTCTCCCGAAGTGGCACCCAAAGGGGTGGCACCAAAAGGGGTGCCACGTGCTGACGGCTGCGCAAAAGCCAGAGTAACTGGAGTAGACGTCCCCACAGGTGTGACAAATCCTGGAGGTGACGCAGCTTCAGCTGAATGACGAGACGGAGACACCACATCTGTGTCTCCACAGCAGCATCTCCCTGATCCCGATGCAGTCCCTCCCTCTGGCCCAAGCCGTGAGCGTCGAGATTGTCTGCTCGAAGCTGAAGCATCTGATCGCGCTGAAGCAGATCTAGCAGAGCGCCCTGACGAATAAAGAGACAGCTCCTGGTCTGCCATCTCTCTGAATCTCGCGAGCTTGTCTCGAGACATACGTGCGAAGATGTCCTGCAACTCCTCATCGCTCATCCCTCGACTCATCCTGAAAATATCACCTGCACAGATAAAAAATGGTGTTAGAATAATCAATTTAAATTATACAAAGCACAGTAATATAAATCATTTTTAAAAAATCCCTCTTAAAATGCATATCTTATGTACCTTTATAAGAGATCTAAACAACGAATTGAGTAAGTGGATGCTCCAAGTATGAAGTATCCTATGGTCCCATGTTAATCTCCTGACACAACTCCGCATACATTGGAAGGTCGATAGACATGTCACCACAAAAGAATGAGTACGCCTCGTTCTCAAAAAATTCTTGGACTCCTGTATTTTCATCATTGTTAGCCGATGCGGGCTCCAAGCTTTCGACGGCCTCCACCCCTTGTAATATCGACTCCTCTATTTGCATATTATCTTCATCTATGCTCGGAACATCGCTTTGATCATATACTCTCGCACTTCGGGGAGATGAAGGTATAACATACCACCATCGAGGTTGTTGAGGGTTTGGATAGAAGATTACGTGTTCACAAACACGTACAAAGCGAGTTCAAACCATTGTGACATAAACCATGTCGTATTACAATTAGCAAGCAAATGACTCCATGCACTTATTCACAATGGGCCGACAACACAAAGGTGTCGCGCAAATCCGTCCACTTTTTTTTAGAATCTATTTCGAGAAATCCCGATGGACCTCGTTGAACTGTTGCTCCAGCTCCTCCAAGTACCACTTTGAACCACTGCACATCGAATAATATCATGGAGAAGCTACGGTAATCCACCGTAATAATACTTTGCAAGTTCCCAAAATACTCCATCTCATCCACAACCATGTTCGGATCCGTTGCTCGTCGCGTTGGCTCTCTTGCTCGAACCTTGCCATGACACCAAAGTCCATTGTGGAGCGCATTTTGTCAATACTCTCCACGTGAAAATGCCGTCCGCGCGACCACGCTGCACTATATATTTTGTACTATGCATTGAAACACTCAAATTAGATGTCGCATATAAAATTTAGATACAACAGATTCTAAACCCCTCATCACCTTTGGACTACATCCCCTCGAGAATTCCCACTCCTCCATTGAGACCTTTGTCCCTTCGCTAGATGCTGCGGTCAAGGCTCCATGCAACCATCGTGTTGACGTAAACCGCGGCATCTACTCCATGCCTTCGGGATATCGAATCGATCGATGACGCGTACTACGTCGGAATTCAGCTCGTGCTTCCTCTCGATCTTGCCTTGCAATCTGGTACTTGGCGAGCCACGTCTCCATGGAGGCATGGTGCAACATACAAAAGCGATTCACCTTCTCTTCCATTGAGGCATCCATTCTTTTTTCTACCCCATTTCCAACCACCACATCTCTAGTCAGTCTATCATCATCCTTCAGCGTCCATAGCATTTCATTGTCTGGTTCCACCGTTGGTAGCCATTGTGAGATATGCACTAACGCCTCTGACACCAACCAAACTTCAACCATGCTACCTTCTGGCCGAGCTCGTTGTCGCACAAAGCCTTTCAAGGTTTTCATGAAGTGCTCCAGGAAGAACATCCATCGCATATGGACAGGTCCAACAATCTCCACTTCGTCCACAAGATGCACAAGAATGTGGACTTGTATCGTGAGCATACTAGTGGGCAGGTATTTCTCAAAGAGACAGACCGTCTCCACTGCTCCCCGCCTCGCGGATTCAATAGAGGATGTCTTAATCTCTTTCTGTGAGATCCATTGCACCAAAGTCGACAACTTGTAAATGGCCCCGCGAATTTCTGGAGTAAGGCATCCTACGATCGCGATCGGTAGGACAAACTGCCACAAATGAGAAAGCATTATGAATAATGGCCACTTTTCAAATTGCAAAATGCCCACGCTAATTACAATCCATTCGTAGCACAAACCTGACATATCTTATGCCAATCATGGAATTTTAGCCCCGACAATTGGTCATCTTTAGAAAATGCGGACCTGAGAGAACGCATCATACTCGTCAGAATGCGGATAGACTTGATTACTTGCTTCACAATGCGCTCTTCTTTAGTGCACAAAACCCAAGGAGCGCGAGGAAGCTGCACGTGACCATCAGCACTCGACTGCGACCAAAGCGCCTCCATCTTACCTACCTCCTTCAAATCCATTCGTGCCCCTATAGTGTCTCTCTTTCCTATGATGTGGTCCCATAGCAAGCTGCCCACATTCTTGAAAATATGCATGGGATCCAACAACGGTTGACCTGTAAGTGGGTCCAATATGGCAACTCGTAGAAAACTGAGAACCGTCGCATTCCATTTGGATGTGATTCCGGGTTTACCATTTTTAGCTCGTACCAGCTTGCGGCATTCATACGTGTTGGAGGTCGTCCAAGGAAACCTTCCCTGAGTTCATGATCCTCTGGCAAGTAAGCGGCATGTCCTTGATATACCATCTTCTTCATGGTTTGTGACCTTCGGGAGTCTAATTGTGGCCCACACAATGGACATGCATGATAACCTGAGGTAACCAGACTTGTAAGGCGAGCCACGACCTAGTGAATACTTGATTGAATGAGATAAAATATAGATATTACCAGTGAGAACGCAGGTCTGCTCACCTGAGCACTCTCCCAATCCCGGAAAGTCATGCATCGTCCACATGAGAATGGCTCGAATGTTGGCTGACCGCCGACCATCACGCCTGCTCATATCTTGCACAGTGACCCCCTCCTCCCACAAACACTTAAGCTCATCGACTAATGGACGAAGATACATGTCCATATTTTTTACTTTGTAGCAGCTTGGGACGAGCAAGCTAAGGATGAGATGTCCTTTCTTCGTAGAAAGCCATGGAGGGATGTTGTAGTTGACAAGCACTATAGGCCACACACTGTAAGAAGTTGAGCGTAGACCGAATGGGTTCACACCATCCATTGCGAGACCGAGCCGAAGATTCCTTGGCTCTCCCGCAAAGCCTGGGAAGGTAGAGTCAATGTGGCTCCATGCGCACGAATCCGCTGATATTCGTTGAACTCCATCCGTGGACCTATTCTGCACATGCCACGTTGTCAAGCTTGCCATCCCGGACATACGAAACATGTGGTTTATGCGGGGGATGAGCAAAAAGTGTCTGAGAAATTTTTGAGGGATGGTTTGCCCTTGCAAGTCCTGTCGATACCTGTGAACACCACACTTTGGACATGTCTCCATAGTCTTGTATTCATCTCGAAACAGTATGCAATCGTTGATACATGCATGGATGTTATTGTAGTCCATGCCAAGCTTTCGTAAAACATGTCGTGCATCATCACGAGACTCAGGCATGGTATTTGCAGGTGGTAATATATGATATTTCAATAACCTGAAAAAAATCTTAAAACACCTTGAAAAAGCACAAATGTTTGTAATAATAGTGTCAAAAAAAAAATCAATGAAGCCTATGTGCAAGGTACCTGAATAACTCGGTCACACTCGTATCGCTCCACCCATATTTTTCTTGCACACTTAAGAGTGCAAGCAATGTCTTCAACCGAGATACTCGGCACCCATCATATAATGGTATGGATGCTTCCTCTCTAAGCGGATCAGATGTCTCGACATCCATGGGAATCAATGCATCAATCATTCCCTCCATCTCAGGCTCCAAGATTGTAGGTAGGTCTGGAAGGTTGTCTGTCTTCTCTGGCATTGACGGCATAGATTGGCCTTGCGAGTGGTGGATTGGCTCCTGCACTCCATCCATCGCACGTCCACGAACTCTTCTAATTGACCGCAAAGGGTGCACTCCCCCTTGGGACGAGACATCACCCCCCTGGATAGAAAATTTGCCAACAAGACCCAATCTTATTGTGTATGGTTTTCAATTAGCTTGCGAGTACAATGCATGATTAATATTAACTTCAAATTACCGTTTGCTGAAAATCCGCAATCGCCTGATCAATGATCTCAGATTGAAACTCGCCAAATTGTCGTACGTGTTCTATAGACAATCGGCGTTTTCATCTAATTGCCAACTTGCATTGAGAGCAAGGACATGGGACACGCTGATTAAGATACGCCTCGTGATCTTGAACAATAAGACCTTCTTCGTTTTCCATCTTATCTACATTACAGCAAACGAGGCCCAAATGGATAGCTTTATGGAGATGTATGTCAAGTTGCAAGTTGACCATAAGCTCTTGCTTGAGAGGTTTTAGCCTCTGCAAGAGCTTGAGAAGCAAATTTTGTAAAACATTGAGGTTGATATTGATGCATCCATGGTGTTGAAATCTAAACTTCAAGATATAAGAAATGCTTTACTGATTAATGTAAAGAATGCATTGTACATAGTAGTTGAGAGATTTATTGATGTTATATCTCGGCCATATACCATGCTCAAGGATTTGTTTGTTCCGGTAGATAATTATTCGTTATTGTAAAAAAAAAGAAGCATTGGTTCATAAGGTTCATGAGTCGAAGACTAAATGTTTGGACTTGACTAAAAGATTGGATAATGGCTTAGATGCTAAAAGGAAAAGTGATGAATATGTTACTTCATCATTGCAACAAAAAGATTGGTGACAAGGATGCTATGATTAATGAAGTTATTCACGAGGTGAATATAGAGTTGAAGGGGATGGAACACGATTCTTCTTTGGGATTTAATGGTGATAAGTCAATTATTGAGGTGTCTTCTTGTACAACCATTATACCTTATATACCTAGCTACAGTCTCTAGGTTATGTACTTTGAGTATCTTAGAGGGGCTCTACTAGGATTACTTATACAACTGCACTAGAGCGCTTTGAGTATAAGTAATCCATTTATGAGCATCATTGAGGATCTCTTAGTCTAATAATAAATCAGTCTCAACAAAAAGCATCTTAGAAATGTGGTTTTTTTGTCCTAGGATCGCATATTAAAATTAATGCCATCTATGAAATTTATCAACTATAGTAATAAAATTTGTTTCAATCAATTCTACTCATGGTCATAACATTTGAAGAAAATATCCTATGCTCAATTTAAGGGATTCTTCTTCTATAACAATACTTTTGGGTTCATTTTGATGAAGTACCGTAATGACCATCAGCTAGGGTATCATTTTCTTTTAGTCCTTCCGTTGACTAGTTGGCATGATTTCTAATTTGTTATGCCTATAAAGTTAATACAAAAACAATGAATTATGCATACCACAATTAAATCCCCTACTTGGACATTATGAAGGATATGACCAATTTTAAGCCATCTTAAAGAGTCACCAATGTACGTGGCCTATGACAAAGCACATTGTATACCATTATCGATAAGTCTATTATCGTGCATCTTAAATCTCCTAATTAGACTTTATAAAGTGCATGACTAATTTTTAGCCCTCCTAAGGATTCGATGTAATGGTACCCATAAAAAAAGCAAAGTGGATACCATTACCATAATCATGGATATGCTATCATTCCAATATATGTTGTCTTTCTCTTTCTCTCCCTCTCTCTCCCTCTCCCTCTCTTTCTCTCGCATTTCCTCTCCCTTTCACAATATATCTTAACACTCTCGAAAAGCAAAAGGGAGAGGGAGAGAGAGAATGCACTCTCCCTCCCTCTCCCTCTCCCTCAAAAGGGAGAGGGAGAGAGAGAATGCACTCTCCCTCCCTCTCCCTCTCACTCTCTTTCTCTTTCTCTCCCTCTCTCATTTCCTCCCCCTTGTTGAGTGTTGAAATGACCTATTTTTTGGCTGATTTTTGTTGTTTTTGAGAGCTGAATGGTTGATTTTATGAGATGATTGATTGGTTTGGAAGTGTTTTGAGAGTGTTTTGGATAGGTTGGAATGGTTTTATTAAGCTCATGATGTTTATTAGTAGAGATGTGAAGTTCTGATGATGTTCTGATATGTTCTGATTGGTCCTGATTGGTTCTATTGAGCTTCTGTTTTGTTCTGTTTTCTCTCTGTAAGGAGGGATGGAGTATTAATTGAAAGGGTTTGAGATTGTTTGAAAGCTTATGGAGTGATTTTTGATGGTTTGGAACGGTTTTGGTATGAGTTATGTGGTTCTGATGCTTTCTGTTGACCTTCTGTAACTTTCTGATGAGCTTCTGATGAGCTTCTGTAGACCTTCTGTATGCTTCTGTATGTGTTCTGTTGGATGAGAGTGTAGCTGGGGAAAGTTTTCTAGCCTTGGAAAGAGGTGAATACAAGTGCAAAAGAGCTAAAAGAAGTCAAAGAAGTAGCTGCTGAAGACTCAAGTAAAGACTGAAGTGAAGTGACAGTGGTGAGCTATGAAAGGACACTGTAGTGGCTTTGGTGCCTCTTCATATCAAACATACCTCTTGGGAGGGGTATCCACGACCTAAGAGGGATTATTGTGAGTGATTATGAGATATTGTAGTGAGGATATGATGTATTATTGATAGAGAGAGAGAGAGAGAGTCAGAGATAGCCAATTCTATTAAAACAGAGTGATTGTATATGAGAGATTGAGAGAGAAGACTATGAAGATATTAAAGATGAATACTATGTGATGTATTTCCATTCAAAGATGGTGTATTCCTTTGCTTCCTTTGTTCTATTGATGGATTTTGTGAAGATATTGAAGAATATGGTTGATTCTATCAAATCCATGGGAGATCTACATGATGCTGCATGAAGATTTGTTGTGCCTGGTGTTCTTTTCTTCATTGTGATCATATAAAACTTAATAAAAAAGCTTGTTGATGTTACAAGATAGATTTTCTTGCAAGAGAATTCCCTTTTCCTTGGTGTTCCTCTTGGGGATCCATGTTTTTGGTGCGCAGCCGGGGAAATTTGCCATCAACAAGCACCAGAAGAGGCTGAAAATGAAGGAAATGGCATTGCCAAGAAGAGAAGAATTCAATGGATGCTTGTAAAGTTCGTTCTTCCACTAAAGAGTTGAAATTTCTCATAATTAAAGCCACTTTCCACAAGAAGTTCATTCCACAATGGCGGAAACACATCACCATCATGATGCATGCTCTATGTGGTGGACCGTTTCCTCTTCCTATTGAAGCACCAGAAACTTGCATCTTGGTGGCAAACTGTTTGGGGACAAACTGAAGAGCAGAAACAGAGAGAATGACCATCCATGGAAGATTTGGCATTCATTGAGAAGTTTCCAGACATCATCAAGTGGGAGATTGTGAAGAAGCTTCAGGAATCTTGGGCTGTGGAGGTTCACAAAGACAAGAAGGAAAAGAGTTGGAATTTGTTCGTGGACGCTCAATAGCAAGATACATGGGATGCTTGGTGTACTGACAATCTTCTGTTTGTTCAATTGGCAACCCACTGGAAGTTGGTAGACAGAGTGTTCTTCACAACATACACTGTTGAAACCATCAGAAGCTGGCATTACTATGATGATGGCACCACCACAATGCTTAGACGTATGCATTTTGACACCTTCAGAACCGAATACCTTCCTCTGTGCAGTGGCATGAAAGCAGAATTCAGAGACGTTGAAAAGGAAGAAGTAGAAGAAATGTTGGCAAGAGAGTCCTCCAGAGACTGAAGCCTTCTGTTTTCCCTCTGTGGAGCACTAACAACATAGTGGAGCCAACCCCCTGATGAATGATGCAATAAAGAGGCAAGCGTTAGAATGAGTCCAGAGGTACGTGAGAAGAGAGAAAGCAAAAATCAAAGCGGAGAACGAGCTCGCAGCAGAAGCCGCCTTTGACGCCCTTGCGAAACTCTTTACAAAAGTCCCAATGGCACATCAAGCCCTTCCTCCTCCTGCTGGAGGTCCATTTCCAAGCTAGATCCGTCCTGGAAATATTGATGATAGGCCAGCGAATGTAGTTCCATTGCCAGTTTTTAAGGGAGAGTACAATGAAGACCCCGATCTTCATGTAGCAGAGTTTATGGTAACATGTGTGACTAACAATGCCAGAACCCTTGAGCATTGGTTAGCAATATTCCCCGCCACTTTCAAGGGCACGTCGTTTCAGTGGTATGAGAGACAAGCAGCAGGAACTTTTGGCACATGGGATGACCTGAAGTTGGCCTTCCTCACTGAATTCAGACGTGAAGGTTTTGAAGAGCGGATGCGAGAGGAATTTATGAATTTAAGTCAGTCCTCTGGAGAAAGAGTAGAAGCTTATGTCTCACGAATGGAATCCATCCTAAAGAGATGGACTAACCATAATCTAGATGATGGCATTCAGAAGGGGGTGTTTCTCAGAGGATTACAACCAGAAGTCCGTAAGTTTGTGGAGTTGCAAAGACCAGCCACACTGCAAGCTGCAACAAAAGGTGCAAGACTGTACGATGAAGTGGAAGCTAGATTGGCGATGAATCCAGGAAGAGGAGTCCTACCTCCTCTGATGCTAGGAATGATGTACCTACCAAATCCAGTCCCAGGGACAGTTCCGTACCCCTACCAATAGATGCCCCCAGTATCACAGTACAGTGCACCAAATCCATAGTGGCCACAATCAATGCCTCAAATGATGGTTCAACCACAACAACAATGGTCCCAACCAATTTCCTCAATGCCAAACCAGCAGCAACAGTGGAACCCTACCAACTGGAGCCAATAGCCAACAGTTCAAACAGGAGCTCTGAATCAGAATCAGAACAGAGATCCCTCTGCACCAGCCCAACCTGTATATGCAGTGATTACAGAGACTCCTCAAAACCCTACTACCAGTACCTCAGGAGGAGAAAGCTTGAAGGATTACTTATCCAACTCAGTTGCAAATATCAAAAAGGAGTTGATGGATGTGATTACAGAGCAGCTACAGACGCTGAAAGTGAATACCGCTAGCATATCCAACGTCGCAGAAGCAGAAAGAGATGTGATGCGGTCAAATACTTGGTGTGGTAAGTGTCTTCAAGCAGGCCATTTAGCCACTAAATGTACACGAAAACCAACCATTCCTGGAGCCTTCTGTTCCTATTGTTTACGGAAGAACCACACAGAGGATATTTGCTCTCTGAAGGAGATGCATGATAGGAGAAGAAAGGAAGAGGACGCAAGATTCAACTTGCTGGAATCCAAAATGACAACACAGGATATTGGACCCAAGCCTAGAGAGTTTGGTCCTAATTTCGGACCCAAAAGATTTCCCTCTTAAAGTTATAGAGGAAGACAGTCTGGCGGTGGTCAGAGATCAGAAGTGGAGTGTTACAGATGCGGAGAAAAGGGACACATTTCACCAAATTGTCCAAATCCCGGAAGGTCGGTGGATTACAAGCCCTTATGCAGTCGACTGCAAAAGACTGTCCAAGCCCAGCCCCAGTGAAAAACAGTGCTACTGATAGTCCGGCAAAGGCCCAAGAGCCTACCTCCAATTTAGTGGAATTGGAAGTTGCTGCCATCACGCGTGCAAAGAAGAAGGAACCACCTATCCAGAAAGAAAATAATCCTCCTGCCAGAACAGTAAAGTTCAATCTTCCACCAGAAGAATAGAACAGCACAGAGCCTGACAGTGTCGTACAGAGCACCACAGTGCCACAGAGAGTCACAGAGATAGTTCCAGAGACAGGACCAGAGGTCCAGGAGATAGAAGAGGAGGAAGTGCCACAAGTGGCAGAAGAAGTTCCCATGATGCCCCTGTTGGAAGAACAATGGAAAATGAAAATGGGTGTTGCCCCATTCCCTAACCGGTTAGAGAAGCCAATGGATCCTATTAAGGAATACGATTTGGTCAGAGATTTAGATACCTTTAAACCAAACCTCACATTGGACAATTATTGATGTTGTCTCCCAATTGCCGAAAAAGGTTCAAAAGTATATTGACAAGAAGACGTGGCTTAAGGATTGTTCCCTCAACAGCAACAAAGTCCAACAAGCTAGAGCCTGTAAAAGAAGTGGACGTAGCTAACGCCTTCCTAGATCCGGGTAACCCAGAGACTGGCATGTGGATAGAAGGCTGCTTTATTGCAAATGCACTGATTGATGGTGGTTCATGAGTGATCATTATGACGGATGTGACAATGAAGGATCTAGGCCTACAAGGTGTGCAACCAACCCAATGGCTCATCAGACTAGCGGATCAGAGTAGAATCAAGCCTTTGGGCATTCTCCCATATTTGAAGACTACAGTGGCTAGAAAATATTATTGGCTAACCTATCTAGTGGTGAAGCCAAACTCTTATGGTACATCCTACCCTCTGTTACTGGGCGAACCATGGCTTTTTGAAGCCAGAGCAAGGACGGATTGGTTCAAAGGAACCTTGACCTTGGGTAGAGGACCCAACAAAGTGGTGCTGAAGCTATATGGTTCTCAAAAAGGGCATGGATCCACTCCTTGGAATTATCTTCTAACTCCCCTAATGAGGCTATAGATGGAACATCAGTAGACGAAGATGCTGTCAAATAGATCCTTCCCAAGAAAACAGTGGCACATTCCTTAACAGTGGATACTGTAAGCCGACTCCCAAAAGATGCAAAGCCCTTGTCAATGGGAGAATACTTCCTGTCTGAACCAGGAACGATTTCCGAAATCACTTCTGACAGTGAGATAGAAGCATGGATGTACTGTTCTCCCTATTCCATGGCCATAGCAGAGCCAGAGACAGAGGCAGAAGATAAAACAGAGAACCTGTTCTTCTCTGACAGAGCTTCTAGAGAGACAGAGACAGAGACAGAGACAGAGACAGAGACAGAGACAGAGACAGAGACAGAGACAGAGACAGAGACAGAGACAGAGACAGATCCAGAGACAGAGATAGAAGAGGAAGGAGATGATATAGAATAAGAAGGTTATGAAAGCGAGATGGAAGAATCTATCCCACCCAAAGAGGATACATATGAAGAAGAAGTTCCAGAAGCATCAGAAGCAGACAATCTCATACTGTGGGATAGAATGGCGATGGTACCATTTGGTCTGGTAAATGGATCTTCTCATATGCAAAATCTTTATAAGAAATGGATTAAGAAGAACAAGCCATCTTTCAGCAGTGGCTCCTGCCATCCTAATCCATCCTTGCCAAAGAATGATGATGATGATTCACCGTGCCAACAAGCACCAGTCTCACAAACCCAACAGAAATCAGAGGGTCCCTGTTATGTGACATTCCTGGATGCGTCATCAGAAGATGAGTCTTCAAGCCAAGAGGTAACTACTCTTGAAACCAAACCCGAAACGGCTCTAATCCCATTTCAACATCTCAAGGAGCAACCTAAGTCTCTACCAAAAGAAGAAGTTGGGTCTAGTGGGACATCAGAAGAGGACACCACTCCCTTTAAGGAGTCGGATCTGTACCCAGAAGCAGTCTGTGGGACCTTCATCCATGAAGTAGAAGGTGAAAGGCAGTTAACCTTTGTGGATGCAGATGGCACTGAACGCCACTTGAAGGTGGGTAGCAGCCTACCGAAAGAGGAGTTGTCAACCTTGTACAACTTGTTGAAAGAGAATTTGGACATGTTTGCGTGGTCCTACAAAGACCTAAAGGGGATTGATCCCACAATATGTCAGCATCATATTGACTTGGAGCCTGATGCCAAGCCAGTACGGCAACGACAGAGGCGAATGAACCCGAATTATTTCACATTGGTGAAAGCAGAGCTGCTGAAGCTTCTGGAAGCCGAGTTCATCTATCCCGTGGCAAATAGTGAATGGGTTTCACCCATCGTGGTTGTACCCAAGAAGAATGGCAAGCTTTGTATGTGTGTAGATTTCCGCAAGTTGAATTCCAAGACGAAGAAGGATCACTTTCCGATTCCTTTCACAGACCAACTGTTGGACACAGTGGAAGGACATAAGCTTTATTCCCTTCTGGATGGATTCAGCGGATACAACCAAGTGCAGATAGCAAAATAAGACCAATCCAAAACAACCTTCACCACAGAATGGGGGACCTATTCTTACCAAGTGATGCCGTTTGGACTCTACAATGACCCTGCTACTTTCCAGCGAGTCATGATGGCCGCATTCCAAAATCATCTACACGACTTTATTGAGGTATATTTGGATGACTTCTGTGTCTATAGTTTGATCCGTGAACACTGGGGACACCTGGAATAATGCTTTGATCGATGCCGGGAGTATGGGATTTCCCTCAACCCCAACAAATGCATCTTTGGGGTCTCTTCTGGAGTTCTGTTGGGCCACATTGTCTCTACACAAGGGATATCAACAGACCTTGCAAAGATCGAAAAGATTGCAGCTCTGACAGCACCCACCAACCTCAAACAGTTGAGGGGATTCCTAGGCCATGTGGGTTACTACAGAAGGTTCATAGCCCATTTTGCAACAAAGGCAACCTCCTTGCACAAGCTTTTGAGGAAAGATGCAGAGTTTGTTTGGACGGACGAATGTGACACAGCCTTCAACACTCTGAAGCAGTGTCTGATTGAGGCACCCATTCTGCAACCTCTTGATTGGACAAAAGAGTTCCATGTACACACTGATGCATCTATTGAAGGCTTAGGCACAGTACTTTGCCATAAGGGCTCCTCGAAGCTGGATCAACCCATCTATTACGCAAGCCAAAAAGTCACTAATAGGGAACGGAACTATACAGTGACAGAGCTTGAGTGCTTAGCAATGGTGTTTGCCCTAGAGAAGTTTCGCCACTATCTGCTGTCTACCCACTTTAAATTTTATGTGGATCATGAGGCCCTATCCTTCCTGATGAACAAAGCAGACGTGAAAGGACGAATGATGAGATGGCTCCTTCTATTTCAGGAGTTCGACTTTGAGGTGATTACTAAGCCTGGTCGTTCCCATGTTCTGGCTGATCATTTGTCGCGTATCCCGCAGACTGCAAACGAGGAGCAGGATGATCCAGACCTCCCTGATGCTTTCCTATTCTTGGTAGAAACTGTAACCCCCTGGTATGCAGACATTGCCAATCTACTGGCAACCCAACAGTACCCTCCTAGCATTTCTAGTCGGGAAAGGAAGAAGCTTATGTTAGAATCGGCCCTCTACACCCTGTTAGGTGGTGCACTGTACAAGAAAGGCAAAGATGAAGTGCTCAGAAGATGTGTTGTAGGAGATGAGATTGGGGTTGTTGTAAAGGCTTGCCATGACGAGCCATGTGGAGGCCACTTTGCAGGAGAAGCCACAACCAGGAAGGCTCTGCTATCAGGATACTGGTGGCCGACCATCCACAAGGATGCTTATGATTATTATAAAAGATGTGATGCTTGTCAGAGAATGGGGAAACCTACCAAGACCAGTGCCATGCCACTACAACCTATCCTTCCTTTGAAGCCTTTCGAGAAGTGGGGCATCGACTTCGTAGGCCCAATCGATCCTCCTACCAGAAGGAAGCAGAACAGATATATCTTGGTATGTATGGATTATGTCACAAAGTGGTGTGAAGCTAAAGCCTAAAGCGGGACGATGGTAACAGCGTGGCCCTATTCATGTACGAGAATATCATCACCTGTTTTGGCAATCCCTTAGAGCTGGTAAGTGACAGAGGCACTCATTTCATTAATAAAGTCATGGAAGAGTTAACAGAGCTGTATAAGATCCGCCATCGCAAGTCCACCCCTTATTACCCCAGAGCCAACGGCCAAGTCGAAGTCACCAATCGCATCCTCTACTCGATCTTGACAAGAACAATCACCGCACATCGTCATGATTGGGACGATCGACTTACAGAGGCCCTCTGGGCGTACACAACCTCCCATAAAGCAGCATCATGACAGACACCCTTCCAGCTGGTGTATGGTACAAAAGCTGTTTTCCCTGTTGAACTGGAATTGCCCTCTTTGCGAGTGGCTATCAAAGAGCGTTTGGGGGACGATGATTCACTGCAACGTCGTCTCCTGCACTTGGAATGTTTGGACGAAACTCGCAGGATGGCTCTACAGTGCATGGAAGCCACGCAAGCTCGATGCAAGGCTTACCATCAGAGCTTCATTAAGCACAAGGAGTTCAAAGAAGGTGATTCGGTCCTAGCCTATGATTCACGATTTGGCAAGTTTCCTAGCAAGCTTCAATAACGGTGGATGGGCCCATATAAGGTACGTGCTGTCAACCCTAATGGCTCTATCCAAGTGCAGACCGTTGATGCCTCTGATGATCCCTTTCTGATCAATGGATATCGCCTGAAGTACTTCCCTCCTTGGGGATCTTGACAATCACGGTCACCTGATCCTTTCCCTCGTTGGCGTGGCACTATCACTCTTATGATGCTACTTCTGATAGCGGTTCTTCAACCATTCCTGATGAGGTGGATGCAATCCTCTGTCCCCTTAGCCCCACCTTCCAGCCTTGATCTCTTATCCTCTATTTTCCACCAGCGACAGTGGCGAGGTGGGTTCTGACAAGTGGTATTTCTACCATTCTCTTGCTTAATTCGAAAAAAAAAACGAATATATATATATATACATATCGGTCATGGGAGAAAAGGATTTAGGTCCCTGTCATGCCGACCTATTCTTCGAGAAAAGGTGGAGACACCCTCAGGAATAGGGGAAAACAAGACAAAAAAAAAAAACAAGAAAAACAAAATTGTTATGGGAGAAAAGGAAGCAATTTCCTGTCATAGCAGGCCTTGTTCCAAGAAAAGGTGGCAAACACCCTTGGGCGGGAAGCTGGCTGTGGAAAAGGTGGCAACACCCAGTAGTCCAGAAAGTGGATTCATCAATTGACATCCTCAGGATCCAGTTCCGAAGCAGCCTCCCTTGGTATGCTGTGTCCTGGGTCTCTCTGCAGAGTGTCTAACTGTCCTCTAGCAGACGCCATGTCCTATCTAACCCAACGTTCGATTTGTTGGCTGCCTCCCTGGGTATGCCTCATCTTCAACACCTTGATGACAACACCAGACACAGCGATCTTCATCGACAAACAATCTAGTGATGTGAGCTTTCATCCTAACCGGATGGGGAAGTGAGTATGGTTGCCCTCTGTAACTATCAACAGAGTGTGAGACAGAGGGTGGGGCGAGTGACCAATCTTTTTCCTTCAAATCAAATGAGAGGTGCGAAGTGTGAATGAAGTGTTGCACGCACGGGACGGGCCTCTCAAAGCACAAAGCACAATCTGTTTCTGTGCACTACACCATAAGGCTCCCTGGCCTTCCTTCTCACACCGTATGCTGGCATAGGGCGGGATGCACAGTTGCACCATCAAATGCGCACAAGGCATACAACCTTTGCACAAGTGACTGTGAGAATTACATCAATGGGTTTCAGGAAAGGGTTGCCCTCCTGTATCTATCAGTAGAGCGTGAGACAGAGGGTGGGCTGAGTGTGACTAGAGTTTCTTCAATCATTACCGAGAGGTGAAATTGAGGGACGTTACGACACTTGGAGTCAGGTATGTTCCCGTTTTCCTATGCACCCACGGGATGGGTCTCTATCGTCATCACAAGACACGTCACCCTGTTCTGTACACTGCACTGTAAGGCTCCCTTGCCTTCCTCCTTGCACTTATGCCAGATGGGTTGGACGCACTAATGCACCATCAACTGTGCACACTAGCACACTCCCTCTGCACCATCCCCCCTGTCGATTTCTAAACCGGGTACGAGATATGGGTTTCAATCATTCTTCCTCGAGTGATATTAGTCATGGGGCGAGTGATTGTTCTTTCATTCCATATGAGTGACTGTGAGTTGAGTGTAACATTCCTCATCATCGATGAATTTCCTGCGATTCCTTCAACCAGTTACCTCCCTGGGTGCTGCCGCGTGGTCCCTGCCATGACGGATGTGTGCTGTGAAGAACCTTGGTACCTCCTGCAGTCGACAACAACACAGGACGTGCCATCAACAATCAACCTTGATTCTCTATCATATGGGCCAAGTTTTTCTAACCCTACACCTTCTGTTTCTCCGTGACGTTCATGTTTTAAGTGTGGGGGCGTTAGTGGTTGGTCTATTGTGTGGTCCTAGGTCCCTGTTGCTCGGTTAACCCTATCCGTTGAGGTTTTAAGTGTGGGGACGCGTCCATGTGCGTCTACATTGCATATCCTTTTGCATATGCCTCCACCTGCTCATGCATGTATGCCATGATTTGCTTTTACCCTGATGAGGTCCCTTCCCACCCACCCGTCCATTTTTCACCTACCCTCGGGGCTGTTCCCTTGCAGTTTTCCTTCATTCCCTGATTTTGTCGTCCTGCCATGTGAATGTACCCTACGTTCCCCGAAGTCCACATCCCACCTTATAGCCCTGTTACTCCCTTTGAACTGACCATTTTTCCTTTTTACCTACCCCTGTTCTGGTGCACGGTTTTCGATTTATTAATTTTTGAAGCATTTTACGCACATTCGTCGGTTTTCCATGTGAACGCGCTTTGCTTGCTTCGGAACCGTGATCTGGACATTTTTTCATTTTACTCTGTGTCGTTTTGATGCCCGGTTTGTCCAATATTAATTTTGCGATTTCTTGAGACTTTTTCGTGCGTCTTTTTGACATTTTTCCATGTGAACCTGCCTTGTTTGCATCGGAATTCAAGTTTGATTTGACAGCCGTGTCCACGCCCCTTCCCCCACCTTTTTCCTTTTTCCTCTCCCTCTTTCGCCTTCTGGATTTTTAATTATTAATTTTTAAATGTGTTTTCGGACGTATTTTTGGTGTTTTTGGCATGTGATCCCCTCCTACTTCCGTCGGAACTGCATTTTGACATGACAACCCTGTACCGCCCCTTCCTGTGGACATTTTCCCTTTTTACTGCATGTCATTCCGGCAAATGGTTTGTCCAATATTAATTTCCGATTCCATTTTCGAGTCTGTTTTTTGGGTTTTTTCCACATGAACGCATCTTATCTCAGTCGGAACTATGTTTTGACGTGATAGGATTGTTGGGCACGTCTTTCTGCACATTTTTCCTTTTTCCTGAACCTCGTTCCGATGCACGGATCTTTTGATATTAATTTTTAATTGTGTTTTGGGACCCGTTTTTTACATTTTTTGCATGTGAACACCCTGTCTTTCCCTTGGAACCCCCGTTGCATGTTTCCCCTATCTTCCCCCTGCCATCCTGCCCAATTTTTGTTTTTACGACATTTCGTTTTGATGACCGGATTGGGAGATATTAATTTTTCTTTATTTTTTTATGTTTTCGCGCGACTCATCGTGTGCGTGAACGCGCCCGTTTTCAATTTCACGTGTCTCAACGCGCCCCGGTCATGTCCGCATGCCCCGTACCGCCATCCCGGTGCTATTTCGATCCCGTCACGGTAACTTTTTTTTACCCCACCCCGCGCACGCGTGCGGGACAGGGGTACGCCTTTCTTTTATGGCCATCATGGGCACCCCCCTATGGGCACTACGCCCACCCCCCTATAGACACCCCCTATGGGCACTATGCCCACCCCCCTCTAGGCACCCCTACCCCACCCACCTCGGGCGCCCTTTCAACAATACCCACCCCCCACACCTACCCTTTCCCTATGGGCCCCCCGCCTATAGGCCCCCCCGCCCATTCCCCTATGCCCACCCCCCTATAGGCTCCCCCACCCTTTCCCCCACCCATTCCCTAGGCACCCCCCCAGCCCCCGGGCGCCCTTCCGACCCCACCCTTTCACTCCCACCCCCCCACCTTTCTCTCTCCCCGACCCCTTCTCCCCCAACTAGCTCTCTCCATCCCTCTCCCTGCGTGTCCTCCTCTTCCTCCACCTCCATCTCCTTCTTCTTCCCTCCTCTTCTTCTTCCCCTCCTCCTCCTCTCCTTCCCCTCCTTCCCCTCCCTCTTCTCCTCGCCTGCCGGCGCCGCCCTGTGCCACCTCCCTCTGCCTCCCCGTGACGCCAGTGCTATGTGCCCTGTCCGCCGTCGGAGCCCTCCTGCACATCCACGCCTTGCCCCGCTCTGTGCCGCCCTCGAGCCTGTGACGCCTTGCCCTGCCCTGTCGCGGCTCCTCCCCGCCATGACGCCTGTGATGCCGCCCTGTAACTGCCATTCCCCGTGGCCCTGCCTCGCCGCCCTGTGGCCCCGCTGTAGCCACCGAGTCCTTCACCCTGCCCCGCCTTGTGGCCGCCGAACGCCCGCCGTGGCCTCCGCTGCCGCCTCTGCTGCAGCCGCCGTCGCCCTCCCTGCTGGCCGCCGTTGGGTCCCCTGCCACCCCTACTTCACCACGTGTCCCTGCACGCCCCCCTTCCCCCCATTCCTACAGCCACACACACCCCTATCCCCACAGAAGCCCCCTTTCCCCCCCAAGGCACACAACCCATTCTACCCCCACACAAGCCCCCCTTCCCCCCCACAGTTCCACATTCCCCCCACCCCCACCCAAGCCCCCAGTCCCACCATTAAACCCCCTACCCCCACACAAGCCCCCTTTTCCCTCCCCACAGGCACACCAGCAGAACCTCACCCCCTCCATAAGCCCCTGTCACACCCGCAGAACCGCAGCAATCTCCCTCCAAACCCCTGTTCCCTCTCGAGACGCAGAAACCCGCAGGCCCCTTTCCTCAGCCCTTGACACACGCGCGTGTGGTTGACTGTGATTGTTCGTGATCGTGTGCGAGAGTCTGTTAGTGGCTGTTCACGCGCAGGGACGCGCGTTAGCTGGTCCGTGAGGTGGTGTGCAGCTAGCTGTTCACACGCAGCTGACACACAGTCTATTCCTGGGTATATTCCCGGATTTTTTAATTCCAAAACCCGAAAACCTTCAAAATACATTGAAAAATTATTAAAAAATAATTTAAAAACACTTAAAAGTTAAAAAAAAAACAAAAAATCTTGAAAAATTCTCAATATTTATGCAGCAAATTGCCATATTTTTTTAACCTGCAAATTTCAGTTAAAAAAATCAGACCATTTTAAAATTAAAAAATTCTTTTAGAAATACCCAAAAAAATGAAAAAAATTCATTCAAAATGCTTAAAAATTCCAAATTAATTGCAAAAAAAATTCTTAAAAATTCCATTAACATTTTTACTTATTTTTGGAATATTTTCTACGTTGAAAATGATGTGTCATTTTATTCCATGATTATTTTCTAGTAAAAATACTTCATTAAATGCTAAATTCATACAAAAATCTCTTTCATTCAAACCATACACTGAAAATCTCGAAAAAAAATCCAGATACCTTTTTGGATTGAGACAAGCGCATTCATTGCATTCACATACACCCACTACCAGGTATTTTTCATTTTATATTTTTTTTAAATTTTTTTTCGCTACCCCAAAATCCACGGTTAATTATTAAAATGAATCCTAAACACCACCATGGCATGCGCGCTCTCGCCAAACACACTTTTTTTCTAATTAAAATCAACCCACCGTTCACTTAGCACGCGCTACGTGCGCTTCAGAGGCACCTTAATATTTTTACCAACAATGAACCAACCGTCACAAGAATACGCGCTGGCAAAAAAGCGCTCCACATCACCTTAATTTTTAATAAATGAACTTGCATTTAGAGACCCAGTCTGGGTAATGAAGTCCGGGATTCGGATTAATGCACCACTCTAACCTAATAATTGGTAATTAAAATTTTAAGAAGGAACCGCCGTTTTCTTGATAAGGTTTATCACTTAATAAAAATTCACCCATTTCTTAATAATTTATTAAAATGAAACTTTCATTAACTTAATTCCCCCTCGCTGCACTTATTTTCCCTTTTTAATGAACTCGTTTCGTGGGATGGGTACGCGAAGTCTTCGGAGTTGTCTCCATGGTCAAACCTGATTATCAAAGTTGCGGTCTTGATATGTGTGGGTTGTTGTTATGCTTTGGTTCAGTTTCTTTGTTACGGTTAAGGGTACGGTGTGTAGTTTTTTTTTTTCTTTATTGCCTGATACGGGGTTTTGGGTGTTTGCATGTTGCATAGCATGCAGCTTTCGGTCGCATATGTCTAGAGGTCATGTCGAATTTTTTCTAGGTTGTGGTTTGCTTGGGGATAGTTGGTCGAGTCACGTTTTACCATATTGGTTGATATCTTATCTTTGGTTTTTGTCTATTGCTTTGCAGGCATTCTCTTTGTGATTGTCTGTGTTTGTGGTGTGTGTGTAACCATTTGAATGGCGCCCTCTCGTACTCCCCCCGATTCAGTATGTTCCTTTGGCTGTCCATGATTATTCTTTATTACTGGATTCGGACGTTGTTGCTAAAGCGGGCTTGTCCAAGTTCGTCAGCCTGTCTTTCCCCCTGGTTCCAGATGATCCTTCCCTTTGTGACGAGTTTCTAACCTCTTATAGCAAGAGGTCTGGTCCAGTCCATGGAACAACCTCCCTCCCCTGCGTGGCAGTGGCCCTGGCGACTTATCGCTAGTGAGCTCCACCGAGGAGCTTTCACATACCTTCTATTCCCCTCCCCCTCCAGCATGACAGTCGGGGGATAAGGGAAAATCAAAAAGATTTTTGTCATTATCCAATTCGAAGAAAATAGTATCCCTATGATTATCCTTATGACCATATAAGAGGGTTCATGTGTGCTAAGTCAAAATGTTACATTCTCTCCCCTTTGGAGGAATCCAGATGTCCTCATCTCGAGATAAGCCAGGGATATTGATGGTTGAGAGTGCCTTCATCTATCCAAGTGGCATCGTCTTCGGGATAATCTTTCCACTAGACAAGGCATTCTCTCAAGTTTGTGGATCTCACTTGTCTCTCCCTAACATCTAAGATCCTATCAGGCCTTAGTTCAAGGACTCCTTGACTAGGCATTACAACTTGTTGGTCATCAAGTACATGGTTAGGATTAGGTACATACTTCTTCAATAGGCTGATATGGAATACATTATGAACTTTTAGGTACTCAGGGAGTTGCAATCTATAAGCATTAGGTCCTAGGCTTTTGACAATCTTGTATGGTCCACAATACCTTGGACTTAGCTTCTTGCAATCTCCTAAGGATAGGGAACTATTCTTTGGGCGTATGCGAATGAAGACCATGTCTCCTTCTTTGAAGTCTCTATCTTGATGCTTCAAATCTGCATAGGCCTTCTGTCTGTCCTTGGCAGCTTGGATGTCCTATCTTATTGACTTTATTTAGTCATCCATCTCTTCCAACATCTGCCTTGAAGCTTCAACCCTCAAGGTTGGATCTGAGAAGTTTAGGGGACTTCGATAGTCATGACCATACAATGCTTGGAAAGGGGTCATTTGAATGCTTTGTTGGTAAGAAGCATTGTAGGCAAATTCAACCAAAGGCAATTACTGAATCCATCTTTTTGGCTCATGACAGCAGTATACCCTAAGCATATCCTCGATGACTTGATTTACTAGCTCTGTCTGGCCATCCGTTTGGGGATGGTAAGCTATGCTAAAACAGAGTTGAGTCCCAATGACTCCAAAGATAGCTCTCCAAAAATGTGATGTGAAGAGAGAATCACCATCACTAATGATTCTTCTGTGTAGCCCATGTAGCTTGAATATCTCCTTGATAAATAATCTTGCAATGTCCAAGGCTTTATAGTTTGTCTTTACTGGAATAAGGTGTGCAACTTTAGTGAGCATATCAACCATAACTATGATGGAGTTGTATCCTCCTTGAACTTGGGGTAGGCCAACAACAAAGTCCATACTGATGAATTCCCATTTCATTTGGGGAATGTCAAGCAGTTTCAGCTTCCCTGGCATCTTGACATGTTCGGCTTTGATACGTTGACAAGACAAACACTCGGTGACATATTTGAGAACGTCACCTTTAAGCCTCTCCCAATGGTAGCTCTTTTTAACTGCATTGACAGTCTTGGCATAGCCAGGATGTCCTGAAAAAGGGAAATCATGAGCTTCCCACAATATCTTCTGCTTAAGTGATTGGCTTGCCGGTATACACAGCCTCGTTCCATTGTAGACAAGTCCACTATTGATAGAGAATTCATGATACTTAGCCTGCAGTTTTTGATCCTAATCCTTGATAGAGATTTCCCTTAGCATCTTTTGATAGGCTGAATCATGGCATGCTTCCTCTCTAGCTAACTCAAGTATCGGATTGTTTGGCATAGATACTTTTGTAGCTAGAGATCTAGTTGTTGATGAATTCTGCAAGATTAGATAATTAAGGAATACCTTGCGACAACTGAGTGCATCGACAACTACTTTCTCTTTCCCTGGTCGGTACTTGATTTCAAAGTTGTACTCTTCCAGTACTTCAATCCACCGACGTTGCCTCATGTTGAGCTCATTTTGGATAAATATCCACTTGAGACTCTTATGATTAGTCACTAGGGTAAACTTGTTACGCAACAGGTAATGTCTCCAAAGCTTTAGAGCATGGATGACAGCTAGCAATTCCAGATCATGCGTAGCATAATTCTTCTTATGACTCTTCAGTTTCCTTGAACAATATTCTACAGGATGGCTCTCCTGCATGAGCACACATCCCAAGGCAAGTGTGCTAGCATCAGTTACTACCTTGAACTCCTTATTGAGGTCCAGAAGTTTTAGGATAGGTGCTGATACCAAACTTTGCTTCAATCTGTCGAAGCTAGTTTGTTCGGGAGTTGACCATGCAATGGAAGTTTGCTTCTTCAGTAAGTCCGTCAGAGGTGCTGCAATGAAAGCATAGTTTTTGATGAAGACCCTATACCATCCTATCAATCCAAGAAAGCTGCGTATTTCTTTGACAGATGTTGGTATTGGCCATTCTAGCACATCTCTGACCTTGGCTGGGTCCATTGAGATTCCTTCCGCCGATACTATGAATCCCAGATATTCAATCTGACATTTGAATAATACACACTTCTTCATCTTAGCATACAACTTATGTGACCTCATTGTCTCAAGGACAATCCGAAGTTGGGATTCATGATCTTCCTCCTGTTTGGAATAGATTAAAGTGTCGTCGAAGAAGAGGAGTACGAAGTCATCAAGATATGGCCTAAAAATATTTTTCATTAACTTGTTGAAGGTGGCAGGTGCATTCGTAAGCCCGAATGACATAACTAGGAACTCAAAGTGCCCATATCTTGTGTTGAAGGTTGTCTTTGGGATATCTTCTTCCTTGATCCTTATCTGATAGTAACCGGACCAGAGATCAATCTTGGAGAAGATCTTTGCACCCTGAAGACCATCAAGAAGCTCATCTATTCTAGGAATAGGGAACTTGTTCTTGACCGTTGATTGATTCAATCCTCTATAATCAATACATAGTCGAAGCGTTCCATCTTTCTTTTTCTGGAACAATACTGGAGCTCCCCATGGTGAACTACTAGGGCGGGGATGTAGCCCTGATCTAGCAGTTGCTTGAGTTGTTCCTTCACCTCAATTGCTTCTGGTATGGACATTCTATAAGGTCTCTTTGCAATTGGCACAGCTCCTGGTACTAGCTTAATCTCATGATCTACTTCTCTTTGAGGCGGGAGTTCTGTCAACTCTTTAGGAAATACATCCGCGTATTCCTTTAGCCAAGAAGGTCCTTCACTAGACTCTTTCTTCTGATCTAACTTGTTGAGCTTAATCAAGTCGACAAGTAATCCTTTTCGGACTCCTTTTATGATTCGAGATGCTTTGGCCAATTGAATTTTTGGATTTCCAGCCTCACCTTGAGTTGTGACTAATTCCCTTTCAGAGTTTCCAAAGGAAACTTCGCCCTTCCCACAATGAATGTGGGCGTCGTTAGGCTTAAGCCAATCCATTCCGAGTAGACACTCATGGATACCTAAATTCATGACTCTGAATTTGACCGAAGTCTTCTTTCCTCCCAGAAAGAATTCCACCTTAGCAGTTTTCCTGGTACAAGTAACCTCACGACCATTTGCTAATTCTACAAGCAAGATAGGTGCTTCTATTGTGGCTATTCCTAATCTTCTTGCACAAGCGGGTGAGATAAAGGAATGTGTACTGCCACAATCAATCAAGGTTTTGAAACCTTTGGCTTGATAGTCTGACGATGTCTGAATCACCGAGAACTGGCGATTCGGGCCTTTCTTGAGTAGAGCAGCATGGACTGTCACCCTTTCAAACTCTGCTTCCATGGTCGGATCTTCTTCTTCTTCGCGCATTTGCCTATTGGCAATGCAGGCGATTCCTCCTCTGCCTTGAGTAGCGGCTCCTTGACCACGGCCTATTCCTTGGAAAGATGCTTGGCGATGTCCTCCTCCAAGCTTGGGACATTGCCTCTTGAAATGACCAGGTTCGTTGTAGTGGAAACAATGGAGGTTTCGGCCATTGCTTTGAGTAGGGACAAAGTTGTTGACGTTATTAGTCCTTGTTTTTTCTCTTTGTCCCTGACTCTGACCTTGAACTCTCTTCGTCTAAGGCCTGAATGCTCCTCTGTTCAAGTCACTATAAGACCAAGTTTTGTTACCCCTTGGTCTAGCATGCACCTCCTGAATTATAGGCGCAGCTCGAATGAGAGCGTCTTGAAGATCTGATGGACGCATAGATTCGAGACGGGTATTTACTAGGGGTGCAAAGAAGGGCCTTAAAGACCACTTAAGGCCTTTCAAGGAAACTTTGGGGGGGAAAGGGGGCTTATAGAGCCCCCCCCTTAGAAGCTTCGGAAGCTTCTACAAGCACCTTGGGGGGGGGGGATTGGAGGCAGTCGTCGAAAGGCCATTTCAGCGGCGTGTAGGGGAACGGATGGCGGTAGGGTGGCTCCTTGGTGGCGACCAATCTACACTGCTACTGTAGCTCATAGCCTCTCCCAATAGCGAGGACCACCTCTCTCTCTCTCGCCCAGCATCACGGCTCTCCCTTCACGACTATCCTCCCTCACAGAGCCTCACTCTCTCCTTCTCTGCGCACGGCCTTTCGTTTCCCTCTCTGCTTGCAACTCCCCTAGTTTATATAGGTAAGGGGAGGGGGGATCCTCCCTCCCCTGCGTGGCAGCGGCCATGGAAACTTATCGCCAGTGAGCTCCACCGAGGAGCTTTCACATACCTTCTATTCCCCTCCCCCTCCAGCACGACAGTCGGCTTGGGGGGGGGATAAGGGAAAATCAAAAAGATTTTTGCCATTATCCAATTTGAAAAAAATAGTATCCCTATGATTATCCTTATGACCATATAAAAGGGTTCACGCATGCTAAATCAGAATGTTACATTCTCTCCCCCTTGGAGGAATCGAGATGTCGTCATCTCGAGATAAGCTGGGGATATTGATGGTTGAGAGTGCCTTCATCTATCCAAGTTGCATCCTCTTCAGGATAATCTTTCCACTGGACGAGGCATTCTCTCAAGGTTCTGGATCTCAGTTGTCTCTTCCTAACATCTAAGATCCTGTCAGGCCTTACTTCAAGGACTCCTTGACTAGGCATTACAACTTGTTGGTCATCAAGTACATGGTTAGGATTAGGTACATACTTTTTCAATAGGCTGATATGGAATACAATATGAACTTTTAGATACTCAGGGAGTTGCAATCTATAACCATTAAGTCCTAGGCTTTTGACGATCTTGTATGGTCCACAATACCTTGGACTTAGCTTCTTGCAATCTCCTAAGGATAAGGAACTCTTCCTTGGGTGTGCGCGAATGAAGACCATGTCTCCTTCTTCGAAGACTCTATCTTGACGCTTCAAATCTGCGTAGGCCTTCTGTATGTCCTTGGTAGCTTGGATGTCCTGTCTTATTGACTTTATTTGGTCATCCATCTCTTCCAACATCTGCCTTGAAGCTTCAACCCTCAAGGTTGGATCTGAAAAGTTTAGGGGACTTTGCTAGTCATGATCGTACAATGCTTGGAAAGGGGTCATTTGAATGCTTTGTTGGTAAGAAGCATTGTAGGAAAATTCAACCAAAGGCAAGTATTGAATCCATCTTTTCGGCTCACGACAGCAGTATGCCCTAAGCATATCCTCGATGACTTGATTTACTCGCTCTGTTTGGCCATCCGTTTGGGGATGGTAAGCTGTGCTAAAATAGAGTTGAGTCCCAATGGCTTCAAAGATAGCTCTCCAGAAATTTGATGTGAAGAGAGAATCACGATCACTAATGATTCTTCTGGGTAGCCCATGTAGCTCGAATATCTCCTTGATAAATAATCTTGCAATGTCCAAGTCGTTATAGTTTGTCTTTACTAGAATAAGGTGTGCAACCTTAGTTAGCATATCAACCACAACTATGATGGAGTTGTATCCTCCCTGAACTTGGGATAGGCCAACAACAAAGTCCATATTGATGAATTCCCATTTCATTTGGGGAATGTCAAGCGGTTGCAGCTTCCTTGGCATCTTGACATGTTCAGCTTTGATACGTTGACAAGATAAACACTGGGTGACATATTTGAGAATGTCACCTTTAAGCCTCTCCCAATGGTAGCTCTTCCTAACTGCATTGAGAGTCTTGGCATAAACAGGATGTCCTAAAAAAGGGGAATCATGAGCTTCCCACAATATCTTCTGCTTAAGTGACTGGCTTGTCAGTATACACAGCCTCATTCCATTGTAGACAAGTCCAATATTGACAGAGAATTCATGATACTTAGACTGCAGCTTTTAATCCTAATCCTTGATAGAGATTTCCCTTAGCATCTTTTGATAGGCTGGATCATGGCATGCTTCCTCTCTAGCTAATTCAAGTATTGGATTGTTTGGCATAGATACTTTTGTAGCTAGAGATCTAGTTGTTGATGGATTCTGCAAGATTAGGGATTTAAGGAATGCCTTGCGATTAAGTGCATCGGAAACTACATTCTCTTTCCCTAGTCGGTACTTGATTTCAAAGTCATACTCTTCCAGTACTTCAATCCACTGACGTTGCCTCAGGTTGAGCTCATTTTGGGTAAAGATCCACTTGAGACTCTTATGATTAGTCACTAGGGTAAACTTGTTACCCAACAGGTAGTGTCTCCAAAGCTTTAGAGCATGGATGATAGCTAGCAATTCCAGATCATGCGTAGCATAATTCTTCTCATGACTCTTCAGTTTCCTTGAACAATATGCTACAGGCTGGCTCTCCTGCACAAGCACACATCCCAAGGCAAGTGTGCTAGCATTAGTTACTACCTCGAACTCCTTATTGAGGTCTGGAAGTTTTAGGATAGGTGCTGATACCAAACTTTGCTTCAATCTGTCGAAGCTAGTTTGTTCGGGAGTTGACCATGCAATGGAAGTTTGCTTCTTCAGTAAGTCTGTCGGAGGTGCTACAATCAAAGCATAGTTTTTGATGAAGACCCTATACCATCCTGTCAATCCAAGATAGCTACATATTTCTTTGAGAGATGTTGGTATTGGCCATTCTAGCACATCTCTGACCTTGGCTAGGTCCACTGAGATTCCTTCCGCTGATACTATGAATCCCAGATATTCAATCTGACGTTTGAAGAATGCACACTTCTTTATCTTAGCATACAGCTTATGTGACCTCATTGTCTCAAGGACAATCTGAAGTTGGGATTCATGATCTTCCTCATGTTTGGAATAGACTAAAGTGTCGTCGAAGAAGACGAGCATGAAGTCATCAATATATGGCCTAAAAATATCCTGCATTAATCTGTTGAAGGTGGCAGGTGCATTCGTAAGCCCGAATGACATAACTAGGTGCTCAAAGTGTCCATATCTTGTGTTGAAGGATGTCTCTGGGATATCTTATTCCTTGATTCTTATTTGATAGTAACCTGACCTGAGATCAATCTTGGAGAAGATCTTTGCACCCTAAAGACCATCAAGAAGCTCATCTATTCTAGGAAAAGGGTACTTGTTCTTGACCATTGATTGATTCAATCCTCTCTAATCAACACATAGTCGAAGCGTTCCATCTTTCTTTTTCTGAAATAGTACTGGAGCTCCCCATGGTGAACTGCTAGGGCGGATGTAGCCTTGATCTAGCAGTTGCTTGAGTTGTTCCTTCAGCTCAATTGCTTCGGGTATGGAAATTCTATAAGGTCTCTTTGCAATTGGCGTAGCTCCTGGTACTAGCTTAATCTCATGATCTACTTCTCTTTGAGGCGGGAGTTCTGTCAACTCTTCAGAAAATACATTCGTGTATTCCTTTAGCCAAGAAGGTCCTTCACTAGACTCTTACTTCTGATCTAACTTGTTGAGCTTAATCAAGTAGACAGGTAAAATCCTTTTCTGACTCCTTTTATGATTCGAGATGCTTTGGCCAATTGAATTTTTGGATTTCCAGCGTCACCTTGAGTTGTGACTAATTCCCTTTCAGAGTGGAAACTTGGCCCTTCCCACAATGAATGTGGGCGTCGTTAGGCTTAAGCCAATCCATTCCGAGTAGACACTCATGGATACCTAAATTCATGACTCTAAATTTGACCGAAGTCTTCTTTCCTCCCAGAAAGCATTCCACCTTAGCAGTTTTCCTGGTACAAGTAACCTCACGACCATTTGCCAATTCTACAAGAAAGGTAGCTGCTTCTACTGTGGCTATTCCTAATCTTTTTGCACAAGCGGGTGAGATAAATGAATGTGTACTGCCACAATCAATCAAGGTTTTGAAACCTTTACCTTGATAGTCCGACGGTGTCTGAATCACCAAGAACTGACGATTCGGGCCTTTCTTGTGTAGAGCAGCATGGACTGTCGCCCTTTCAAACTCTGCTTCCATCACTACAAGATATAGGCCTTATACCGATGTTTAAAGCGATGAAAATACAAACAAAAAAATTTTCCCCCGTCATCGCAAAAAGCGTCGTTATTAACGACGCCATAGAAACATCGGTATTGGCATCGCCATTAGCGTCGCTATTGGCGTCACTATCATCGTCACATTTGCGACGCTGATAGCGAGGCTAATAGCAACGTTTTGCGACGTGCATAGCGATCGAAATAGCGACGCGAGAAGTAAAATTTGCAAAGCTAATAGCGACGGTAACAGGGATAAAAAATTTTTTGTGGCAGGGCAGCTTTTTTTATGAGAGCCTTACAAAACAGTTTCTGCACTACTGTGTACAAAGAGCTTGCAAACAAAAAGAATGTATACTGAAATCATAAAATTGATACGTGAAATAAATACATGATCACATAAAAAGCGATTATTACAGTCATGACAGGATATCACTAATACATAGTACATGTCTACATAGATCAGGCGACTCAAAAATAAAGGTGTGTGAGCTCCAGGGATCCAAGGACGGTGATCTACGCATCCTCGTCCCCCCCGAAAGCTCGTCCCGCCGCAAAGGAGCATCGAACGGACTCTACAGAAAAAGAAACAACATATAAGTCCACCATAAAATAATGCATTCAAATATCTCATGATAACTATGAACAAGAAAGATGAGTTGTTAGAAATCAAGCTCACCGTCAGTGTGTCTTTATCTATGACCGACATCTATGACAGCTAGAGTGTGCAGCTGTCTACATGTGACTACATTAAATAAGTCGAGTTAGTAGTCAGTTATGAACTGACTAGAGTTAGTCTGTCTAGTCTACACTTACACTAGGTCACTTTATCTTTGTATTGTGTGTGCTATTGAGTGTGAGTGTGTGGAACATGAAGAAATGACTTTGAGAGCTTGAAGGCTCATGACAATGGAGTTTCCCTGTCTCTCTCTCTCAACTTTGAACATGGTATCAGAGCCTTAATTGGTGGACCTCTTGGAGAAGGAGGGAGTGAAGATGATCTGCAGTTGAAGACTTGTGTCATTTGTCAAACAGGCTGAATGCCATTGTAAACTGGAAGGTATGCATTGAGTGATTGCCTACTCTATGGTTCAAGCTGCAGGTTGTGGCTTGTTTAGAGCCTTGTGAAGGGGGTATTAAGCACTAGTGTGTGCTCCATCAGCATCAACCTCATCAAATCGAGCTGCTAGAGAAGAGGATAGATCTGCACAAACTGGGCCTGGTTCTACAGACATCTCAGTTGGCTGGAAACATCACATACGAGTGATATGAAGTGGCTAAATGCTTGACAGGGACTAGTGGGAAGTACTTGAAGAGTACAAAGTGTGAATGCTTATGTGAGAGCTCACTTATGAGCTGAAAACAAAGATTACAGGTCTATCATAAACAGTGGCCTGCTGTATACAGCCACTACAAAGCATATATACTTGTCTGACATGAGCTTGAAGCACTCATACATACCCAGAAGCATCACTGGAGCCAAGATGTATGTCAAGAAGCCATATGTACCGGATGTAATGCATTTGAGCTGAAGTTGCTCATTGAAATCACTCAGATCTGAAGTATGTTAGTGGCTGAAAACTATCATACACAGTCAATGACAAGCATTGCGTATTACTGAAGACAATATAGATCATCTTGGGGGTTCTATCATCTATATGAACTGACCTATACATGCTGAATGTATGGAGGATTGAAGCAATCAATGAGCATCATTGAAAACTGAATTTTGAAGCTGTAGTAAATGCAGTCACACTGTCTTGGTTAATTACAAACACTTCAGGAAGTTTATGTCATTGGTCAACGAAGACAGGTTGTCTATGCCTACTCAGATGCTCATGTATTGAACTTGCCACTACAAAGTAAATGTATGATATGATTGGAAGACATTTTGGAGATTCTTGGAGCTTGTTATGCTGAATTTTGGTTGACTGCAACCTGGAACTAAATTTGTTGACAATTATATGTGCTGGTTATGCACTGTTCTGTGCCTCTATGCTCATGTCTTGACTACCAAATGTACTAGCAGCTATCTGGGAGGTTTTGAAACATGTATAACATGATTACCACTCAGTTTTGGACTTGAAATTGTTGTTGTTTACTCACATTTTACGATTTTCAGACTGCATAATGTACCCTGGCAGTTATATCTACAGTTGAGACCACTTGTTTGTGGGTCGTTTTGGGGTGTCAGTGGGCTAAAATACCCTATTCTTTTCTTGCAATTTAGTGCAGAAAACTGTCATAAACTGTTACGGACTGAACTTGGTCAGTCATACTTATTGGTCTGCAGGGAGTCAGGCACTTGATAGATAGTCTATTGCATCATGGCTAATGCACATGGAACTGACAATATCACTCAGATAGTTGGAGAGAAGTTGGACAACAAGAACTTTGCATTATGGAAATTCAGAATGAAAAACTTTCTGGTTGGCAGAGGTTATTGGGATCTATGTACAGGAGATGAGGCTGCTCCTGAGTTACCTGCACACAATCCAATAAATGAACAGAAAAGAGCCTACAGGCTATGGAACGAAAGAGCATGCAAGGTGCTGCATTGGTTTTCTTTATGTATATCTGATGCTATGGTAATTCAAATCACTGGATGTGAGACTCTGAAGGATGCTTGGGATATACTGATGAAAAATTATGGAACCATGACACATGCAAGGAAGATCCAGTTGAAACAGTAGTTCAACAACATGTCTAGGAATGGCAAGAGCATCCAGGTGTATACCACAGAGATTAAGAGCATCCAACTCAAGTATATCAGAAGATGATATGATTGCTGTTGCCTTGAATGGCTTAGGCAAAGAGTACAAAGCTTCTGACACTTCCATTTCTGTCACAAAAGAGCCCCCTAGCTGGGAAGAGCTAGTTGCCTTGTTGCTGCATGAGGAAGTCAAACTTGGTTTGAATACAGGTTCCAGTGCGTCTCAGAGTAGAGACACTGTGTTATACTCTAGCCAGCGTGGCAGAGGATCTAGAGGTCGTGGTTCATTTCGAGTTCGGGGTGACACTCGTAATGCTTATGGATAGCAACAGCAGCAGAGTAATTGGCATGGTGCAAATACACAAGGCCAGCGTGGATCTGGCGGGTTTAGAGGCAGGGGGAGATCACGCCAAGGTAGAAGTGGTGGATCTGGTTCATGGTAGTCATCTGATCAGTCCAACAGGGACAAGGATTGCCATTCTTGTGGCCGGTATGGGCATATTGCAAAGGATTGTTACAAGAAGCAGGGAGATATGAAGGCAAAGGGCAGACAGCATGGGCACTACGCATCTTCCAGTGATGCTCATGATGAGCCAGTTGATAGACTCTTTGCCATGCAGCATGTATCCAGAAATGCATTGAGACATGATAGAGATGACAGATGGTACATTGACTCTGGAGCGTCAAACCACATGACACCGCATTAAGAGTGGTTTGATGAGATGGTTGCAGGTACACATGGTCATGTATGTACTAGGGATGACACCCAACATGACATAAAGCATAAAGGGATTGTTCCTCTTATGATGCTACCTGATGGCAAAAAGAAAGGCATGCATGATGTATTACATGTACCGACCATAACAAAGAATCTGTTATCTGTGGGTCAAATGGCAGAACAGAATTTGCAAGTGAGGTTTAACAAAGATAGGTGTTTCATTGAGGAGTATGGAAATGGCTGCAAGTTAATTGCCAAGGGTAGAAGGGATGGTAGGATGTTTACATTGGATGCGACCATTCCGAGACTCAAGGCAGCCATGTTTGCTCATGATGAGAGTGCCATTCGAGATGTAGAGATTTGGCACAAGCGGATTGGACATGTCAATGTACAAAAGCTGAAATCTATGCAGCAGAAGGAAGTAGTACTTGGATTACCTAAATTCAAGTATAATGATTTTGGTCATGTATGCCCTGCATGTCAGTTTGGGAAGCAGGCATGGTTTCCGTTCATGAGACATTAAAAAATAGCACTAGGCCTTTACAGTTGGTGCACTCTGATGTCTCGGGTCGTTCACATAATGCTTCTTTTGGTGGTGCACGATATTATGTCTCATTCATGATGTGTTTGATGCATTCAAAGACTTCAAGAAGCATGCTGAAAATGAATTGGGCTGTTACATATCATGCTTGAGATCAGATGGAGGAGGTGAATATGTCTCCAATTACTTTGACATGTATCTTGCTAAAAATGGGATCAGAAGACAGCTCACATGTAGTTATACACCGCATCAAAATGGTGTTGCAGAGAGGAAAAACAGGGTTTTCATGGAGTTAGCTAGAGCTATGCTGAATGAAAAATGTCTGCCAAATGGTTATTGGACTGAAGCAGTGATGACTACCCGTCTATGTGCTGAATCGAACCCACAGCAGGGATTCATGATGTCACTCCGTATGAACGGCTGTATGGTCATAAGCCTGATATTTTGCACTTGAAGGTATTTGGCAGCATTGCATATGTGCATATATCGGATGAGAGGAGGAAGAAATTGGATCCTAAGGCAGTGAAAAGTGTGTTTATAGGATATGCATAGGAACGGAAAGCTTATAAGTG
Source organism: Lygodium microphyllum (assembly GCF_053477565.2). Taxonomy (NCBI): domain Eukaryota; kingdom Viridiplantae; phylum Streptophyta; class Polypodiopsida; order Schizaeales; family Lygodiaceae; genus Lygodium; species Lygodium microphyllum. Next base: position 43,728,674 of record NC_141138.1, read on the forward strand.
TTATGTACCTTCTTCACATGAGACTCTCATAAGCAGAGATGTGGTATTTGATGAGTTAGCATCCTGGTATGGGAATCCTATTACAGTGCCTCACCTAGTATGAGTCATGCTGAAAATACTCCTGCAGAGAGTACTTCCATGAGTGGTCAGGTAGGTGATGTATCATCTACAGTGAGTCCTTGGACAGGACGATTGCGAAGTCACACTACTGCATCCATTGACACAGATATGTCAGTGAGAGGGAGAACAGATAAGGGAAAAGAAAAGGTTTTTGAAGATGTAACAGGTCCACTTACTGCAGGTTATGATTCATCTAGCAGTGACAGCTTAGACACTGAATTGGGGATTCCGTCTGTTATGATGCTAGGTGCTAGGCAGAGTCGTTATGTGCCGCCTCATGAGAGGAAAGCTCACAGTGAGCCATAGCTCAGGAGATCAAAGAGGGTCAGACAACCTGTTGATAGATACACTTACACTGGATATTCAGCCTGTCATTATGCTTATATGGAGAAAGTAACAGGTTTTAGAGAACCAAGTAAGTTTGATGAGGTAGTTTGCAGATGAGAATTGGCGTGCTACTATGGATGAGGAATATTCAGCTTTGGCTGAAAATGGTACATGGGATTTGCTACAGTTGCCTGAGGGCAAAACACCTATTGGATGCAAGTGGGTGTATAAGGTAAAATGTAAATCAGATGGATCATTGGAAAGATATAAGGACAGGCTGGTTTCAAAAGGGTATGCACAACAGTATAGTCTTGATTATGAGGAGACTTTCAGCCCTGTAGCAAAGATGGCTACAGTTAGAACTGTGATTGCTTTGGCAGCAGCTAGAGGCTGGAAACTATGGCAGATGGACGTAAAGAATGCATTTCTCAATGGAGAACTACAGGAAGAGGTTTACATGGAACAGCCTGAAGGCTATGTACATCCAGAATTTCCAGCACATGTATGTCAGCTGAAAAATGCACTATATGGGCTGAAACAGGCACCCAGAGCATGGAATGCTCGCATCAGCAGTTATTTACAGCAACATGGTTTCCGATTGGGTGATGCTGATCATAGTCTGTTTGTGAAGAAGACAGATAGTGGCTATGTTTTCCTAGTTGTCTATGTTGATGACTTAATCATTACAAGAGATGATGAAAATGGGATTGATGAAATAAAGACATGTTTACAGGCTGAGTTTAAGGTCAAGGACCTTGGAGAGCTGAAATATTTTTTGGGGATTGAGGTTGTCTCTACACCTCAAGGCATATGGCTGCTACAGAAGCAGTATGCTCATGACATGTTACAGAAATATGGTATGGCTGATTGCAAGCCTATTAAAGAGTACCACAGATCATGGGTTGTTTTATGCATATGGGAATCCCCTTGACTTGATGGGGTACACTGATGCTGACTGAGCTGGTTGCACATATGACAGGAGGTCAACCAGCGGCTATGCATTTGGATTGGGTAGTAGCATGATCAGTTGGTAGAGTAAGAAACAGCCTACAGTTGCATTGTCCAGTACGAAAGCAGAGTATCGTGGTGCAACCTTAGCGGCCTCTGAAGCTAAGTGGTTTACAGAAGTTGCTGAATGACTTGGGAGTACACTTGGGCAGCAAAGTCAAGGTGTACTGTGACAATTTGAGCAGTGTTATGTTAGCAAGCAATCCTATTTATCATGCAAGATCAAAACACATTGAGGTTCACTACCATTTCATCAGGGAAATGGTTTTAGCACATCAGATTGACTTGGAGCATGTGAAGACTGAAGACCAGGTAGCAGACATCTTTACCAAATCACTTGGTAAAGATAAGTTCATTCACTTTAGACAGCTACTTGGAGTGATGCAGATGATTTGAGTTTTGTTTTGAGCTTGAGGGGGAGTATTAGAAATCAAGCTCACCGTCAGTGTGCCTTTATCTATGACCAACATCTATGACAGCTAGAGTGTGCAGCTGTCTACATGTGACTACATTAAATAAGTCAGGTTAGTAGTCAGTTAGTGAACTGACTAGAGTTAGTCTGTCTACTCTACACTTACACTAGGTCACTATATCTTTGTATTGTGTGTGCTTTTGAGTGTGAGTGTGTGGAACATGAAGAAATGACTTTGAGAGCTTGAAGGCTCATGACAATGGAGTTTCCCTGTCTCTCTCTCTCTCAACTTTGAACATGAGTGACTTACAAGGCCGCTGCATCTATACAATCGGTCGAGACCATGCCTCTCTGCATATTGAGTCTCAAGGCCGGTTAGATCGCGATTTGTAATGGAGTGCTGCAAAGAAAACAAAATGCTAACTGTTAGAAACATGATTATCAGTACAAAGAATATTTCAAAAAAACAAACAAGCAAAACAAAAGAAAAATTTACAAAGTCCTCCAAATATGTCTTGTGGCCGCCACTCCCAAGATGATGGACCACTCTGGCCTCAAGTCCTGCCCTCGCCGCCTCGCGCTGCTGACTCCAACGTCCTAGAGAATCTGTAGCCTCCTCCCTCAGTCGGCGCCAGTCGTCTGCATCTAACCACTCGGGCTTTGCAGCCCCACTCTTGATTGCCTTGCGTGCGTCGGATTGTCTATGTGACATGTATGCACGCATGCAATCCATCATTCAGCCCATAGAGAATCTATCTACTCCGACTGGCACTAGAAACTCCTCGTCCAAGGATGCTACTATGTAGTCCTTGCTCCCCTCCGGTATGTTCTTCCAATGATCCAAGACATTGTGCCAAAAAACTAGTTGGCACAACTCTCTCATGCGAGCGATCACTCTCCTCCCCTCATCATTCATGATGATGGCTCCTGACCTACTATCGACCAGATATCCATAACCCCTAGGAGTCTGCCTAAGATGGTCCCATCTGCATCCACGCTCCTGGGCATATCCAGGAGACCCCTCTGCATCTGGTGTATCGACGAGGGTAATCTCTCTCGGAGTGGCACCCAAAGGGGTGCCACCCAAAGGGGTGCCACCTGTTGTGACGGCTGCGCAAAAGCTGGAGTAACTGGAGTAGACTTCCCCACAGGTGTGACAAATCCTGGAGATGACGCAGCTTCAGCTAAACCACAAGACGGAGACACCACATCCGTGTCTCCACAGCAGCATCCCCCTGATCCCGATGCACTCCTCCCTCTGGCCCAAGTCGTGAGTGTCGAGACCGTCTGCTCGAAGTCGAAGCATCTAATCGCGCTCAAGAAGATCTAGCAAAGCACCCTGACAAAGAACGAGACAGATCCTAGTCTGCCATCTCTCTGAATCTCGCGAGCTAGTCTGGAGACATGCGTGCGAAGATATCCTGTAAGTCCTCATCGCTCATCCCTCGACTCAACCTGAAAATGTCATCTGCACAGATAAAAAATGATGTTAGAATAATCAATTTAAATCATACAAAGCATAGTAATATAAATCATTTTAAAAAAATCTCACTTAAAATGCATATCTTATGTACCTTTATAAGAGATTGGTCAACGAATTGAGTAAGTGGATGCTCCAAGTATGAAGTATCCTATGGTCCCATGTTAATCTCCTGACACAACTCCGCATACATTGGAAGGTCGATAGACATGTCACCACAAAAGAATGAGTCTGCCTCGTTCTCAAAAAATTCTTGGACTCCTGTATTTCCATCATTGTTAGCCGATGCTGGCTCCAAGCTTTCGACGGCCTCCACCCCTTGCAATATCGACCCCTCTATTTGCATATTATCTTCATCTATGCTCGGAACATCACTTTGATCATATGCTCTCGCACTTTGGGGAGTTGAAGGTATAACATACCACCATCGAGGTTGTCGGGGGTTTGGATAGAAGATTACATGTTCACAAACACGTACAAGATAGTTCAAACCATTGTGACATAAACCATGTCGTAATACAATTAGCAAGCAAATGACTCCATGCACCTGTTCACAATGGGCCGGCAACACAAATGTGTCATGCAAATCTGTCCATTTTTTTTCAGAATCTATTTCGAGAAATCCAGATGGACCTCGTCGAACTGTTGCTCCAACTCCTCCAAGTACCACTTTGAACCACTGCACATCGAATAGTATCATGGAGAAGCTACGGTAATCCACCGTAATAATACTCTGCAAGTTTCCAAAATACTCCATCTCATCCACAACCGTGTTTAGATCCGTTGCTCGTCGCCAGCTCTCTTGCTCGAACCTTGCCATGACACCACAGTCCATTGTGGAGCGCATTTTGTCAATACGCTCAAGGAAAAAATGCCGTCCGCGCGACCACGCTGCACTATATATTTTGTACTGTACATTAAAACACTCAAATTAGATGTCGCATATAAAATTTAGATATGACAGATTCTAAATCCCTCATCACCTTTGGACTACATCCCCTCGAGAATTTCCACTCCTCCATTGAGACCTCTGTCCCTTCATGAGATGCTTTAGTCAAGGCTCCATGCAACCATCGCGTTGATATAAACCGCGGCATCTCCTCCATGCCTTCGGGATATCGAATAGGTCGATGATGCATACTACGTCGGAATTCAGCTTGCGCTTCCTCTCGATCTTGCCTTGCAATCTGGTACTTGGCAAGCCACCTCTACATGGAGGCATGGTGCAACATACAAAAACGATTAATCTTCTCTTCCATTGAGGCATCCATTCTTTTTTCTACCCCATTTCTAACCACCACATCTCCAGTCAATCTATCATCGTCCTTCAGCGACCATAGCATTTCATTGTCTGGTTCCACTGTTGGTTGCCATTGTGAAATATGCACGAGTGCCTCAGACACCAACCAACCTTCGGCCATGCTACCTTCTGGCCGAGCTCGTTGTCACACAAAGCCTTTCAGGGTTTTCATGAAGTACTCCAGGAAGAACATCCATCGCGTATGGACAGGTCCTGTAATCTCCACTTCGTCCACAAGATACACAAGAAGGTGGATTTGTATCGTGAGCATGCTAGTGGGCAAGTATTTCTCAAAGAGACAGAGTGTCTCCACTGCTCCCCGCCTCGTGGATTCAATAGAGGACGTCTTAATCTCTTTCTGTGAGATCCATTGCATCAAAGTCGACAACTTGTAAATGGCCCTGCGAATTTCTGGAGTAAGGCATCTTGTGATCGCGATCGGTAGTACAAACTGCCAGAAATGAGAAAGCATTATGAATAATGGCCACATTCCAAATAGCAAAATTTCCACACTAATTACAATCCATTTGTAGCACAAACCTGACATATCTTATGCCAATCATGGGATTTTAGCCCCGATAATTGGTCGTCTTTAGAAAATGCAGACCTGAGAGAACACATCATACCCGTCGGAGTGCGGATAGACTTGATCACTTGCTTCACAATGCGCTCTTCTTTAGTGGACAAAACCCAAGGAGCGCGAGGAAGCTGCACGTGACCATCAGCACTCGACTGCGGGGACAAAGCGCCTCCATCTTACCTACCTCCTTCAAATCCATTCGTGCCCCTATAGTGTCTCTCTTTCCTATGATGTGGTCCCATAGCAAGCTGCCCACATTCTTGAAAATATGCATGGGATCCAACAAGTGGTTGACCTGTAAGTGGGTCCAATATGGCAGCTCATAGAAAACTGAGAACCACCACATTCTATTTGGATATTATTCCGCGTGGACCATTTTCAGCTCATACCAGCTTGCAATGTTCATACGTGTTGGAGGTCGTCCAAGGAAACCTTCCCTGAGTTCATGATCCTCCGGCAAGAAAGAAGGGTGTCCTTGATATACCATTTTCTTCATGGTTCGTGACCTTTGGGAGTCTAACTGTGGCCCGCACAATGGACATGCATGATAACCTGAGGTAACCAGACCTGTTCCAACACCACGACCTATTGCATACTTGATTGAATGAGATAAAATATAGATATTACCAGCGAAAATGGAGGCCTGCTCACCTGAGCACTCTCCCCATCCCGGAAAGTGATGCATCGTCCACATGAGAATGGCTCAAATATTGGCTGACCATCGAACATTGTGCCTGCTCATATCTTGCACAGTGACCCCCTCTCCCACAAAATCTTAAGCTCATTGACTAATGGACGAAAATACACGTCCATATTTTTTACTTTGTAGTGGCCTGGGACGAGCAAGCTAAGGATGAGATGTCCTTTCTTCGTAGAAAGCCATGGAGGGATGTTGTAGTTGACAAGGACTATAGGCCACACACTATAAGAAGTTGAGCGCAGACCGAATGGGTTCATGCCATCCATTGCGAGACCGAGCCGAAGATTCCTTGGCTCTCGTACAAAGCCTGGGAAGGTAGAGTCAATGTGGCTCCATGCGTGCGAATCTGCTGATATTTATTGAACTCCATCCGTGGACCTATTCTGTGCATGCCACGTTGTCAAGCTCGCCATGCCGGACGTACGAAACATGTGGTTTATGTGGGGGGTTTGCAGAAAATGACTGAGAACTTTTTGAGGGATGGTTTGCCCCTGCAAGTCCTATCGATACCTGTGAGCACCACACTTTAGACATGTCTCCATAGTCTCGTATTCTCCTCGAAACAGTATGCAATCGTTGATACATGCATGGATGTTATTGTAGTCCATGCCAAGCTTCTGTAAAACATGTCGTGCATCATCACGAGACTCAGGCATGGTATTTGCAGGTCGTAATATATGATATTTCAATAACCTGAAAAAAATCATAAAACACCTTGAAAAAGCACAAATGTTTGTAATAATAGTGTCAAAAAAAAATGAATGAAGCCTATGTACAAGGTACCTGAACAACTCGGTCACACTCGTATCGCTCCACCCGTATTTTTCTTGCACACTTAAGAGTGCAAGCAGTGTCTTCAACCGAGATACTCGGCACCCATCATATAATGGTATGGATGCTTCCTCTCTAAGTGGATCAGATGTCTCAACATCCATGGGAATCAATACATCGATCATTGCCTCCATCTTAGGCTCCAAGATTGTAGGTAGGTCTGGAAGGTTGTATGTCTCCTCTGGCATTGACGATATAGATTAGCCTTGCGAGTGGTGGATTAGCTCCTGCACTCCATCCATCGCACGCCCACAAACTCTTCTAATTGGCTGCAAAGGGTGCACTCCCTCTTGGGACGAGACATCACCTCCCTGGATAGAAAATTTGCCAGCAAGACCTAATCTTATTGTATATGGTATTCAATTAGCTTGCAAGTACAATGCATGATTGATATTAACTTTAAATTACCATTTGATGAAAATCCGCAATCGCCTGATCAATGATCTCAGATTGAAACTCGCCAAATATCGTACGTGTTCTATAGACAATCGGCGTTTTCGTCTAATTGCCAACTTGCATTGAGAGCAAGGACATGGGACATGCTGATTAAGATACACCTCGCGATCTTGAACAACAAGACCTTCTTCGTTTTCCATCTTGTCTACATTACAACAAACAATTTAATGACTTGTAATACAATTTGGGAGAACGAGGCTCAAATGGATAGCTTTATGGAGATGTATGTGAAATGATTCTTATGTTGTATAACTCTAGTCGATTATCATTTTTCAACTGCATAGTTATTAGAAAAAGGTTGCTTGTTTTATCATGAATCTTGTTCGCAAGTCCTCGAAAAAGAAATTATCAAATATTTCACTTTGGATGATAAATTGGAAATAGGTTATAACCTAACCTATGGTTCATCTTAAGTCGATAAGTTAGGATTGAAAATCAATTTATGCGTAGACAATAAGTCATGTGTTTATGGAAATGATAGCGTAATTATCTTCAAGAATTAAACAAATTGGCATAAACCTAAAACCCGCAGAGTACTCGTTTAGAAAGAGTTAATTCAATTCCAAAGACCTCACTAGGATTTAATACGTGACCTATTCACACGTATTGCTAAAACTAAAACTCCTATACCCTAAATACTTGCCCACATTCACCGAATGTAGGGGCAGCGGAACATATTTGAGAAGTGATCTACGGTTTGTCCCTAAAAATCTTATACTTAAAAGATGGAACTTGGAGCCCTAGGACTGACAACATCAGCCTAATGTAATCAAGAACAGATTGTTTCGTGACTCCAATTGATGAGTAGAATAGTGTCATAGTTCGATGCGACACTTGTGCAACAAGTGCGGAGTCGTATAATGTTGTGATTGGATCACAAGGAAATGGCCAATTCTTGGAATGAGGTTGGCAGATTTATACGCAAGTTATCTTGCAAGAGGATGAATAATCGTCCTAATATAGTATCTTTCTGGGGTAAAGATAATTGCTTGGAGCAGAGGACAAACCAATAAATTGGGATAACATATGAACTTAAGGTATTGACCAAGTCGGGTTAATAGGGTACGGCCCTAAACCAAGATATAGGGGATCTTGCCAAGTCGCAAGTCATCCCGGATTGAGTGTTAATGCATTCGAAAAGAAGGATTCATTTCTTAGCAGTTGGATAACAATAAAGGACCAATGGAAATGTTTATGCTTGTTACAGATTTAAGAGCACTGTTTTTCCTTGTTTGATCAATGAATTAAAGGATAAATGGATATCTAATACTTCAAGTGGAAGGCCTGAAGGGAGAGACAACTTTAGTTACCCCCGATTGCCTGCCTTGACCCTAACCAAGGGGGTTGTTAACCGCGCCACGAAGATGGACCGAACCTGCCGCGAGAGGTCTCTCCGTTGAGCGCTACTTGGAGCAGGAGGATGCTTGTGTGCCAGGGGGCTCTGGCCGTAAATCCCTCACCTTCGCGGCCCTGCACAAGAGGCTAACGTGACTCGGGATTGGATCTCGAGGCCCGCATTCTAGTCTACGGGCAAAATCCTGGATTAGTGATCCCTGTACATTGCTGAATAGCCTTCGGGCGGATTGTGGATAAGCCTACGGGCTGGACTTTATGTATCTCCAAGATAAATATGATAACCCATTAACAAGGAACTTGTTTGATATTCCTTTTCTATGTCAAGTGATATGATTACGTGAAGGAACCAGTGCCTAACGGGTTAATTAAGGAAGATGAGTGATACATGTCCAACTAAATGTATTAGGTAATTAAATAACTAAAACAACTTAAGGAAAGTGTGGTGGATGTGGCCATAGGCCTGTCCCATGGATGGGTGGTCCGGTTGGCCGCAAACTTTTCTAAAATCATGATGGACAGCCAGAAGATCGTCAAAGAACACGATCAACAAAAGCGTTGACCTAGAGTTATGATTAATCCCGATTTACGTTGTTTTAGGGGAACGGAATGGGACTATGCCTTATGGCAGAGAGGTTGAGCTTCCAATCCCTCTCGTTTTCCATTCTGCTTGAACCAAGTACAGCGTGAATCCGCTTCAGACCTAGTGTTTCTACGTAAAGTAGTTCGCTTGGGTTCGATGCTAGTTGCCGTTAGGAAATGACCAATAAGGAAAACCCTAATTAAGATCGGTCATAAGTGGGAACGGCCGGAATACTTCCGCTACGTGGCAGACATGGAAAACCCTAGATCGCAAACCCCGTAACATTCCATGGGAGTGCCGGGCGGAGCTTCCTAGACATCCTTTCCAATGGACTGCCAAGACGTGTCCTTAAGATACAAGTGGACACGTTACAGTTGGTATCAGAGAAAACCAACAACGGAATTGTTTTTATGAAATCTTAATAAGATGAAGTAAAGAAAATGTTGCTCTTCCAAATATTTCCTTACTTTCAATGCTGTCTTGCAGAATTATGAAGCATGGAACAAGTTCTTAGTGTTCCGAGTCATGTTTATGACTGTGATGCATTCCCCTAATTATCGACAAAGGGTTAAGATGATGAACATCCTAGAGCAAATCTATAATCCATCACCTTTTTACATGGAATGAAGATGAAGGTGTGCCTCAGGAATCTACTATATAGCTGCCCACCGGTTTGCATACCTACAGACCAACCTAAAGAGGATCAAGTGGTTGGAAGACCTGAAAGTCATGAAGTCGTTCATTTTTGTGGAAGCTCACGTAAACTCAACTTTACATATTCGAGGTCGGGGATTGAGATGAACTCATATGTATATGAGAAAGTAACCCGTGTTATCCCCGCTGACAGGATTAAAGTGTTGGGGCGCCATGAGAAGAATGGGTCCCAAAGGAAAGGATACCCTAAACTTCCTATGACTTACCGATTCCTGAAGATTTATGACCCGAAACCATACTATTATACAGTTCCTATAGATAAATGTAATACAACATTATTCTCCCCAAACTAGATGTAGTAGTTGGCTTATCATCACAAGAAATATTGTATTCCGAAAGGGCTATGTCCATATAAATACAAATAAGACATCTTTTTATCAATGTCTGATTGTGCATGAGAATTGATAAAAAGTTAAGTGGTTAGATTACTCGATTTTGATAGCTGAAATGAAAATTAAATATAAATCACAGCGTTAACGAGTAATAACGTTAAGAAATCTTTATTCAAGCACAACCCCAGGTACAGAATTCCAGTTCGCCTTCTACATAAAGTACTGCTGTAATCCAGGAGAAGAAGTTTCTTCTCAAGTAGATTAAGCCGCCCGAGTTTCACGGGAGAGGTAGGTCCGTCCAAGCAGATGCTGAAATTTGGATTGAATCCATGGAGGATTACTTTGAAGCAGCCGGTACTGCACCTGCCAATCAAGCTATGCTCGCCAAGCTGAAGCTCACCACTGAAGCCAGACTGTGGTGGAAGCAGTGGTGCAGGGATCAAGGGATCGCAGAAGGATCCGTTACCTGGGAGAAGCTGAAGAAAGCCGTGAAGGGAAGATATTTACCACCTGCATATCGCATGCAGAAAATGAATGAGTTCTAGGAGCTAAAACAGCTGGGACTCACTCTTGATGCATACTACTCTAAATTTGTCTCACTTTTAAACTATGTGCCACAGATGGACATGACACAGCAGGTGTCCTAATTTTGTGTTGGTTTACATCCCCTAGTAAATACCCGTCTCGAATCTATGCGTCCATCAGATCTTCAGGACGCTCTCATTCGAGCTACGCCTATAATTCAGGAGGTGCAGCTAGACCAAGGGGTAACAAAACTTGTTCTTATAGTGACCCGAACAGAGGAGCATTCAGGCCTCAGATGAAGAGAGTTCAAGGTCAGAATCAGGGACAAAGGAAGAAAGCAAGGACTAATAACGTCAACAACTTTGTCCCTACTCAAAGCAATGGCCGAAACCTCTGTTGTTTCCACTACAATGAGCCTGGTCATTTCAAGAGGCAATGTCCCAAGCTTGGAGGAGGACATCGCCAAGCAGCTTTCCAAGGAACACGCCGTGGTCAAGGAGCCGCTACTCAAGGCAGAGGAAGAAATGCCTGCATTGCCAATAGGCAAATGTGCAAAGAAGAATAAGATTCGACCATGCACTACAAGGATTTAAGCTTATAGCGACGGCTGGTAGCGACACGAGTAGCAATGTTGCTATTTGCGTCGCTATTTACGTCGCAAATAGGGACGGCTGGTAGCGACACGAGTAGCAGTGTCGCTATTTACGTCGCTATTTACGATGCAAATAGGGACGCAAATAGCGACGCTCCACAGGAAAAAAAAACAGGCCGAAACCGAGCGCGGCTTTATTTCGCATTTTTGTGTTTTGTGTTTTGAGAGCGAGAGCAAGGGAGAGAGCGACCATCGTGAGAGAAGGAGAGGAAGAAGACTTGCTGCCGCCGCTGCCATTGTTCGCGAAGGAGAGGAGGAGCCTTCATCTCAAAGAGGAGCCGCCCCACAGTCGCCATATCTAATCGATGAGTCTCCCTCTCTCCTTCTTTTTCTTGTTTAAGGTTTAAATCACTTTCTCTTTTGCTTGTTTAGGAGAGGAAATGAGAGAGAAAGAGAGGGAGAGGGAGAGGGAGGGAGAGAAAGAGAGAGAGAGAGGGAGAGAAAGAGAAAGAGAAAGAGGAAGAGAAAGAGAAAGAGAAAGAGAAAGAGAGGGAGAGGGAGAGGGAGGGGGAGGAAATGAGAGAGGGAGAGAAAGAGAAAGAGAGGGAGAGGGAGAGGGAGAGGGAGGGAGAGTGCATTCAGAGGGAGAGGGAGAGGGAGAGGAAGGGAGAGTGCATTCTCTCTCTCCCTCTTGCTTTTTCTTTTGGAGAGCATTAGGATATATTGTGAGAGGGAGAGGAAATGAGAGAGAAAGAGAGGGAGAGGGAGAGAGAGGGGGAAGAAATGAGAGAGGGAGAGAAACAGAAAGAGATGTATACTCAAATGGATAGCTTTATGGAGACGTATGTCTTCTCAAATGGATAGCTTTTGTCTACTCAAGATGTAGTTCACCTGTGTGTGTATATATTGGAACAATAACATATCCATGATTATGGTAATGGTATGCACTTTTCTTTTTTTATGGGTACCATTACATCGACTCCTTAAGAGGGCTAAAAATTGGTCATACACTTTATAAAGTCTAATTAGGAGATTTAAGATGCACGATAATAGACTTATTGATAATGGTATGCAATGTGCTTTACCATGGGCCACGTAAATTGGTGACTCTTTAAGATGGCTTAAAATTGGTCATATCCTTCATAATGTCCAAGTAGGGGATCTAATTGTGATATGCATAATTCCTTGTTTTTATATTAACTTTATAGGCATAACAAATTAGTAATCATGCCAACTAGTCAATGGAAGGACTAAAAGAAAATGATCCCCTAGCTAATGTTCATTATGGTACTTCATCAAAATGAACCCAAAAGTATTGCCATAGAAGAAGAATCCCTTAAATTGAGCATAGGATATTTTTTTCAAATGTTATGACTATGAGTATAATTGATTGGAATAAATTTTATAACTATGGTACACACCCCCACACAGGCACAAACATTTTTACTATTTGATATTGTCTTTGACATGGTAACCTTGTATTACATTGTTTCATTTGATGTCTTCCAATCATTACAATAAAAGTTGATAAATTTCATAGATGGCATTAATTTTTATACATGGACCTAGGACAAAAAAACCACATTGCTAAGATGCTTTTTGTTGAGACTGATTTATTATTAGACTCAAAGATCCTCAATGATACTCATAAATTTTGTTGACTAGGATTACTTATACTCAAAGCCCTCTAGTGCAGTTGTACAAGTAATCCTAGTAGAGCCCCTCTAAGATACTCAAAGTACATAACCTAGAGAGGGTAGCTAGGAATATAAGGTATAATGGCCATACAAGAAGACACCTCAATAATTGGCTGATCACCGCTAAATCCCAAAGAAGAATCGTGTTCCATCCCCTTCAACTCTATATTCACCTCATGAAGAACTTCATTAATCATAGCATCCTTGTCACCAATCTTTTTGTTGCAATGTAACATATTCATCACTTTTCCTTTTAGCATCTAAGACATTATCCAATCTTTTAGTCAAGTCCAAACATTTAGTCTTCAACTCATGAACCTTATGAAACAATGCTTTTTTTTTCTACAATAATGAATAATTATCTATCGGGACAAACAAATCCTTGAGCATGGTATATGGCCGATATATAACATCAATAAATCTCTCAACTACTATGTCCCATGCATTTTTTACATCAATTAGTAAAGCATTTCTTATATCTTGAAGTTTAGATTTCAACACCATGGATGCCTAAACGGAGTGCACAATCTTAATTCTATTTTGTAAATATGGACATTAATCTAAGTTCAGTTCATTGAAATGCACAAAAACTAATTGCGTATCAATTTTTTGCTCACTTTATTTTTGTTCGTTTTATTGACAATACTAATGACTAAATTCCTCCGTCGTAAGCTAATTCTTTTAAATTAATCAAAGTATTTAAGACGGAAATTGCATCTTATCTCCAAAAATTATCTACGCGTGATTGAATTATAACAACGAAAAATAAAAATTAGGAAGGAAAACCTGGACTTGGGGTGAGATGTCCATGTGGATGCCAGGAGACGATCCTCCTACGGGTGCGCCTTGGGCTTTCTTAGGAGGTATGGAAAATGCAGCCTTTCCATCGTGGATGCAGCTTTGCGAATTCCCTTTTTGAAATACCACCGTCCTTTATGAGTCTTTTGTTCTTTCCTTTCGTAGAAGCTCTTCGAAGGGATACTTGTGGAGGAGGGAAGAACCCACGAAAAGGGTTCAAAACCGGGAAGGGGGTCTTCAAAATCCTCCGCGAATAAGGCCCATTAAAGCCATGCGAAAGGCTTAATGGCCTTTTAAAGACTCACAAGAACGGGAAATAAAAGTGTAGAAACCCTTATGAGGGCTTTTGTATGGGGAAAGAAGGTGTCAAAAGACCCTTAACACTCTCTTTTCTTTTACGTGTGGGGGAAAAAAAAAGGTATGAGAGAGCTAAAAGGGGTATTTTTGCATGGGGAAAAAGGGCCTAAGCGGGCCTTTAGAGGGATTTAAGATCCGGGAAGAAAAAGTTCTTTAAGGTAAAATCTTTTGGGGGAAAAAGGGGCTTATAGAGCTTCAAGGGGGAAATTTGAGGGGGGGGAAAAGGGCCTAAGCGAGCACTTAGAGGAAATTTTCAGGGGGGGGAAGAAGGGCCTTAAACACCACTTAAGGCCTTTCAAAGAAACTTTGGGGGGGAAAGGGGGCTTATAGAGCCCCCCCCTTACAAGCTTTGGAAGCTTCTACAAGCACATGGGGGGGGGTTGGAGGTAGTCGTGGAAAGGCCGTTTCGGCGGCGTGTAGGCAAACGGATGGCGGCACGGTGGCTCCTTGGTGGCGACCAATCTACACTGCTACTGTAGCTCACGGCCTCTCCTAGTAGTGATGACCACCTCTCTCTCTCTCACCCAACATCGCGGCTCTCCCTTCACGACTACCTTCCCTCATATAGCCTCACTCTCTCCTTCTCTGCGCATAGCCTTTCGTTTCCCTCGCTGCTTGCAACTCCCTAGTTTATATAGGTAAGGGGAGGGGGGATCCTCCCTCCCCTGCGTGGCAGTGGCCCTGGCGACTTATCGCTAGTGAGCTCCACCGAGGAGCTTTCACATACCTTCTATTCCCCTCCCCCTCCAGCATGACAGTCGGGGGAAAAGGGAAAAACAAAAAGATTTTTCCCATTATCCAATTCAAAAAAAATAGTATCCCTATGATTATCCTTATGACCATATAAGAGGGTTCACGTGTGCTAAGTCAGAATGTTACATTCTCTCCCCCTTGGAGGAATTGAGATGTCCTCATCTCGAGATAAGCCGGGGATATTGATGGTTGAGAGTGCCTTCATCTATCCAAGTGGCATCCTCTTTGGGATAATCTTTCCACTAGACAAGGCATTCTCTCAAGGTTGTGGATCTCAGTTGTCTCTCCCTAACATCAAAGATCCTGTCAGGCCTTAGTTCAAGGACTCCTTGACTAGGCATTACAACTTGTTGGTCATCAAGTACATGGTTAGGATTAGGTACATACTTCTTCAATAGACTGATATGGAATACATTATGAACTTTTAGGTACTCAGGGAGTTGCAATCTATAAGCATTAGGTCCTAGGCTTTTGACGATCTTGTATGGTCCACAATACCTTGGACTTAGCTTCTTGCAATCTCCTAAGGATAGGGAACTATTCTTTGGACGTATGCGAATGAAGACCATGTCTCCTTCTTTGAAGTCTCTATCTTGATGCTTCAAATCCGCGTAGGCCTTCTGTCTGTCCTTGGCAGCTTGGATGTCCTGTCTTATTGACTTTATTTAGTCATCCATCTCTTCCAACATCTGCCTTGAAGCTTCAACCCTCAAGGTTGGATCTGAGAAGTTTAGGGGACTTCGATAGTCATGACCGTACAATGCTTGGAAAGGGGTCATTTGAATGCTTTGTTGGTAAGAAGCATTGTAGGCAAATTCAACCAAAGGCAATTATTGAATCCATCTTTTCCGCTCATGACAGCAGTATGCCCTAAGCATATCCTCGATGACTTGATTTACTAGCTCTGTTGTAGAATATCCAAAAATCTTGTAGGCATTCAAAAGATAAGGTTTCATTATTGTATACTTACTATCCAATTTGTTATTACAATATTTAACCCTATAAAAATTGAGGTAAATAAGCTCTATTCAATCCAAATAGCACCTTAAAGCATCCCCGTAATATCTATCCATCAAGATAATATCCTAGAAGCATTACATAACCATTATGGAACCCAATGTATGCTATCCCATAGGGTACACAACAAAGTGTTTCAAAACAATGAGGCAATGGTTGAGATATCCTCCCACAAATGGTTCTTAAGGTGAAGAAAATGAAGCTGTGTAGTAAGGGAATGCTACCATCAACAAGCATTACAAAAAGGGGCTAAAAAATGAAGGAAATGGCATTGCTCAGAGAAGAAGAATTCAATAGATTCTTCCAAAGTTCCTTCTACCACTGAAGAATTGGAAATTCTCATTGTGAAAGCCACTTTCCACAATAAAATTTTCCCACAGTGGTAGAAACATATTACCATCTTGATGCAAGCTCTATGTGGTGGACTATTTCCTCTCTCTACTAAAGCAATAGAGATATGTATCTTGGTGGCAAGTTGTTTAGGAGCACGCTAAAGAGTAGAAACACAGAGAATGACCGTCCATGGGAGATTTGGCTTTCATTGAAGAGTTTTCAGACATCATCAACAAGTGGAAGATTTTGCAGAAGCTTCAAGAGTCGTGGTCATTGGAAGTTCACAAGAACAAGAAGGAAAAGAGTTGGAATCTTTTTGTGGATGCTCAACTGCAAGATATGTGGGATGCTTGGTACACTGACGACCTTTTGTTTGTCCAATTAGCAACCCATTGGAAGCTAGTAGACAGAGTGTTCTTCACAACATATACTCTTGAAATCATCAGAGCCTGTTCAGCATGTTCAAACTCCATAAAAATCCTTATAGTTTTAGTTGCAGGAAATTCTGGTTCTGTAATCTTTTTCTGTTGTTCAGAGATACTACCATTGATCCTCACTCATGAAGAGCTGGTTACTAAGGTTGCATTACAGTCTGAGACGAAGCTCCAAAATCAACTTGGAGAGAAATCTGAAGCGTGTTGTCAACCTGAGGGAGGTAGATATTAGGCAGTCGAATAGTCAGCATGAAAGGCTGCTACTCCATTTTCATAAACGATGCCTATTATGGTGTCACAGCAGCAGTATCTCGCCTTCTTGCAGAGCATCAATAATAGAGTAGAGCCGAGTCATCCTTGCAGGGTCCACTAAGATTCCTTCCGCTGATACTATGAATCCCAAATATTCAATTTGACATTTGAAGAATGCACACTTCTTCATCTTAGCATACAGCTTATGTGACCTCATTGTCTCAAGGACAATCCGAAGTTGGGGTTCATGATCTTTTTCCTGTTTAGAATGGACTAAAGTGTCATCGAAGAAGACAAGCACAAAACCATCAAGATATGGCCTAAAGATATCCTGCATTAACCTGTTGAAGGTGGCAGGTGCATTCGTAAGTCCGAATGACATAACTAGGAACTCAAAGTGCCCATATTTTGTATTGAAGGCCGTCTTGGGGATATCTTCTTCCTTGATCCTTTTTTGATAATAACCTGACCTGGCCGCTTTTGGAGAGGAATCGGGAAGGAAGGTCAGGGAGACGCAGAAAACACGGAAGGAGGAGACTAATGAGGGGATTTCAAAAGCTAAAGAGGGAGGGAAAGGAAAAAAAGGGAGAGCCCGAAAAGGAAACGAGGACGGAAACAGAAGAGGAAGAGAGATGGTACTCTGCGGGAGAACAGGGAAGAACAGAGGAGCTTTTGTTTTTGGAATCGAGCTTGGGGAATTTTTTCCAGGATTATTGATCTTGCATACGAAATTTTGAAGGGGAATCAGAATGCTAAAGGGAAAGATCTGCCGTGAAAAAGAAAAGGAAGGAAAATAGAAAAAGGATACTCTGCACTATCAGAGAGAAAAGAGGGAAGGGATTCTGCTACTTCACTGGGAGAGAGAACAAGAGATCGAAGGGAGGAACGAACAGGATTGAAGAAGAGAGCCGAAGATGCTGAAGATGAAGTGTACAAGGACATCAGAAGAGAAGACGAAGCGTTGAAGCAAATTAGAAGCAAGGGCTAACTCTGGATGGTTATACTAAAGCTTTTGACTTATTCGAGCTACATTAGGAACTCTGCAAAGTGATGAAAGAGAAGTCGACGACAGATGGGTGACGATGAAATCCGAAGGTGACAAACTTGAAGCCTGCAACTTGTGATGATAGCTGTCATGCGGCTTCCACGGCTGTGGTCTACATATTCAGCAGAGAAAGCAAATTCTATGATCGCTGCGGTGCACAGGTTCTACGGAAGTAGAAGATGATGACATAGACGGGTGAGGAAGACGAAGATGAAGAGAATGATGAAAAAGCGGCAAAGGACGACAAAGAAGAATTTGTAGACGAGCCTCTGAAGATGACATCAAGGCATTCGACGCAGATTTCATCAAGGTTGATCAACAGACCCTCTTCGATCTCATCTTGGCTGCTAATTATCTCAACATAAAGGATCTTTTAGACCTTACATGTTAGACAGTTGCAGACATGATCAAAAACAAGACTTCAGAAGAAATCAAAAAGATATTCAGCATTGTCAATGATTTTACTCTAGAAGATGAGGAGGAAGACACCTGAAGCTCCTATGAACATGCTTTTAAAAAAAAATCATTCTACCCTTCTTCGATGTTGCTCTTCTCAAATACTGTGGTTGTCATTTGATGATGATTCCTGCATTCATTTCAATTCAAAGAACCTCAACATCACTGGAAATCCACCTTTACATGATGTATATGCAGTCACAAAGCTAGAAGAAACATGTTGTTTTGCCCTTTTGGAATCATGAACTGATCTCTGTTGTTTGTCCGATAAAATCTGTGACACTTTTCCAATCAGTTTAAAAACAAACTTTGCTCCTAAAAATTTATTCTTGTCTGAATGAAGAAGAAGAGTCAACCTTCTATACTGTTTATTTTGACAAGGATGTCAACAACCCTATGCCATACCAATCAACCTTGGTTCCATTGATCTTTTTATGAGCTGCAATGTGGACATTTACAATAGTAAACATCTGTGCAAGATTATTGAATCCTGGAAACAGCTGCTGTGCTTTTTGAAGAAACTTGAGGACAACACTATAACCATGGGCTACAAGCTTCCTCTTTGTAATATTCCGTGCTTCCACTACTAACAGTTGTGCTCATTCAAGAACTACAACAAAATTTCAGCATCATATCTTTTCTGAAGCACAGTACAATAAAGAAAAGGAGGAGACCTGCTGAAGGATTGTTCAAAGGAAAGACTGTTAACACTAACAGGACTGCTAACAGGACTGCAATTCATTACTAAAAGAAAATTACACAGAGATACTGTTTTTAGTTACTCTGTTTTAACAACAGTAGACCGCAGTAAATAAGAACAGTTCACTCATGGCTTGAGGGTACATTGAATGAAGTTTGATCTTACTTCGATTGATCTTCTATCTTGGACTTTCTCAAGAACCTCTGTGGTTGCGACTTTGCTTTCGAAAACCCTTCGACATCTTTGGTGAACCCGACGTGAAAGCGTCGCAGAAATTTCAGGATGGGAGATACTTCAGCCTCTATTTCAGCCTCTTCTACAATTCCAGCTGCGTCTACTTCAGCTCCATCTATGACTGCTGCGTCAAGTACTTCAACGGAGGATCTAAAGCAGATTTTGCAGAATATGTCCATGTATATGTAGCTCCAAAATCAGCAAACACAATTGTATATGCATCAGCAACAACAATTGCATCAACAGCAGTTGTCTCAGCAAAGGCAACTCTATTCGAAGCAGGAGAATGCAAACAGCGCGACTAAGGCTATTGAAGCAGTTGAGAATGAGAAGAAGCTATTTGACGGGCGTAATGTTTCAGCATATTTGAAGACATATGAGATCAAGATGGGGTTTTTTGGAGTTCCTGCTGGACTTATGAGTAAGTACTTCCTTCGTCTTGTCACACCTGCTTTGAGGACAAAAGTGACTGATCTTTTTATTCAAAATACACATTGGCAAGATTTTAAGAAGGCCTTGAAAGAAGAATACTTCCTTGAGGACTTTGGTATGGCTACTCGGCGGTCATTCCAAGAGTGGGTCTACATGCCAAACAAAGATCTAGCTGCTTCGGAGTTGATTCGAGAATTCGAAGAAAGGTATAATCAGCTTGATGCCATTGAACAAAGAGCATTGGATGTTGAAAAAGTTGAGATTTTCTTGCAAGCTGCGGATCCTGCTCTTCAAGAAGAATTGGGTGAGCTTCTTGAAGATCGCACGAAGCCTATGGGTCTTAAAACGGATTGGCAAGATGCTCAGGATGCAATCTCGACTTTGACCAAGAGGAGGATATGGAAGACTCGCCTACAGAATGGTTCCATGACACCTACACCATCATCAGCTCCTATGCCTACTTCTATCCCTGTTATTTCTTCTCCTCCTCAGCCAGTTTCTTGGCCTATGCCAGTGCCTACTGTTTCCACTCCACCTATTCCTCCTGTTCCACGACCGATGCCTATACCTTCTGCTCCAAAACCATCCGCTCCATCGGTGCCTACCTCTCTTGATGACATAATCAAAGGCATCACAGATTTGACACTGGAGTCAGTCAAAGCGGAGTTGGTGGGTAAGTTGAAGGAGCAGTTTGCTTCGACTGCACCTACTGCTTCTTCTAGCGCTCCTACTGCACCTAGGAGTGCACCTAGTGCACTTAGGAGAGATCGGAGATGTATTTGGTGTGATAGTACAGACCATCAGCATTGCAGGGATTGTGACTCTTTCCAGGATGCAAGGAGGCAGAATTTGGTATATTGGGGGCAAGATGGTAAGATTTGGTTGACTGAGACAGGAGCTCCACTTGCTACCAACTTTGGTAAAGGTGGAATGAAGAAGTTAGTGGAGGACATGGCTGCGCGTACTTCTTATGTGACAGCTAGAGGTGATGCTTCTGCATATGGAGTCTAGATTGAGAAGGGATCAGAGACTCAGTCAGCGCTATGGACTTATGCTATGGAGACTGCAAACAAGGGGAAAATTCAGCAAATTTTTTTGACTAGTGCAGGCTCTAGCATCAGATCAGAGACATGTTGGGACTCGCCTGTTGACAGGTATTCTATTTATGCTTATTTGGCTAAATCTCATGGTGCAGATGTATTTGTTGAGGAGAAGAGTAAGAGGGATGAAGAAAATCCAAGTGCAGCTAAGAAGACTAGAGGGGGTGAGTTTGTTACTCCACCTACTGCAGGACCGTCTTCAAGACTAGGGCCAGATCGACAGATGGAGGATGCTCAAAAGAGAGAAAAGAGGCAAGAGCCTAGAGAGAGAAAGCAGCCAGGATTCAGATTGATGTCCGATATTGAGACATCTACAGACATGAAGAAAATCTTTAATGATAAGATACTTGGCAGTGAGGTGACTTTCACTATTTCTGAGATTTTGGGCATCTCAAAAAGAGAGTTTCAGGATCAGTTTCAGGAGGACTTGGAGAGGAAAAGACATGCATTGTCTACCACTGATACACAGGGAGTTTTGATTGGGGAGTTGGATGAGGATGAAGATGAGGTTATGGTTGATAATGCTTCTGTTTTTCGGCAGGTAGAGAAGAGGGTTCAGCCTATGCATTATGCTGAAATTGATGAGCCTGTTCTGATACCGCGTAGTCACTTTTCGCGGAGCCATTGGGCTAGGGCAACTACAGAGACGATGGTAAAGATTGGAGAGAAACAGGTGCCTTATGTTGCATTGGTGGATCATGGTTCAGAGATTAATCTCATAGTTCGTGGAGTTTATGAGAGTAACAGATGGCCTATGGATGTAGAGCATGGGTGGCGTATGAGAGTCGCCAATAACACTGCAGGTGATTTGTATGCTGCCTGTCCTAGTGTCAGGGTTTCTATTGGTGATGTAGAGGAGGATTTTCATTTCTTTGTGCAGGATTCATGCTCTTATCCCATAATTCTTGGTCAGCCATTCATTACAGAGATGCGCATGGAAACAAAGGTCATGGATGATGGATCTGCTTATGCACGGATTCGCAGTAAAGATGGTATGAGAGCAGTTCAGTTTATGACTGTATGTGTGAACCATGTTAGAAACAGAGATATCCTCAGAGATGCACCTTTGCCCACTGTGAGGGATTCGGGTTTTCATTAGGTACCGCCGTTTCGCAAGACAACGGTGGTACAGAGGAGAGGAGATTAGAGTTCTCGCCTCCTGGCAACAGTGTTTTCTCCTCCGGTTTTGTTGGGATTTCAGCAAACAGTTCCATGAGTTATCAGAAGACTTCTAGGTTGCCTAGAGCTGCCAAGCAGTATATATGCAGGAAGGAGAAAAATTTGAAAAATCCAGGAATTTTGGAGGATGATGAGCACATAGATGGGATGTATGATAGTGTGATTTGTGCAGATACAATGACAGAAATGGGAGATATGCTGAAAACTGATATGCTGAATTGTCACGGTAATGTATTAGTGCAATCCCTGGACATGTTTCATGAAATTGCAGATTTTATGTCACAGATTGAGTCAGAGGCTGAGGTAACTCAGCAAAGAGTGTTGAGTGCTGAAGAAATTCAGCAAACAGAGTTTCTAGCTGGTTATGATCAGCTTTCAGAGATACAGAGGGCTGAAAATTTTTAGCCAACAGAGTTTACTGCTGAAATATTTCAGCATTCAGAGTTTGGGGCTGTTTCTATGCAGTCCATAGAGCAGAGGGCTGAGAATATTCAGTCATTGGAGTGCAGAATTGCTGATTTACAGCAAGGTTTATGTAATGCAGAAGAGCATAATGAAGCCAGGGTTGACACGAAATACAAAACTGTGGATAAGAAGGTGAAGCTGGTTGCTGTACCGCTTCCACCTGACAGTGATCAGCAAATAGAGAGGGCTGCTAAACAGCAAATTTTGAGGAATCCAGAGCATATTGGTCATAAATTTTCAGCAGAGACTCTTGCTGAATTGAAAATTGGAAATGGTGATTTCTTGCTACCCATAGAGAAGCAATGCTTTCAGGATATGCTTGAGCGACATGGAAGGGGATTTGCTTTTTTCCCGCATGAGATTGGATGTGTGAATCCTGATATTGTTGCTCCTATGGTTATTTTTACTATTCCTCATATTCCATGGAATCTCCGACCTATTCCAGTGCCTAAGGCACACTTGCCAAAGCTGATTGATTTATTGAATGAGAAAATCAGGATGGGAATCCTTGAGCCTTCATCTGCACCATACTCAAACAGGTGGTTTACAGTTCCAAAGAAGAATGGTACTCTCCGATTTATTCAGGACATGCAGCCAATGAACATAGTTACTATCAGGAATGTTGGTATAGGTCCAGTTGTGGATGAGTTTGCAGAGGTATTTGCTGGACGTGCCATCTATTCTTTAGGTGATTTGTATTCAGGGTATGATCAGTTTCAGCTGGCTTTGGAAAGCAGGGACATAACCACCATGAGAACTCCTATTGGGCTTGTCAGGATGTGTACCTTGCCTCAAGGTGCCACTAATTCTGTTGCGCATATGATGAATGCCATGCATAAGGTCCTTTGTGATTACATACCTCAGCTTACCATGCCTTTCTTGGATGATGTGCCCATTAAGGGGTGTGCAGAAGAAGAGAAGAATGAGAGTCTAAATGAGCAGGGATACAGATACTTTGTGGCTGATCATATTTCAGCATGTGAGAAGATTTTGGCCAGGTTAGAAGAAGTGAACTTGACACTTTCAGGGCAAAAATCTGTTTTTGGAGTGAATGAGGTTGTTATTGTTGGGCATATGTGTGGATATTATGGCAGGAAACCCTCACCTGATAAGGTGAATGCTATAGGCAAGATTGCAGAGTATTGTTTTACCACTTCGGAGGTACAGAGATTCATTGGTGCTTGTGTGTTTTATATGATTTGGATACCTCATTTTGCACACATAGCAGATGTTTTGTATCAGCTGCTTCAAAAGGGGCAGAAATTCTATTGGGATGAGAGCCACACTAGAGCCATGCGGAAATTGAAGAATTTATTGCAGAATGCTCCTACTCTCAGGAAAGCGGATTATAATTGTGAAAGGCCTATTGTATTGACAGTTGACACTAGTCCAATTGGCATAGGTTGGGCTGTGGGTCAAGATGATGCAGATGGAAATAGGTATGCTATTCGGTTTGGGGCGAAAGTCCTAAACGAGAGACAGAGGAGATATCCGCAAATCAAGAGGGAGTTATTGGGGATTGTCACGGCTCTCAAATGTGACAAGGAGTACTTTATTGGAGCTTCAGTTGTGGTAGAGATAGATTGCTTGCCATTGATTGGTATGATTACGAGTTGTTCTACTCCGGATATAGCCATGTTGAGATGGATTGCATACATCAAGTCATTAAATCCGGAATTCAAACACATAGCAGGGAAGGATAATCCAGTGGCAGATATGTTGTCTAGAGCCAGATATGATGATGAGGAGACTCTACTTGCAGAAGAGGATGATGCAGAAATTTCAGCCACTATGGTTGATCATGTTTGTCATATCTATGATATTGTGGCTTTCATAGAAGAACTTTATGTTGGAGATTGGTTGCAGATTGGCAGGTATCTTAGTACACTAAGCAAAAGAGATGAATGGACAGATGAAGAGTTTAAGAAGATCAGAAGGAAAGCCTATGGTTATTTTCTCAAGGACGGATTTCTTTGGAAGCATCCGAAGAAAAGAGGCGGATTACCTTTGCGGGTTGTCTGCGATAGAGAGACACAGTTACAGGTGATGATGGAGTTTCATGAGAGTCCTTGGGCTGGTCATAGAGGAGTGTGGGCTACTTATGAGAAAATCAAGGAGAAATATTGGTGGAAAGGCATGTATAGAGATGTTTCTCACTTTGTTGAGACTTGCAGAGACTGCCAGATGTATTCAGTAGTGCGTCATCGAGATGAGCTTCATCCGACCTATCCGCTATGCATTCATTATAAGTGGGTAGTTGATTTGGTTACCATGCCTATGGGTCTATGGCAGATGAGGTACATTGTTTTGGCTAGAGAGGATCTTACCAATCATGTTGAGGGCAGATCTTTGAGAAAAAAGACCACTAGTGCAGTGTGTAAGTTCCCATTGGAGGAAATTTTCTGCAGGTATGGTTGTGTGGGTAAGATCACTGCGGATCGTGGTGAATTGGATGCAGATGAAGCTAGGGAGTTTTTCTCTCAGCTAGGAATCAAATTGGCTTTAACCACAGCATACAATCCAGAGGGAAATGGGAAAAGTGAAAGAGGGCATCTGCCGATAGTGAAAGCATTAGCCAAAGCATGCAGAGGATGGATTGGAGAATGGCCGAGACTTCTACCATTTGCTTTATGGGATGATCGTACCACTCACAGTGTTACCACAGGATATATGCCTGCAGAGTTGATGTATGGTCAGAAACCTATTACTCCAGAAGATGAGGAGGAAGACACCTGAAGCTCCTATGAACATGCTTTTAAAAAAAAATCATTCTACCCTTCTTCGATGTTGCTCTTCTCAAATACTGTGGTTGTCATTTGATGATGATTCCTGCATTCATTTCAATTCAAAGAACCTCAACATCACTGGAAATCCACCTTGACATGAGTATGCAGTCACAAAGCTAGAAGAAACATGTTGTTTTGCCCTTTTGGAATCATGAACTGATCTCTGTTGTTTGTCCGATAAAATCTGTGACACTTTTCCAATCAGTTTAAAAACAAACTCTGCTCCTAAAAATTTATTCTTGTCTGAATGAAGAAGAAGAGTCAACCTTCTATACTGTTTATTTTGACAAGGATGTCAACAGCCCTATGCCATACCAATCAACCTTGGTTCCATTGATCTTTTTCTGAGCTGCAATGTGGACATTTACAATAGTAAACATCTGTGCAAGATTATTGAATCCTGGAAACAGCTGCTGTGCTTTCTGAAGAAACTTAAGGACAACACTATAACCATGGGCTGCAAGCTTCCTCTTTGTAATATTCCGTGCTTCCACTACTAACAGTTGTGCTCATTCAAGAACTACAACAAAATTTCAGCATCATATGAGACCTGCTGAAGGATTGTTCAAAGGAAAGACTGTTAACACTAACAGGACTGCTAACAGGACTGCAATTCATTACTAAAAGAAAATTACACAGAGATACTGTTTTTAGTTACTCTGTTTTAACAACAGTAGACCACAGTAAATAAGAACAGTTCACTCATGGCTTGAGGGTACATTGAATGAAGTTTGATCTTACTTCGATTGATCTTCTGTCTTGGACTTTCTCAAGAACCTCTTTGGTTGCGACTTTGCTTTCGAAAACCCTTCGACAGCGACTGAAGATTTTCCTTGAATATTTCAAGGATATTAAAACTAAGGTGTTTATTAACACCACCTTTTTGAGTTTTTTTCAATCTCTTGGAAACAACCATAAGCAGTAATATGTTTAATTGCACCAAGTTCCAAATTAATGAAATTCCCAAAATTCATGAAATCCATTTTGATTTGGTTTTCCCATATTGATGGGAAATTCCCAAAATCCCGAATATGGAGTTTTGGGCATGCCAGACTCTTTGGGCACCGCCCACTAGCTTTATTTCTATTTGTGCTAAAGCAAACTCAAAAGCTAAAAGCTTGCTATTTTGTAATTTGGGCTATTATTTGAGCTTGAAGATGATTAATACATAAAATTCATGCTTTGTGGAGTGCTCACACAAGACATGGGGGGAGATTGCACCCAATTGGTCTCTTGTTCATGTCGTTCATGCTTTTTACCTTGAGTTTTGTGCAAAATGTAGAGTTCTTTTGTTCTTGGGGACCTTCCGGCATTCACTACGCGAGCGTACAGCATCCGATCTGCGCACCAGATGTATCTTTGATTTGCAATAGTGTCACACATAGTTTAAGTTTTGAATTTTGCACTTTGCATCTTTGCATTTTGAGTTAATATTTGTTTTCTAAGTTTTGTATGTTTTTCTTCCTTCAATACATATAATGAGTAATACATGACAAGCAATATAAGTTTTCTTGTGTTTTTGAGTTTAAATTTTCTGTTTCTTTTGTCAATATATATAATACACTAGATTATTAGAAAAATAGATGAATATCATATGGTTTTGCCTCATAAATTTGCTAAAATAGGTTGTTCATCAATTCAAGAGTGGAAAATATGACTAGGGTAATTAGGCTTAGGGATTGCATAGGGCAGTAAAAATCATTAAAGTCAAGGTGGCACAAAGGAATAGAAAGTTACCAACGAAAATGTGTTAAAATACAGGAAATTCATTGTTGAGAATATCTTTGGAATATTAGTACTTTAATCACATATCCATTATAGAGACTAAAGATAAATCATGGCCATAGCTTCATAGTAAAAAAGGACTAGATCATAATTAGAACCACTAGTCCATGAAGCCTATTCTTAGCTATATAAGATGATGGTTCAATGTGGTTGATAAAACTATCCCACATATGTACAACAACTAAAAGAGTGATGTTCCAAGCATTTTGGGAACTTGGCAAATTTGCTCTAGGACAACTCACAAAGGAATTTCTTCCATTCCCAATGGTAAATCAAAATTTCACCAATAAATCTTAAAACATGCAAAAGGAATGCCAAAAACTAGTGCTCGCATATGAGCAAGTGATTTATGCAATGTTTTGCAAGAGGTTATGGAAACATCTTTAATAAATATAGATGTTCCCAAATATAGTAAGCCGTCCTTGCAATGACCCCATCAAGACTTATGGCAACACTACTACTTTGAGGCATTTAAGAATACATCATTACTTTGCTCCTCACCATGGAAAGCTAAGTACTTGTGTTTAACATAGAGTATCTTTCTGTCAAGAAGGCCAAGAACTTAGCATGCTAGCAACCCCAACAACTTAGCATGTTAGCTTTGAGAGTTTTCCTTTCTCATCACTAATTTTTTTGTGAATTGCAATGTTTAATTTATTTATGTAATCAATAACAAGAATAATCTTGTTTGGTAGTAAGATTGCATAATTCCTAGCATACATAATTCTAGAATCTTAACAAGTATTAATACCATCCCATGAAAGGAAATACTCGGTATTACTTGGAACCTTCATGTACTCCTGAGTGATGTATAGATTTCTTAATGTTGGATAAAAATGTAGCATGGTCCACCATACTTAACACTGTTCTTTCTTGCACCATGTGATGCATGAAATTTGTAATCTCTTCCTTAGTAGGTAACAATAAATGGTTAGGAGGTGAATATGGGTCCCAAACATGAAATCCATGAAGTAGATCTTTTCTTCTTAAATTTTGGATTAATATTAACATATGTTTGGTCCTACTATTATTATGAATATGTACCCATCTTTTCAACATGTATTACATAGAACCTTTGTACATGATGCTCTTTTCCATTCATGCATGAGATATTGTCTCTAGCTTTCAATGGTTCTTTACATGGATTCCAACTGGAAATGAAGTTGGATACAACAACTTATCAATATCAAAGAAAATTATGAAAGGTTACTTCGATTTAGTTGGAGATAAGGAGCAAATTACTATAGTCTCTCTCAAAATTTGTAGTTCTTATGAAATGCTTGGCCCTGCGTGTCAAGGACAATAGAGGGAGCAACATGTACAGTGTCCTCTGCCAAATTAAAGAAGTCAACTTCACATTGCACGGCTTGCCGAAATATGGAGAGAGCCTTGTCTCGACGAAAATAGCAGCATGTATCCCACTTATCAATAATGTTTGCATGCTCTGTGTAGTATTTATTTGTGTTGTTTTTATCGATCCAAAATTGATAGGGGTTCTTTTCCTTCCTAGAGACTGCTAATTCCTTCGCCAACTCACCCCATAGCTTGAAACATGGGTAACTCACAATGAGCATGTATAAAGCCTCCTCCGTCTTGAGAGTGCTTCTCAGGAACTCCATATACTTTTCTGCTGCACTTCCTAGAAGAATACCATAATGGCCCGAGTCACCTTCCTCTATGTTCCATGCATCCAACAACTTCCTAGATGCACCCCAATACACGACATGTAGGTCCTTGGCTAGCCTCCTCAGCTGGGTTACAGCATCCTTTTTCACGGACAACTCCTCCATATATCTGCCACCTCACGACAAAATACAGCATCCTGGACCATGTATTTACCATAATGGTTTGGATCCAATGTTCCGTCACGGATGTCAGCAATGAACGTAGAATTTCGTGCGCCCTCCAATATGTCTCCTGAGTTTCTCCATAGATACTCCGACAAGCAAAGCTGATCATCGCTAGCTACGTCTGGAGAGTTGGCAACCAGACGAGATGTACTGGACTTATCCATCAACCCTGCACTAACTGCATTAATAATCGTGGCACGTGCGATTTCATATTAGAAGTCAAAGTGAATCGTACAAATTATCAATTCTATTGCTAGCAGCTCAACACATGTCAAAATCGCAAACTGAAGCATTTCATTGATCCACAGCTAGAAGCATTCATCACTCTAGACGCTGTTTCGTGAGGGGAAACGGACTATGCATCATGCAGAGGGTAGTGCAGTTAGATCTAAAGCTGAAGAAAGAATGTGTGCGTGTGCGTGTGTGTGTGTGTGTGAGCACGCCGGATGCAGAGGCGGGGGCAGGCATTACAACACGTGCATAGAGAAAACCTTTGAAGCTCACCTGCACCTGCGGATCTTCGCTATGCAACTTCTTCGATAAACACAGCACTGCCCCCCTCGACGCCTCGGATTATTTCAATGAAGGTTCTCCATGAGGATGTAGTGTAGCTTGAGTGTGTGTTGCAGCTCCAGGCGGACAAGCATGCGCAGGAGGACTAGCCGCAAACTCTTGTAGCTTGCGCCTACTTTCTCACAGTGAATTTGTCACCCTCACAGTGAATTCATAGGACGTCACCGTCAGTACAGGGAATTCGTCGTCGTAGCTATGGTCACCGGGTACTCAAATACCAACACGCTTCTCATGGTCATCACCAGGACTCCACACACAGATGTCAGGATCCTTGGTGTGCTCCAGTGATGTAATTTCAAGATTCACGGAGGCTACGTCTCTGGTATCGGATCCCTCCTCCACTATGGACAATTATAAAAAGTCGTTATTTGATCGTGGATGTCTCACTGGCCACGAGTTTTAGCATTCATTCGCACACCAGCAACTGATTCTTTGTTAATTTGGTTTTCCATGTATATGAAGCATAGGCTAAACACCACACTGATCACCAAGGTGCTTTTGATGGGGTATTTGATAATACCCTATAGATCAAGAAGATATAGTATGATAGGTTGACATACTAGTCAAGTGAACATAATTTGGCATAATGGCTTAGACTTTAGTGTGCAAAATATGGATGAAGATGTCTACACACACATAGCCACTCGTATACATACACAAAGAAAGGCCTTCACCTAGATTGTTTTCCACAATTTTTCTCTTAAAGTGCATCTCCTTGATAGTGAAACCCTCGGATAAAGTGCTAGTGAGCGGGGACCACAATAAATTCAGGGTCGATTGATGGGGATAGTGATACCCTTGGGTGGATGTCTATTAATGCATGAAGAAGGGTGAGAGGGAATTAGGAATAAAGTGAAGAACTTTGGAGCTGTAAAAGGTGGTTGGAAGAAGAACATTTATATACAACATTATATACAATGCCTCGGATTATTCCACTAGGTACACAATACTGATCAATGTATGCAACATTATATACGTCCCAGTGAAGGATCGATGGATGCTTCATTCGATGAAGCTGTAAAAAGAAAAATGGATAAAGTGCTAGTAAGCGGGGACCACAATAAATTCAGGGTCGATTGATGGGGATAGTGATACCCTTGGGTGGATGTCTATTAATGCATGAAGAAGGGTGAGAGGGAATTAGGAATAAAGTGAAGAACTTTGGAGCTGTAAAAGGTGGTTGGAAGAAGAACATTTATATACAACATTATATACAACGCCTCGGATTATTCCACTAGGTACACAGTACTGATCAATATATGCAACATTATATACATCCCAGTGAAGGATCGATGGATGCTTCATTCACAATAATTCGCAAAATAGGATCTTAGTATATGCCTTGTCTTTTCGTGATGATAATGGAGGAGAACCTGTCGTACGAGTTCCTAATTTTCAATTATTAACATATTCGTACCTATGGGATTTACTTAGAAGAAAAACAAGTATTTATTTGCTTCCAAGGAAACACATGTATTTGAACCAACTCAACAGGCCACATGTTATGTTTCATGTTCACAACATGAGGTCCAAGGAGTAGACGTGCCCTCGACATGAGAAACACAATATAGTTGAGTTTAGGCCCTAGCTTGAGTTACTCGATGTTGAAGTAAAATTAAAAAAAATTACTAATAACAATTATTAATTAAACAAAACTATGTCAATAGTAATGAACTACCATGCCTCTCAAGAAAGGCAACTAATATATGAATAGCATGTTGTCATCTAGAAAATAATACATTGTCTTATTCATTGCTTCTACTATAAAAATTGATGTCTTCTCTATTCTCCATATTATCATTGAACAATAAGAACCCAATGTGGTATCAAATTAAGGCTTCCTTCAGTGTTCTCTCCCCACTTCCTTGAATCGTTGTGGCACTCAATTTGCAGTAGTCTGATCTAGACTTTTTGCAGTTTTGATGGCCACAGCAAGAGCCTCAATGAGCACTTCATCAATGTCTAAATTTTATCACATTGAAAAGTTGACCACCCCTAATTATATTCTATGGAGCTTGTGGCTTAAAATGTTGTTGGAAAAAGCAAGAAATCGGGGCATTGTCTCAGCCTCATCCTTGATCCAAGATTCAAGTTTCTCTAGGCAATCGCAACCCACTGTTGATGAAATAGTGGCGTGGAAGAAAAAGGATCTAGCAGCCTGCACAAAAATAATCCTACATCTCATGGGCGATCACCAAATCCAATTAGTCCATCAACTTGGTGTAACACAACCAACGTGGGATCTTGTACATCAGCAATATTCACACACCAATGTTGTATCACGAGCTCTTCTTCATAAGCAACTCAACAAAGTGATGATGAAGAATTATTGAACTACTAAAGCATTTTTAGAGGCTTAGCAAGAAGGATAATGACAATTTCCCAAGAATTCACGATTCTCAGATGATTGGGGACGGTCAAAGGTGAGAGACGCACTTCATAACAAGAGGTCTCACCTTATGACGCGCGCTAAGGAGTCATTGCAGAGACAAGAGCAGGGGCGCCCTGGATATGGCCAACCACCCAATTGCCACCGCAAGGAGTGGAAAGAGGCCAAGAAGAGAGCAGCGGAGAAAATGACAAGTCGCCAGTATGCAGAGGCGCGACGCATCCAGATGGCAACCATGGGATCGTCGCATTATGGATCGGGTAGCAGGGAGTCATGGGAGGCTGATTTTGTAAGTATTATCTGATTTCTTTTTTTAAATTAAAATTTTAAATTTTTTTCACTTCATCATGTAGTGTGTTTTAATACGTTGTATGTTCAAATTGTTTTGTAGTATCATATCGTTGGTAGGATGCCTACTCCTAGAGAGGTAGGCTACCATCGAGGTCATAACCGGGCGTCCACTTGGCAGCATTTCTACGAGGAGGGACTCATCATAGAGGAGCAATATAATCGCGCCATGAGGATTTCACCACCAGAAGAGATATGTTTTATTTTTTACATGAAAAGTATACTTCTAATTTATTGTTTGTAATGGTATTTATATGCCTTAATCCTTTGTGTAGGCGAACCTTGATGCAGTTGAGAATAGCGAAGGGGGGACTAGCAGTAGCGGTGGCGGCAACGGCAGTGGCACAGGCAGCATTGGTGGTAGCGATGATGATGCCTCTTCTGAGGAGATATAGAGGAGCCCCATGCATGCATGCCTCCCCTTGGCTTGTAATTTTCATTTTTGATATGTATTACTTTCAGCTAGTGCTTGCGACCATGACATCACAAGCACTAGAACTCATAATGTAAAAACGTTTCATCTATATATATGAAATTTCGTGTGCTACATACATTGTTTTGCTTTCAATATCCAATCTTCGAAATAATCTTTCTCTGTTTTTCCTAAGCATACTGGTTTTTTTTTTTAATACCTTTGTTTTGCGCATCTATCAGCGCATCTAAATTGCAGGATAAATGCACGTCTATTCTCGTCAAAAACTTTCAGAGTAAACACGGTTTTAGATGCGTAGATACACGCCTGTATAGACGCACAATATGAATATGTCCACTTTTTTATAAATATGATTATATATTTACGTAGCGCGTTTATACGCACGTCTATAGGCGCGTCTAAGTGTGCATGTAACTCTGATCATAAGCGCACTTTTAGACGCAATTTTGTAGACGCGTTAATAAACACGCCCGGCATTTATTTTCACAATTCAAATATTGCATCTACAAGCGCGTCTATGGAGCCTTTTTGTTGTAGTGATGGAAAAGGCTCCTATGGAGGATGAATTTCCAAGATGGTTATGGCTCACCTTTAACTCCAAGGATTATTGATCACCGTAAAGGTTGGTGAGAAGGTGAGGTTTCTTCCTCGCACTAGTGTTATCTAATCACAAAAATACTTATTTTGTAGCCTTATTTCAAATGAAACCTTGTTTACTCAATGCCATTGAGCATATAATGATTCAATCTAAAGAAATTCCTATAGATTGAATGTCCCATATAAGTTTCCCCTTGGAAGCATGCTTAGCTTGCTAGTGTCCTATGGCAGGCTCGCTTGGGAAGGTCCTCTATATTCCTTTCAATGCCTTGGCCAAATAGTAATACTTCCTATGACAGCTCCATCTTCTCCACATTTGATATCTTGTCAATGTATCCCAAAACCCTAAGAGAGTGGATAATAGTGGGTAACCCTGAAAGTTCTTAATATCTCCAATAAAAAAAACCTTGGCTAGCATAAAAGTCATAGTCCTATAGCTATGAGAAACCATAGGATCTCCAACTTTCATGATTTCTACTATTGCAATAGCCAATAAACAAGTAGGTAATCCTTCCTAAAGGTGATGTTGAACAAGTGGGCTAAGAACCATGACAATATGACTAAAATTCAACATGAAAAAGATATAATTAAACATTGCAGCTAAAATGCTTCTACACCATGACACAAAGAAAGATTTCCCCAAATCTTTGGGTTTTTATGGTCTTTCTTTATCATTACCAAATTGTTGGTACAACTTCTTGGAAAGTCATGTTTTTGGATCTCCAATCTCAGACTTCAACAAGCCAACTCAATACTTCTATTTGACTATAGTGGTCTAGAAGTTGTCTCCAAATAATCTCACCAACTAAGACATACAACACCAAATCTAGACAAATATTCCATCTATATTGATGTATTCAACAAAAACAAAACAGACCAAACTAGAAAATATCTACATTACCATGCACGTATCATTGGCCTTCACATAGGAGGTCATAGTGTTGCACCAACTCCTTCATGATCATTGTATTAGGATCTCTTCCATGAGATTTGACATGCATACTAGGTGCTCCATGTGTAATGTATCATTAACTCACACTGTCATAACCTTAATTATGGATTAATCAATACTCTTAGTGATATCAATTCTAATAAGAAAAATTAATGCATAATTATATTTTATTTAAATATTAAATAAATATAATAATTAAGATTTGGTTAAATAGATTATAATATTGTCAATCATTGTTAGAAAATTAGTACCGACCAACTATTACTAGAAAATTTTCTATCTTGAGTTGGTTGAATTCCCTTCAAAATGTGATAATATTATATGTTGCCAACACTAATGATCGCCATTGGAATGTAGTTATATTATGTAATAAGTTTGTGTATTACTTATTATTTTTTAATTATTCAATGAATATGACTGCTACCATGTACCGAAAAATGTAATAAAGTGGTTTTGCTATTCTATTATTCCTAGGTAATGTGTGTCATAAAATTGGATGACAAATTGACTCAGGTTTGTCATAAACAAATTAACCTTATCACTAATGAGAACTTATTGTATGCAACTCATGCTAATGACATTAATTCATAGGTGATCTTTATTGCACCTTTAAAATCCCTAAGAGGAGGCTTCATACAACCATTGTCATCTTTAAATCCTATCTATTGGTTAATGTACAATGCAATCACAAATCATGGTTTATTACTATTTGAGTTCTAATATTAGGGTAGTGGAAAAGAACTTGTTTTCAAAGGATAGTTTGGCCATTGTATTTTCTTTTACTTAAGGAGAGAATACTTGTACTCACTAGTTGACTTGTTTGCAGTTTATAAAGCAACTATTGAAAAAATACAGTCCATATAGATGGTATAGGGAGCAAAGAAAGCTCTTACCAAGTGTCCTACTAGCTCTTCCATTAGAGCTTTGACATCTCAAGTTCTTGGTCTAGCCCTATTGAGAAGAGATCTCTTTGCAAGGTGCAATTGATTTCCTAAGAGCCATGATAACTAGTGGGGTCTAAGTGAGCTTTTACGGGGTAGGTTGGGATTAGTAGCTTACCAACTTAGAAGTTGTATGAAAGATCCCTATATACTAACTGGCGGAGGATGGTCAAGGCCAAAGTTAAGGGGTAGGCCTTTGGCCAAACTGATGGGTTGATTTTGGCCTACTTTATGGCAACATTTCATGTCCGTTTGAGTGATCAAACCTATGGCCATTTATGAAATAAACTTTATTCACTTGTTTTCAATAAAAGAACTATTTGAGAAAGGTTGTTTGCTATTATTTTGGTCTATGTGCACTAAAGGCATCAACAAAACTATTACTTAATGAGTTAATTAAGGAAGTTGGTTTTATATATCCACATTGAATATGTTAGGATAATTATCAAAATAAAAGTTCATGGGGTGTGTTGACTGGGATGTGAGTGGATAACATCCTCAGTAGTAAAAATGGTCATATGGAAGGGTGAACTTAACCCACCAAGAGCTTCTTGAAAGATAGGGTTAATATTAGAGTTGAAGCATGACCTACCTAGGGTTGGTACCATAGAATTTGGCTTAGCACTATTTTAGGGGGATGGGATAAGATTTTGCCTTATGTATAGAGGGGTTGATGTTCCACTCCCCCTCATCTCGCAATATCACTGAAACAAGTGTGGCTCTATCTTGCTTTGAGTTTTAATTTTCCCACATATGTGGCTATATTAATTTGATGCTACTATTGTTTAAGATATAAAATTTGAGTCAATAGATACCCAAGTCAATATCATTATAGATCAAGCTAGGAACTTTTTGTATGACGTAGGTTTAGTGGTAACCTAGCTATCTAAGATCTTGTATTCCATGGGATCTAGAAGATGATGCTTAGGACAAGGGAATAGACAACTATCCAATATTACCACCTCCTCTTTCAAGCACTTTCCATATGAGGTAGATTTAGTGGTAACCTAGCTATCTAAGTTTTTGTGCTCCTTGGGAGCTAGGTGATGATGTTTAGGACAAGGGAATAGAGAACTATACAACATTACCACCTCCTCTTCGAGGCAAATACTTGTCATGTGGAATTAATTTCCAAAAAAAATGGAAGTTAGAAATTGTGCACTCATTTGATTCCATTTGGTTAAGCAATAAGGAAATATATATGTCCTAGAAAACTGATTCAAAAAATTGATTCTTTCTAGGTTATCTTTGACTAGATCATGATTGCTAAGGTGTGTTAGACTATATATACCTTGGCTTGCAAATCTACAAACTTTTAGCTCTAGTTTATTTTCATAATTGTGGACTCAAAACTTTATAGAAATACTAACTTCAATAGGGTTCTACTTGTTGATCTTGAAAGATTGGACCATTTGAGCTAAGATTTTTTGAAAGTGAAACCATAGGAAGAAGTATACCTCTTGCAAGATTTCTTATTCGTAGATCTAGATATTCCAATTCCATCATCATGTCCATGATGACTGCTCCATCTATTTCTATGTCCATGTCTTATATTTTTAGGTAAAAGATTTTGAAACCTATTGCATCAAAGTTTACCTGATCTCTTGCAGCTCTACATTCATGATCACTACTCCATCTATTTCTATTTCAGTGTCCTTCTTAGATTATGGGGTAAAAACATTGGCCAATATGTTACTAGGATGCATGGCATTAACATGCTAATACAATGCTACCAACATGGGATCTCTATTGCTCTTCTACTCATACTTAGTCTGACTAGTCACATGCATTTCTATCATAAGCCAATCACATAGGACTCTAGCCCAGTTTTGAATACTCACTTTGCCAACCATAACGCATCAAATGTTTCTTTGGGAATCAAGTCTATCTTTATCAATAGAATTACCCAATCCATAAACCATGATAATCAATTCTTCCTACTACTAAGGCTGAGGTTGCATATGGGGCATACATATTCCTTGCCCCCTCTAGGGGTCACTCATGGACATATGTATGTATTGCATGGGCTCAAAATAAGGGATTTTAAAAATACCATTTTTATGCTTTATTACATATAAAAGGGTGTAGTATAAAGGGGTTATTTATAGATTGAATAAAAAATGGTTGTTTTTTATTCAAGGAAAATTCACAAATAATGATATTTATAAATAATCCTTGAACATGGGTGATATAGAGGATATACATATAGTGAAACCCTAGAGCTTGGACCATTTACCTCCCCACAATATTTTACAATCTCATCCACCTTACATCTCTAAGCTTTCATCTTATCTTTGATCATGACTTGGAATATTTCTAACCCAAATGTTGCTACAATTTGACATTTTCTTGGGATATTTCTTATTGTAAATATTCCAAGATCCAATCAATGGCATGCAAAAATCGTGGACATACAAGATAGATGAGATGGTAAAAGAATTTAGGGGGACAAGCAAGCCAATCAACGTATATACCCTTTGCAACCTCAACCTTAGTAGCAAGAATCAACTATGATGGTTCATAGAGTGGGTAATGCTATTGATTGATTTGGATTTCATTGGCAAAGAACCATTTGGTGTGCTATGGTTGGTAGAGAATATAATCATTTAAAACTAGGCTAGAGTCATGAGTACAAGCAAAAGATCCATGCATGTCCCATGTTGGCAACAATATATTAGCATGCATTCTAACATGATATTAGCCAATTTTTTTACACCAATATGTGGACATACAAATAAATGCAACAATGATCCTGGATACACATGTGCAAGAGAGGAGGGAAACTTTGGTGCAAGAGGTTTCATAAGCTTTTACAACAAAAGGATTTATTTCTATGTTCATGATCTACCATCTTGGATTAAAAAGGAGCTAGTGATAACTCAAAACTATTGACTTAGTCAAGTGTACCTTTTCGTAGATGGCATTGACTTTTGGTCCCCATCCATGGTGATATCATTTTAAAAAAATTTCCTCTATACTCAACTTGTATAGTGGACACTTGGTAATCCACCACCTCATGACAAATTGCAACCACTATCTAACATTATAATGGTTGTTGCTAGCAAAATAACTTCATTAAATACTTTTTTCAAAAAATTATCCTTAAATCCTAGAACTAGGTCCAATATCTACTCCATGATTAACTTGTAGGCTTTTGTGATCCACTACTTTCCCATTATATCTCACCTTTAGCTTCTCTTATTAGACCATCCTATTCATCATCATTATCTTTTCTTTCTCTAGAACTAAATTCCTATTTTATCCCTTCTTGTGTATTTTTGCAACCCTTTTAAAAGCTTCTTACTCACTCCTGCTTTTCCCAATTTATGTTGGCTTTTGCTTTGGAACATGTAATCACCATGTCATCCACATGATCCTTCTTGTAGTCCTCCACCATCATTACTTTGATAACTCACATCTATCATGCATGGCATACTTAAATTGCTAATATCCTACATTTTTTTCCTTATTAGGAACTAGAGCCTATGGTTTCGCACAATCTACTATCATGTGATCTTCTCTACTACTCACTTCTAAAGGTAGTTCTAGAAGTGCTACTGCAACTAGGGGTTGTTGTTGTGATACATTGATTCTTTCATTATTTCAAATTCATACTATTGTCACTCCTATTGCTACTCTATGCTTTTCCCATAATTTACAATTTGGTCCAATGCAATGATATTGAGCCCCAAATTAA
This sequence comes from Lygodium microphyllum, assembly GCF_053477565.2. NCBI lineage: Eukaryota > Viridiplantae > Streptophyta > Polypodiopsida > Schizaeales > Lygodiaceae > Lygodium > Lygodium microphyllum. The sequence continues at coordinate 43,767,590 of NC_141138.1, forward strand.
TGATATGATCCTCCTTCTATATCTTGTTGTTCATGTGTTCTATTCTATGGTTGTCATGGGGAAAATCTCCCACTCCAAAGAATTCCATATTTTGAGCATAGGTATATACATATGCAAATACATTCCTACCATTGAATAACTTCACCTCACACTCAACTACTTGCAAAGCATTCATCACAACACTTTCTATTTGATCAGAAGCTTGCATCACCTGTTGTTATTATTGTACCTGCATAAGCATATTCATATTTTGCACCAATTGTTGCAAAACATCACTGGAGATTGTGTTCAATGGTTATCCCATCTTGTCTTTCCTTCTTCTAACGACCTTTCACATCGGGTTCACCAATTTCGGAGGGTTTTTTGTCGAAAGGTCCAATCCACCAGGGATCAGAGGTAGAAGGAAGTAGAGATAGGAGATGGAAGAGAAGAAAAAGAATAGACAAGTTGTAAACACCAGAAAGACAAAGCACAATGAATTGAATCAATATGTATTGACAAAACCTGATTTCTTTTGTCTGGCACTACTCAGAAACAATCTCTAAGCATTAGATCTCTTGGAGCTGCTTCATAAACCAAAAACGTGCATCAAAATAACAGCTCCTTCTCTGTTGCTCGGAACCCAAATCTGATGGCTCCGTTGGCTTCAAAAGGGGGGTAAAACCCCAAGACTCCTTCTAGGACATCTGGTCAGGGATCTCCCAAATCACGTCTTCTTTCCTTTCTAGTTCAAAGTGCAATTTTTAGCCAGTCAACAATGATCGCAACACGTGCATGATTTTGTCAATCTATCTTTTTTGTGAAAAATCTCATAAGTGGCTAAAAAAGAAACTTGATTTTTGCATGCCATCCTAATCTAGAAGCTTTTCTAACTTTTTCAGATTTTTATAATAAATAATATTAAAAATAGTCTAAAATAGTCCAAAAATCTAGTATTTTTAGACCATTCATGCCACTCACACTAGTACTAATGACTCAAATCACATTGAATCTCTTGATCAATAAGAAAGTCGGATGATGATGCATTCCATGCTTTTTCACACTGTGTCTACATAGCATCACGACATCCACCCTTAGGCCATGATACCATATCACAGCTCTTCCTTTGAGAGTCATGTTAAAGAACATCATTAAATTTTCTTCATATTGGATACAACAGTTGAACATCAACTTTTGAAACTCCCTAATGTGGAGCTCCGCATCTTTGTCCACTAACCCATTAAAGATGGGTAGGGGAAACTTAAAGCTGGAAAATTTGCCGTTCTGATAGGAATAGCAATGCATTCTGCTGCCATGGTAACAACTCGATTTGCTACTATAGGGGTTCAAACAACCAAAACTATAGCTCCACTCGAATTAGAGGGATTGATTGAAGGAAGGGAAGGACTAGAGCTTCCTCCCCCTAATGGACAGTGTGCCGTGACCAAGGGTTATTAAAGCCCCGCCCTTGCAAAGATATTGGGCCACTCCTTTGCGGAGAGAATCTTCTATTTATCTCAGCCCATCGTCTAGCTTGTTCAGTCCTTTCTTGCTTTTGCAGCTCTGCTTCATGGTCTTGTGAGTCTAGCTCACTAATTTCCGGCATACACTAGAGATAGGTCCCAATCCACCAAGGCATGGAATTTGCCACTTATTAGTGGCTCCCAGCGAATGCACCACCTATTAGGACCTAAAACAGGCCCAACACTGGCTATATACACTAGCTAAGCCTCTATAACACTTACAAGACGGTGGCCAAAAGCATCTAAGGGACACACTGCCCTAATCGCTACTGTAGATATTACGTTTGTAGTAGAAGGTAGTCCAGCAATTGCCATTTCTTACTCCTTAGAGGGAGATCCCATACATCTTGGTATAATATACCATGTAACACAAACATAGGAGGCAACCCTCGGCTGAATGCCATGGCTCCACTGTAGCTCTCCTACACCAAGAGGATTGGCCCCTCGATGTGCTGCTCTTACATAAAGAACACACGAACAATCTCCACTCTTATATATTTTGAAAGATCCAAGAGATAAAATTTCCTCACTTGACAAATTTCCCAAAGATTTGATCATCTAGCCTACAGCTTGGGTTTCCTCACAACTCAGCGTAGGTCATGTAATTGGCAATCAATTGTTATGTATCTAGGAGTTACCATGTGATATGCATAATGCAATTGTGGATGACATACCTTGTGCTCCCTAGAATGATGTGAATCGGAGAGGCATCGCACAATTTGGAAGGGGCGCAAAAAAATTTACGCATCCCCTTCTGTTCGTCAAAATTTTAGTTGATTTCAAGGCTTTTATTAAGCCTAAGGTTATAAAGTTCAAAATAACCAGTTCTTTTTTTCTTCTTCACACTGTCACCAAGTGGATATTTTGGTTTTAAGCAGGCAACTAGACTCAGATTCAAGATCCAGCTAGATAGGTTTCTTTGCGGCATCAAAATCTATCAAGTTGGCCTTTGTCGTGCACTTTTCGGCTCTTGGATCTAGTAGTTCCTTTATAACGTAAAACCTTGCAAGGATTAAATGGGGGGTCAAACGACCTCCAATCGACGAAAGACTTGCATTGGATTCCTGACATTGAAATGCATCTAGGAAAACTCCAAGACTTGCATTGGATTCCTGACATTGAAATGCATCTAGGAAAACTCCAAGTTGGCCATCCACCACATTTGATTTTTCATAAAAATTTGGTCTTTGGCACTTTTCGGGCACTTCATGCTCCAAAAACGGCCTCAAATGCTTCAAGTACGGCTCAAAATCGGCTCCTAAAATCCAACTCTCAGAATGTTTGTGGATTATCAAGGACTAAACAAGATAACAACAATCAAGAATTGACATCCTTTTTTTATATACTAGAGCTCTTAGAACGCCTTGGAAAAGCCAAGATCTTCACAAAGATTGATCTAGGAGGGGCTTACAATCCTATATGGATCAAAGAAGGAGACTAATGGAAGACAACCTTCTACACAAGGTATGGTCACTTCAAGTATGATGTTATGCCATTCAGTCTCACCAATGCTCATATGGTGTTTTGACATATGATGAATGATATCTTCTGAGAGCATCTAGATGATTTTGTAGTTATATACTTGGACGATATCTTGATATTCTCAAAAGATCCAAAGGAGCATGAGCACCATGTAAAATTAGTTTTGGAAATGATTAGATACAAAGGACTAAAAGAGAAACTCAAGAAGTGGCTTTTCCATCAAACAAAATGTCAATGTCAATTTGAGATGGTGGAAAAATGAAGGAAAAAGCGAAAAAAGGATGGAAAAAGAGCAAAGGCATAGAGGCGGGCCTGAAAGCTAAGCTGAGGCAAAAAACACAATTTTAAATGAAAGGCACCTCAAAAAACTCTAAAAACTCTTGTAAAAGAGCAAAGGCTCCCTCTTGTGCCATTTATAAAAGAATAGACGGGTATAGTCTTAGGGCATGAAGCAAGAAGAGGGAATTAGAAAAAGGGACCTTGCCAGAATGGCTCATCATGTAAAAAGGGATGGGTGCCCATGGGATTTTAGGGCAGCTTGTATATAAAGTTCAAAAAGTAAATGGAAGCTCATTCTTTGGTGTGTGGCTAACAAGAGTCCTCTCTTCTTCTCTTCTTCTCTTCACCTTGCTTGTGTGTGTGCTCTTGAGAGAGGGAGTGTGAGAGTGTGTGGGAGTGAGGGATGAAGAGGGTGAAGCTATTTACCATATCCTCTTGTCTCTTCTTCTCTCTTCTCTTCTCTTCTCTTTTCTCGCACACGCAGCTATGGTTGATGGAGCTTGGAGATGGAGGATACTTGAGGATGCTTGAGCTAGCATCTAGGATTATGGAGCTATCGGCGTGTGGGAGAGAGGAGGCAACTCATTTCGGCATCAAGGTAAGCTCACTACACCCTGAGAGGATCGACGGCGTGTCGACTAGGTGAGAGATAGCCATGAGAACTCACTTCAAACGCTTGAAAAAATAAGCAGTCCATGGGTCTTGGCGGTTGAGCATGAGTTCCCACTACATTTTGGTTCTGTTGCTGGGACCAGCGGATTCAAGCTTGAGCACTTGCGCACCTCATATCAAGCGTTACAATAAGGGATTCATCCCCGAAATGAACCTTGAGATAGGTAGGAATTTTGGGTTTTTTAATCTTCGAAACAAGTATTTTGGGTTATTTTGTTGGTTTGATGATTGGAAAAGATGGAGAAATCATTTCATTTTTTTGCGTTCAATCTTTGTTGCATTTAGCATAGTTAAGGATTAGGAAAACGGATCGAAAAGGCATAGGGTTTGCTGCTGTAAAACAGGTAAAAACAAGGCACAGATCATGCAAAAATGGAAAAAAAGAGTGCTTGGGATGTTTAACGTCGACAAGTGAGTGATTGAGGACATCAAAACCTTTCCCGGGAAGGAGTTTAAGAGCCAAGATGTCAAGGAAGAGCTCATTTCATACCCTAATATTGAGAGAGAGAGAGAGAGAGAGAGAGAGAGAGAGAGAGAGAGAGAGAGAAACAGAGACAGCTCTTGGAGATTCGATTTGATCTTGCTGCCAGAGGGAGTCAACTGCGCATTCCGGGTATATCAAGCCCTTCCCCTTATGCCTTGGTATTGATTTGGAAGTTCTTGTGTGATATGATTCCATGTGTTACAAGATTTGAGTAAATTAGTGCCTTTCACTGCCATCGTCGTGCGCCATTCAGCCCATCCGAGTGGCCGGTTCTTGGGCCAAGTCCGAGAGTCGGCCTTCAATCCACTTTCTCTTGGCTGACTCGGCCCACTAGCCAATTCCACCCATTCGAGCATATCACTTGGCCCACTCGTAACTCAGCCCTCAGCCAATCTATCCCATTCGGTCCTCAGCCCCCTCAGCCCGTTCGAATAGACCCCCTCGGCCCATCTGAATAGACCTCCTCGGCCCGTCCGAATCACCCCGTCTAAGAGTCATCTTGTTGGAGCTTCCCATTGAGCCCTCTGCCATGACAACTCGGCCCGTCTAAGCGACACACTCGGCCTAGACTTTCAATTTGGTCCTTGGCGCATTCGAATCCATCACTCGGCCCCTACAGATTGGATGAGTTGGGACGAGTTAGGATTTTTTCAAAATTTCAGGAAATTAGACCAGACCCGGCTCGGTCGCATAAACCTTCGTGAGTCCTCTCGATGCACAGAACTTGATTTTGGTGCAAGGAATAGGCAAATTCATAGCACGCAACCACTTAGCAACTCGAGTAGGCTATTGTGAGACCCAAAGTCCTAGCAACAGCCAGCTGAGCCAAAGACCCTGAACAAACCTAAAACAGGTAAGACAATGCAGCAAGAAACCCTAAAATTTGACAAGAAGGCCAGAAGTGGGTCAACAAGCCTATCAAATCTAAAACAAAGTGAGAGTGCGTAAGCTGCTTAAATACTTGTTTTCTACACTCACCTTGAATTTTTGCACTTGAAGTGCACTTAAGGATAGCTGAAAGCCTGATTGAGCACAAGTGCATGAACACACACACTCTGAGTAGAGATAATTTGAGGATTGGATGCAATAAGTAAAGAAACTCACTTAGATAAACACCTCAAGGAACCCACCAATAGGAGAAGATCCCAAGACAACATAGAGGGATGACTAAAGCACAGAGTAGGACCAAGCAAGCGGTGCTAGAGAAATGGATCTAACCAACTTGCTTAACCTAATCGATAGCTTGGTGGAGCACGAGAACCTGATCATGACAGAGGAAAGCTCTGAGCGCAAGCCAAAGGAGGAACTCAACTTAGGAGTTTTTCCAGAGGTAATTTAGCAGCTAGTGAGCAGCTACGATGCACACGCTTGGTATGAGCACCGCGGCAAAAAGATAGAGGTCATCATAATAGACTTGGAAGAGAAACGAAAGCTAGCCCACAAGGAACTACAAGGCATAGTGAAATACAAATAAGACCAATATGCTAGGAGCTTAAGGCAGAACACAGAATTGTGTGAGATACAATGGGTGCTGAACCTAGCATGTGGGAATCAAACCGATCATGAGAGAGCCCTGGAAGGAGACTTGACATTGATTGAGCTTCTGATGAAGTGACTGCTCGACAACACAGCAGTGGAGCAGAGTGCTATAGCACTAGCAACATCATTACTAGCAGGATTAGGAACAAACCAAGGCTCTAAGGGATAGTCTAAAATCCCAATTGTTGCAAAGCAACTCAACAAGTACCAACCCCATGACGATCCATACAGCTTTATAGAGCAATTCAAGCAAGTCTGCAAGGCCAACAGCCTCACCGACTTGACTCAATGCTCTCAAGCATTCGGGCTTTGCTTAGGCAACAAGGGTAGGACTTGCTACACGACTCTAGATGCCGGAGAATGAGCAAACTTTAATGGCCTCAAAAACCTCTTCATCAAGAGATTCTCCAAGCCCAGATACTCTGATAATCTACTAGTAAGACTGATGAATGTCAAGTAGAAAGAGAAAGAGGACATCCACGACTATGTCCCCCACATGAGGAACCTCTTCAAGAGAATCCCCATGGGTGAACAACCTACCGAAAGAGCGGTGTCCACCATGTTTATCAATGGAATACGTAGTCAGGAGCTATATAAGGCCTTGGAAGGCAACTCAAGCTTTTAGCAAGACTCGCTAGCTAGGGTGTTTAAAGAGGCCATTTGAGTAGATGACCAACTAAAAGAGCAGACTCCAGGAGCTCAAATTCAGAAGAGACCAACTCACAGAGTTGAGAGAGAGCACCAGCCTCTAGTGAATGATCAGGTCCAACAGCCCAGGACAAAGGGAAAGCCATTGAGACAAACCAAGACTTGGCTAAGGTAAAAATGGAGATACCCAAACTACAGGATATGTTGAGACAACCAATGCACCCACACGTCCAATGCGTGTACTGTGGTAGAAACCACTTGCTAGCCGAGTGTCAAGATCCTAGGTCACGAGACTATGCTAATTGCGGTAGATTCAATCAGGTTGTCATGCATTGCATATGACTTCCGTACTCAAACCATATGGCCAGCCATATCTAGCAAGCAGACCCCAAAAATTCTTCGAAAGGGGAGCCCCATTGCCCCTTCCTGTGCCTAACGACGTTCAACCGGCTGTTCTTAGAATGGACATAAACCCTATATGCATACCTAGACTGCCTGGTCCCTCCATGAACCATCCACCGGATGACGCTCCAGTCCACTACGTGGAGGAGCCAAATGAGGAAGAGACTTACGTATAGAGGCCTAGGAGAGCAGACGCAAGATCCAAATCATATGTTGGACTTGTGGTCATCTAGGGCATGTCTCATCACATTGTCCTAAAAGGGAACAACCAAATAGAGACAAGGCAGACGTAAGGTGCCCTGAGTGCAGAATCACTCATCTCTTCATTGACCGTCCTAAGAAAACACCATCCTCAAGTTCAGCCAACGTGCCATCTATCCCATTGGGGTTGTGTGGCATCGAGAACCTCGATGGGGAGGCCACACCTATCCCATTGTGTGTCATGACCCGAGCAGAGATGAAGCAGGCTGGCATATTGTTGCTAGGTCCTAGCAAGCTCGATGCAGCCTCGATCAGGAAGAAGATTCATAGACAAAGAGAGAAGAAACTCGAAGCTACGATCACGTTGAAAACTGAGAGTGCCACGACTTTGCTTGCTAGAAAGAACGTCGGTGACACAGAGGCAAAAACCTCAGCTCCTAATATGACCGAAAAGAGAAGTGCTAAGGTATGGGAATACCCACATCCAAAGTGCCAACTAGAGGCTATTGAGAAAGTGAAGGAATGGGTAAAAGAGGCCCAAGAGCACCTAAAAGATGCTGAGCCCATCCTAGAGGATGAGATCGAAGATCTCTCTAGCATAAGCACACCACTCTCACCCCCTCAACCAAAATCGATAGATGTGATTGCGCCGCAAGAGGTACCGCTTGGCAAAGCCTTGATGCTACAGGCCAATAAATCAATCACACGGCCATTGGATAGGACGATCCGGAATAAGAGAAAGACAAGCAGCCAACGACCTCCTTACCATGCTAGTGACCACCCCTGTGACGCTGAGCCTGGGAGACCTACTTAGGTAGCATTCCACCCTATGGCAAGACCTGAAGCAGTGGGTTGAAGGATCACAAGAGCAAGCTATTGTAGACTTGCATGACCATGATGCAGAGACATAGATTCTAACGTTGCACTCTGTGCCTAAGTCCTTGCATGTTAATGCTTTCTGGGAAGGCATTGAGATGCATGCGGTCTTACATGTCTTAGCCCTAGGCGACACAATGAGAAAGGGGATTGTAGACACAGGAGCGGGGGTTAGTGTACTGAGCCATGCAGTGCTTTAGACTTGGGGAAACCTGCTCGTGGGAGACCGCCAGGTTCAATTTCACACTAGCAAACAATATGAGAGTAAAACTTTTCAGGATACTTAAAAGCTGACCGGTGAAAATCGCAGGCGTCCAATTCTCAATTGACTTTATAGTCATGAAGGGAATGGACTACGATATCCTATTAGGCCGACCCTGGATGTGCAATGGCAGAGTCATCGAAGATCAGGGTAACGGCTTAATCTTCCTTGGCAATAGAACAGAATCTTTGAGGGTAGAGATGGACACTTGGAAGACCTCACCAGCCAACTTGGATGCCATCTCTGCGATGCTTAAAGGTAATGTTGAAGTCAAGAAGTCCTATGGGCCCTTGACCAAGTATACCCCATGCCTAGAGGATGAGTGAGACTGGATGCATGTCCTTGCTACAATCGATTTGCCATTCTCAGATCATGAGGCATACAAGCAAGCCATCAAGATAGTTAGCAAGTCAAAAGACACACCCTCCATACCAGTTTGCATGATGGTAGGAACCCTTTGTGGGTGACCTAAACCTGTCACATTCCAAGTGTCAAATAACAAAGAGGAAACTCCAAGAGATTTTGGAGTATTTGACTAGCAAGCTAGTTGGCAATGCAACAGCAAGCTTCAAGCCACTCCAAGACGAACCAAGGTGGCAATGGACCACCAAGGTGCATGACTTAAATGTCATGTATAATTGGGCCGTATTCCCTGATGAGAGACAAGAGATATACCAAAACTTAGGAGACAATGAGCAGTTGGATGAAGATGACTCCAATGATGAGTATGAAGACTGTCGTTCTTTCAATGGCGAAAGTGAGCGTGAGATAGACACAGTGGAATACAACACCGAGGGACGAGAAATAGAATAGATACGAGTGGACTCCAAGCCACAAAAAAAGAGTGTCTTTAAGATAGAGCGATGGGTCATGCAAATGTATTGTGACTACACTTGGTTGGAACACATAGGAGCCATAGATTTCGAACAAGTAGCCCTAACCCAACTAGGTATGACACCAATGCTTAGAATAGAGACACCCTCTGAGATGCGACTGCCAGAGAAACCACCTCTTCTAGCGAAAACAACGAGCTTGATTCTGAGAAGAAGTAAGCTCAAATAGCAACCCAAAAATACACAGACAATCCAAGACCATATGTACCAAGGGGGACCTACCCGTCCACCTATGGCACAGACGGTTGAAGGAAGAAAGGGAAAAAATAGCCTAGGGACACGCAAACAGAAGATAAAAGAAAGCCGTAGGATCTCCCGAAGAGATTTATGAAATTCAAGAAGGGTGATAAGGTAGTAATCATCTTGGGTACCAAACGCCAAGGGCAAACGACTGAACCCATGGAGGGACCAACCAAGGTCAAGGAGGTGAACCTAGCACAAGAAGGGGAGACACACTGACCGGTCTTTATTGCCGATGAATTGACTGAGGAAGAGGAGAGAAGTATTTTTTCTCTCTTGCGAGAGTATATAGATGTGTTTTCTTAGTCCTCAGAAGAGTAGTGACTTATAATATATCCATGATGCCAATTGCAACACCACTCAAGCACTGACCATACTGGATAAATCCAAAACACACTCATGTAGTCAAAGAGGAGATTGACAAGCTCATGAGAGCAAGATTCATTTACGAAATTGAGCACACATACTGGGTGTCGCCCATAGTCATAGTGATGAAGAAAAACAGAAAGATTAGAGTGTGCATCAATTACAAGAAGGTGAATGTTGCCACTGAGACAACTACCCATTGCCGTACACCGAGCACATGCTCGAAAGAGTGGTGGGCAAAGAGGCCTACAGCTTTATGGATGGCTTCTCTGGATACAATTAGGTGCAAGTGCATCCTGGCAACAAGCATAAGACTGCCTTTGCCATTGAGTGGGGCATCTTTGCTTACCTAGTCATGCCCTTATGGTTGACTAATGCCCTAGCTACCTTTCAACGCCTCATGTGCACCATATTTAAAGACATGCTTCGCAAGGAATTGAAAGTCTTCGTGGATGACTTGTGTGTTCACTCGACCTAGAGAGAACACTTAGACAAACTCTGAGCAGTCTTTGAGCAGTGTCACCTATATCGTCTCTCCCTAAACTCCTTAAAGTGCTAGTTCTAGGTGAAACATGGATGTATCCTAAGGCACGTGGTGTTGAAGAATGGCATTGCCACTGACTTCTCAAAAGTCAGGGTTATTGTTGATATTCCGTCCCCAATCAACTATAAGGGAGTTTAATGCTTCTTAGGCCATACGTGATACTATCGATAGTTTGTGCTGAATTATGCATTGATTACCAGACCTTTGTACAAGGTGTTGATAATCTTCGAGTGGACTAAAGCATGCCAATGAACGTATGAGGAACTAAAAAAGGCTCTGACTATTGCACCGATTCTACGAGCCCCAAATTGGACCATTACCTTCCACGTGCATATTGATACTTTGAAATTCGCCGTAGGCGCAGTGTTGTGCCAACTTGGTGAACACAACCTCGACTATCCGGTGAGCTTTGCTAGCAGATAACTCACTGAGACTAAAATGAATTACTCGATGATTGAGAGAGGGTTTAGCCATGGTATTTGCTGTAAAGAAGTTTTGGCATTATCTATTGCCTACGTCTTTTACTTTCTTTGTGGACCATCAAGCCTTGCTATATCTAGTAAACAAACCCTGCGCTATAGGATGCATAGCTCAATGGCTCCTTCTGCTTTTAGAATTCGACTTCTCGGTGGTTGTACAAAAGGGAAAACAACACTACATGGCTGACCACATATCACGCATCCCCACGGGAGAGGCCGTTGGACAAGGCATTGCCGATGAATTGCCAAACGCCCATCTATTTAACCTTTCTAGTGAGAGAGATTTATTCAAGGCTAATCTAATGCCATATTGGGTAGATGACATCGTCCAAGTGCTGGAGCATGGACTACCTAAGCGACCGATAGAAAAAGCCTGACTTAGGCAGCTTATCCTCAAAATCCAACCCTATCAATTGATAGCAGACCAACTATATAGGCTAGGGCAAGACATGTTGTTGCGTAGATGCATATGCGAGCATGAGATGCACGATGTGCTCATAGAGGCATACAATAGAAATGCTGGAGGGAACTTTAGCGGAGATACGACAGCCTGCAAGGTGCTATAGTCTTAACTGTGGTGGCCTACACTTTTTTACAATGCAGCACGATTCGTCAAGCATTGTCACGAGTGTTGGTGGACAAAGGTCTCGATTCACAAGGATCAAATGGAGTTGACCCCAATCATTGCATGACAATCCTTGGAAAAATGGGGGATCGACTTCATGGGACCCATTAGTCCTCTGGCATAGTATTCGCAGGCCAAATATATCACTGTGGCCGCCTACCTAGTGAAATGGGCAGAAGTGAGAGCGACAAGAAAGAATGACGCTAGAACGATTGCCAAGTTCTTATGGGAGCAAGTGATCTCACGATTCGGCTGCCCCATTGAACTAGTCAGTGCACACACTTCATGAATGAAGCGATAGTGCATCTTCTATCCACCTTTCTAATTATCGAACTAGTCAGTGACCAAGGCACACACTTCATGAATGAAGTGATAGTGCATCTTCTATCCACCTTTCTAATTATCCATTGAAAATCCTCTCCATACTGCCCTCAGGCAAACGGGCATGCAGAATCCACAAATAAGATCCTTGTAAACGTCCCGACCAAAGTAGTCTCTACTTCCCGTAGCAACTGGGAGAGGATTGGGAAAACAAGTTGATGGCAGCCTTGTGGCCTTACTGTACAGCTTATAAAATAGCTGCCAGCTGCCAGAATCCCTTTAGGTTGACCTATGGGATTGAGGCAGTTCTACCAGTACAGTTCTTCATTCCTAGCCTGAGAATAGTGCTTCAACAACGATGAGAAGGGAAGGAGGCATGGACGAAATGCATGGTTGAACTTGAATGCCTCTCAGAAACTCACCTTCTAGCCACTCATGCACTCATATGCGAGAAAGCACGATGCAAGAACTGTTTGACAAGCATGTCAAGCAGCACGACTTTGAATAGGGCAACTTAGTGCTCCTGTACTCAATTAAAGGACAGAATCAGAAAATGAAGTTTAGAGGTCTTAGGCCTTTCAAAGTTTGTGCAATCAACCGAACTGGCAACATTGAGCTCGAGACTCTAGACGGTGAGGTCATAGGCTTCTTCAATGGTAGTCACATTAAGAAGTACTACCCTCCTACAAATCCGCTACATGAGCCACCAATGTTAGAACCCCCTGTCAAAGTATGAGTCACCACAATCATGGAAATTGATGATGAGGATGAGGAAGCCGTAGAACCCATATACATCCACATCACAATCACATGGGCTTTCAATGCCTTGATCCACAAGGGAGAAGACTTCAATGTCTTAACTCAGATCATTGGACCCAACTTAGTAAACCACCACTACAGCCCACTAATGCCAAATTAAGCCCATATGGGGGCCGCTCAGATGCACTTCTAGGCAAGTGCAGGGCTACTTTTGCTATCGAGTCTGAGACTATACCAATGATCTTTTGCGTGTTGCTAAACACTAAAGACGCATGCATGGAGTCGCTAGTAGGGCGAAACTTCAAGAGGAAAACTCATTGCAATGTCAATTATGAGTCCCAGTGCATCCATCTTGCCATAGGAAACGTCTGCATTGTTACAGCCTTCACCAAGGGCTATGCGACCTCATCAAAGTCTGCAAGGCCACCAGTAGAAATACTCGCAGCCAAGTCTACGGAGGGGGATAGTGCTCGGCCACCATCCACCAAATCTCACGAGCCACCATTCATAGCAACAAAAGGTAAGGCCCAATAGCCTAAGTTTCAATGGAGGCCTAAACAACCGCAACCGTCACCTAGGAGTAGATACTCACATCCTCGTAACACAAGAAAATCTAAACCTAGGAGGCCAAAACGCCGTTATAGAAATCAAAGCATGATCAAGCCAAGATGGGTTCCTAAAGCCCTCTTGCATGCACAAGGCACTATGAGGGAAATTCCTCGATATGGATCCCTAAGACCCGAATGGCCCAAGGCACTGCTCACATGCCGCCCTCAAAATTGATCACCCCAAGCCCCATAGAACCTCAGAACCAGAAGCCGTAGCGCTTCCAGGACTCACCTCCTACAAGCTCACCCATACATAAGCCCAAAAGAGTTGAGCAAGGCTATCGGTCCAAACCACAAACACCTTTACACACTTCAACCCCTGCTAGTGCCGATAAGACTTGCCAAACCCAATCCGAGTGAAACAGCCCATCCGTAGTAGCTACTACTTCGACACTCATCCATGAGGCTCAACCACTGCTTCATGGGCAACTGCCACCATCTACCACCAAGCCTTCTAGCCCCATTAAACCCTAGCTTGCAGGCCTTAAACCCTCCTACGAGCAGAAATCATTCTTAACTCTGGCAATAGACCTAGCCAAAGACATAGGGGATGACGTTATTGCTTATCTTAGACACTTAGATGTCACGTTCATATCGTTGGCTCTAGTTTATGACCACTTGGACTTAGGCCTGTTGCAAGAGCCTTTAGCAACTAAATTTTGCATGATGCCTTATTCCTGGGAAACATTTGAATTCGCATTTGTCAAAACACCCCACTCAATTGCCAAGTTGCTATGCACTGAGATATCAAGAGAACAAGCCATCAAACAGTGCCTCATTATGTCCTACAATAAGCCCGTGACTTCTTCCATCACTGACAAAGAAGCTGAGAAGTTGAAAGTGTTAGACATCGACTCCCCATTTTTACAAAATTGGTACACTTTGCAATGTCAATGGAAACTTGAAGGATGTCAAATCATGACCAACATTGAGCACTGCCACGCAATCAAGACATAGAAGTATGACCCAACCTATGTCGCACCCACCTCATATAGAGTGTTAACCACTCCTTGTGGCCAACCCATGGAAGAGCATGTCAAAGGACACGCATATCTTGATTGTCTCCTGACCAAAGAAGAGCTACACATCACTAGCCGAGTCGATTCTGATGATTTCCTAATGGATGTCCTCATTGACATCACACACGTAAGTAATCCGACCCTTCGATTTGGACCACAAGGCTCAGCTGGAGTATAACCCATAATTCTATACTTGGATCATGTGCAAGTAATTCTTATATTTGAATTTGAATGCCCTTGACCTCCTAACCTTCAATCCTAGGAAGGATTCTTCTCAATCTAGAAGGGGAAGGGATAAGGTGAATCAAATTAAAACCAATCAAGATCAAGAAAACACATAAACACATAAGAAATTGGTGATGTAGGAGGAATGTCATAAAAGCTTTGAAATGAAAGGCAAAAAGTCTAAAGGGAAGAACTTATGTTGGATCTTAATGCTTTTATTCAACAAACATAAAGTCTTTCTTTTTAGCAAATTATTATTTTTAAAAGCACTAATGGGAATTATGGTTCATGACAGGAATGAAAGATGTCGCAACAAGACTGTGCCCACCGACTCCCCTTCACAGAAGAGGAGAGGACCCAGTATGGCATCTCCTTGGAAAGCCATGCCTACAACCAACTAAAATTTTCAACCATCCATAACATCAAGGAAGTAGTGGCCAAGGAGGAAGCAACCAAGAGGGCCGTAGAGAGCAGTGCAACCTCGCTAAGTACCTCGAGAAATTTGTACAGAAGCCTGACCACACAAAGTGTGTGGAATTCCTTAGAACTTACAACCCAGATCAGGAATGTGGAACTATAATAGTGGGAAGGGGGGAGAAGGCCAAATAGGTACAGGTACCCTTGAACCCAGCCTTGGTGGAGAAGGCACTAGGGTTAGAGCCTAAGGTGGAGAAGAAGTAGAAAAGAGACATTTATGCCATGCTTAAGATGAAGAGGAATGAGGTGCTAACCAATGACGGCATCAGCATCTAGGATATCCCTAATGTTGAAGCCCACATGTAGGCAAAACTGGTGCACTCACTATTTTCCAGCCAACGCTACAATTCCCTCATGCACTAGATTAGCATGCTTGTGCTAGAGAACGTGGCAGCTCACACCCTGGATGAGGTTGACTGGAATGGCTATGTACACAAGACCATAGAGACCAGGCAACAGCAAAAGCACTAGCCCTGGGGAGCAAGCCAGTAGGCGGGGAGAGCCTCCAAAAGCACTGAGAGAAAGAAAGCCTCATCCAAAGCCTCTTTCATCGGCTATGGAAGTGTTTTGACTTCCCTCATCTAGGAGGCAATAAAAGAGGCATAGGATGCAGAGGAAGGAGAAGGAGAAATACCCGATAGATCGCCCCCTCACGAGGACCAAGAGTTGTCTAGCGATAGGACCGAAAGTGACAAAGAAGGGGGAGAACATAAGAAATAGTCAAGCAAAACGCAAGCAAAGAAACCTAAGAAGAGGATGACACAAAAGAAGAAGCAAGATGAAGGCCGCAAAAAGGAGAAGGAGGACTTAGAGAGAGCAAAAAGAAAATCCCTCAAAGAGGCGAAAGAGAGGGAAAAGAAGAAGAAATAGGAAGCAAAAAAGTCGAAGGAAGAAGCCAAGAAAGCCAAGAAGGTGTCAAAACAGGAGGCCGAAGAGAGGAAGAAGAGAGAAAAAGAAGAAGTACATAAATTGGAGGAAGAATCTAGGAAAGCAGAAGAAGAGAGGGAGAGAAGGGTTGTTGAGGAAGAGGAGGAGCTGAGAAGGAAGGAGGAGGAAGACATGGCCAAAGCAACAAATTGGTCTATAGAGCAACAAAGCAAGACAGATGACCTAAGAGCTCTAAGCCCACCCAAGAAGGAGGGGCCAGGCTCAAGCACTAAGGTGCCAAAGATCATACTACCAGTCGTCACTGAAGGCAAGGGTAAAGCCCCCATCCATCCTAGCCCGATCTTCCTGGTGCCTATCACCGAAGCACCCACCCTCACCCCAAGCATCTCCACTAGTGCTGACATCTCAAACTTTGTGGCTTGGATGCAATATTTCATCAATAAAAAATTAGCCCAAGGGAAGAGCATGGAAACCACAATCACGGGGTAGAAGAGGCCGTCCACAGACACCGAATCTAGACAAGATCCAAAACGCCAAAAAGTGGAGGCCTTAACCACTCCAATCCACACGACAATGACGCTAACTATGACGAATATGTCGTTGAATTGCTCTCTCAACTAGAGAAAGCTAAAGAGGAGACGAAGATAGCTGTGGCCGAGTTAGCTACAAAAAAGGAGTCGGTAGTTGCTTTTCAGCTTGAAAAGACCTGAGAGATAGCCATGCAACAAAAGGAGATCTTTGATCTCAAACAGGAGCTGAAGGCTAAGGATGACAGGGAGGAAAGCTGAAGGCAGCGGCTAGAAGATGAGAATCAGGAGTTTGTAAAAATGCAAAGGGAGTATAAACTCTTGATCTTGCAACATGAAGAGCTAACCGCAAAGACTGATCAGATCGAAGGAGGCATGGTGGAGTTTGCCGCCAAAGAAGAGAAAAGGAAGCAAGAGGAAGAACAATATGACAAGGAGATGGAGACCATGACTGAGAAGCTGAACTTAGAAAGAAAAGAGCATGAGAGAATGAGCAAAGATTTGAAAGACCAAGAGCAAAGACTCATAGCTCTGGTGCAAAGGCAGGGGGAAGGCATGGAGGAAATGAAGAAGAGAGCCAAAGAATGGGTGGGGCAGAATGAACGGAGAATGAAGACCTTGGCGCGTTGCCTAGCTCTCGTGGAAAAAGAGAGAATCCTCGTAGAGAGCAAAGCAGAGGCCGCCCATGTAGCCTTCAACACTCAACATAAAGCCTTCTTGAATACACTAATGGATACCACCTACTCTCAGAGAAATGGGAGTCCCTCGAGGTGGCAAAGAAGAAACTAAGCATAGCGCGTAGGGCCCTGCAAGCAGGACTGCACATGCCACCCCAAACTGGTATCGTGGGGCTGAGCCTTGATGATCAACAGAAGTACTTATTGATGGCCAGCCTAACCCCTCACGAGGTTGATGGACTAGGCTTTGAAGAGGAAACACAACAAGTAGACCGACATAGGAATGAAGTTGAACTCCAATTTGATATGGGCAGATTTTAAAGAAGAGGTGATCCCACAACCCCCCTTGCCACATTCCCAAGAGTAGCCATCAATTGACACATCTGCGAAAAGACAAGCCACCCTCAGGGAAAGGAGAAAGAAACTGGGGGAAGAAACTAGGAAATAAATGAGAGCTAAGCTGGTCGTGCAACCATCCGCACCCCTACCACCATGCCCAGATGACCTCCCAGCAAGTTTCAACGCATAATTAATAGTTTGAGAGTGACAAGAAAGGGACAAAAAACCCTTCTCCTTTAGCTTCCTTCTACCCAATAGCTTGAGGAGAGTCATGCCACTAAAAGTATTGGAGGAAGTGATTGCGATTGGAAGCTGACTAGGCTAGCAATGGCTAGAAGAGAAAGAAAAGAATCCCACTCTCTGGGGGATCGAAGAGGCAGACTTTTGGCAAAACAAGGCCTTTGAAGTGCCACATTCTGTACAAGGCTATAACTGCCAGCCCATGTGGAGGAGACGAGTGTGCGACATTAGCATGCTTGCATAGATGGCCTTTTGCAACACCTTACCCTACGAGAGGAACAACCCTACATTTATGGCGTACCCTCGTAGGGTAGGAGTGGATTTTGACACTACCCTCCATGGACGCTATGACTTCCCCATTATCTATAATCCTAACTGTGCCTCTTTTGAACAAGCTCTCACCTTCACCTTTGAAAGCCTAGACATTTCCATGACCCGCTTCCTCGCCGACTTTTCCTCTTGTCCCGATCAAGCCTTCATAACTACCTATAACTACCTTAGGCTTCTTAAAATTTTACTTAAGTAGGACCCTACCCCGTAAGAACGTGGCCTCCCACCCCTCTTTTTTGATCCTAATGTCATCGATAGCTACACCATGATACGCTTGATGATGAGATCTAACCTTCTACCTTCTTTTTGCTTAGCTCTTCTTGAATATATGAACGATATCTAGTTCACCCCATGTAACCACCCCTTACTCTCCACCACTTCACTCCATGTTCGCATGAATCTCAAGGGATACATGCAGAGCTGGCAGTTTTTGAGAAAATCTATCTGGCCCCCTTTTCCACCTCACTCTGACAATAAAAGTTAGAAACTAGCTGTCATCCTGGCTTAATAAAATTTATCATTTAAAAAAAAGAGAAAAATAAAAAGAAAAAAAGAAAAATAAAAAAAATAAAGGAAGGCAAGAAAACACATCACAAAAAGAAAAAGACATGGAAAGAAAGACTCACATGCAGACACAACCAAGACTACACATGACACGATCATTGCACCTAGGGGTCCTCAACTTAGGCATGTCCCGTGGCTTCAGTCAATCGGCTCCACTCCTAACCCCCTAGCCCCTTTTTGACCCCCCACTTCATGCTTAGGGCACATCAAAGGTAGGACATATCTATGGAGGTAACACTTGCCTATATGGTTAGACCTGTCACCCTAAGCTACACACACCACACCTCCCTACAGCAAGAACAGGGTCCTCAAGTGTGGGACATCACCTAGGCCTGCCTGTGGTTAGACCCAGCTCCCTGTTCCACCAACATGAGAAAAATGAACCACACAGTAAGGTAGACACTCCCCTTAGGTAGAGCACCACACCTTCTTCTTTCACGTACTACAAAATGCGGCAAATCACCAACCTCGGAGGCCCCATCATCCACTTGACATCTGATTGGCTTCTTCGTCAACCATCATTGCCAAAGCTTCAAAATTATCTCAGTCCACATGTGCCCCTACCATCACCTGACCAACAACTTGCCAACCACCTACCCTTTCCCAACAAACAGCTAGAAGTGCCATGCGACTAGCACCTGTCTCGAAGCGGGGTAATGTTAACCTCAATTCGAGATGGCAAAAAATGAAAGAAAAAGTGGAAAAAGGATGGAAAAAGAGAAAAGATATAGAGGCAGCCCCTAAAGCTAAGCTGAGGCAAAAAGCGCAATTTGAAATGAAAGGCACCTCAAAAAACTCTAAAAACTCTTGTAAAAGAGCGACAGGATCCCTCTTGTGCCATTTATA